>NC_072035.1:10000-310000 GCF_027791375.1 Indicator indicator | reverse complement strand
GTGGCAGAATTGTTCATCTTTCAACCAAGAAGACCTTGCCCCTCCACATTCCCAAAACATTTGTTGTGGTTGTTCTTGACTAAGGCTCCACCCATACCAAGTCATTTGATGTGGCTAATCATAATTAAGTATATTCCCAAGAGCTGGAGATTCTTCCATGGCTGCCACCCCACATACTCTCACTGCTTCCTTTGATGCCAGTTGGTCTTCTACACCAAAGTTAATACCACTAATCTGCAAGGCAGTAGCTTCCATCTACACATTAGCAGGCTGTGGGACCCACCCCACTCCATCCTGCGAAAATCCAGACTACACAGAATCTTACTTATGGAAACAGGTAATCAACTGTATCCACAAGGGTTACGTTTCAACTGTCCCAAGGAACAAATGGAACTAATAGTAGCAAATGCCTCCAGGCTAGACACAACCTAACTTCCACGTAGAGGAAACAGAACTGACCAGCCTGGCAAGGGAGCAGGAAAAATGCCAGTCTTGAGAGGCAGCAAAATAGGCAGAAAAGGGATTAGTTTGCTCAGATTTTGCACAGCTGGGAGGTGGACCCCAGTATGGCTGCTGGGAAGATACAGGTCTCCTCCTGCCACTGCACGATGCTATCGTAACTGCCAGATCCAATGGCAGCTGTGGAATGCACCCTCCGGTCTGGTGGTGAACACCTTGGCAGGAGAACTTCCTAAATCATAAATAAAAAGCATCTAAGTAGGCACAGGAGTGATGGGAGCTCAAACAAGAAGAGAATCCTGGTAATTCTCCCTTGGCAAGAATCCCATTCCGTAACACTGAGCCATCTGCCCCAGGATGCTTTCAGCTACCAACACCTCAGCTGAAACACAGCCACTGAGCCAGCCCCAGCACCATCCCTCCCTCCAGAACCTCTGACAGATATCCAAGCTTACAAGTACAGAGAGACTGAAGCCTAGGAAGCTCTGCTTCCCATGTTTTTCCAAGTGATTTTCCACATTCTCCCTTTTTCTTCAAGGCCCCATCCACCCTCCACCCAAGCTAGACTGACAATGTGCTGTCAATCTAAAGAGCAATACATTCTGTAGCAGGGGCCCAAAGTCCCATATAAAGAGAAGCAAGAGAAATGGTAAACACAGTGAGATTAACTTCAGCTCTAAAGTTGACCCCTGAGCTCCAAAATCCAACAATTTGCCCACAAGACCTCAAACAGAAATGCTTTCAGACTGACTTGATGACCAACCTGGATAAAACCCTTTCTTCCCCAATCCCCTATCTCTGGTAAAACAAGAGATGAAACTGTTCTCAGGGACAGCAGAAGCCCCTCGAGCAGAAGGAAGACAGCTGTGCCACTTAGAAGCTGAATTATTCTCTGATCTTTCTCACTGGGGAATACTGGGATGCACTCTAAGTAATGTCAACCATGCTACAAACTAAACCACTAAAGAGTGCACTAAAGAGATGAGCTACCCATCTGAAGAATAGATCTGCTGTTCAGGCATCACTGCCTGCTTGAAGGGATAACATTTTCCTGCTAAGAAACAGCTTACTCAAAGAATCTGACCTCTTGAGGAGGGGCAGGCACCCAGCAGGTGGAACACCAGAAGGGCTGAAGGTGCAACCTAACTATAAAGCAAGAGTGTTCTAACAATGCCTCTTGATCCATCACCAAATTAAGGTACCAGAAAGCAACCAGAAGTAGAGAATGAGAGGCAAGATATGCCGAGGGTAGGACAGAGAAGTGTTGGAGGGAGGTTTCCTTTCCTTTCATGAGCTGTTGTCTTTGCTTCGTGTTTTCAGCCTCACGCAAGGAGAAAAGGTTTGGGCAAGAGGCCTTGGTGCACGAGACAGCATCCACAGTCCATCCTGACAGGCAGAGCAGCTGAGGGCACCACAGCATCCCGTGGCTGTGGAATGGTTACTGCCCTCCGTTGTAAGCATAGTCGGCCTTGTTGTGCATGATCAGCTTGTTGTCCACGAAGTAGAAGCTGTCCGAGCGCGTCTCGTAGGGGTTGGCGACCATCAGGCGGACTGCGGAGGAGAGGGCTCAGTTACACCTGGGCACCCCAGCCCTGCTGCCACTGCTGCATTCACCAGACTGATGCCCTGCCCTGCCCAAGGAAGAGAAGCAAACTGCTCTGCTGAGCAGCTTCAGAAGCTCAGGCCTGTCCCTTCCCACTGTTCCCTCTCCCAGGACTGTCAGGAGTGCTGTCAAAAGCAAACAAAGCAGGGATGGAGGAACCTCACATGAGGCCTTAGAAACTGTGAGAGGCACCACTGGAGCAGAGCAGCAATCAGGGCTGCAGGCAGTGGCGGCCATTCACAAACCAAACAGCAGCAGCACTCCCCACATGTAGGGTGGATACAAACTCTGTGCCTCCTCCTGCCCCTGGGCAGCCACAGATGGGTCACGTGCTGCTGCTCCATCCACCCCAAGGTCAAGACACCCTGCACAACAGCTGTCTACAGAGGTCTTGCTAGGCTCAAAAGCACCTCTCTGAGAAGCACCAGTCCTATTTCAAAGCAGGAGGCTCAAGCCTCACAAGCATGTGCTGCAAACAGGTGTGTGGCTACCAAGAGAATCTTCTTTCAGGGTTTGCTCTCTTCTGGCCTATGCTGTTAGGCATCAGCTACATCAGCCCTGTGACTCTGATCAGTTTCTGCAGCCTGGGACTTGACTACACAGGTTGCGTTAGGCTTTCATTTTCAAAGGAGAATTTCCAGCACAAATCTGTAATTCAGTCAAGATTACACCCAACTTAAACCAGGAACCTGCACCTTCCTATTTGTGTCCCACTCCATCCTAGTTACTGCTTCTTCCCCAAGCAGAGAGAGGGAGGAAAGGAGCACATGAGCACACATAAGCTCAGTGTGGGAAAGGAGATACTCACTGAGGTCTTCTGAGAGCTGAGGGAATTCGTAAATGTGCTCACAGGTGTTCCTGCTGCTGGGGATGCAGAAGCCAAAGTCAAAGTCAAAGTTCTTCAGCAAGCGATCTCGGAAGTAATGCCTCTCGATCATTCGGAAGTTTGACACTGGTTTTTCTCCCACTGTGAACTCCACCCTGCGTGCAAAGAACAGCAGACACCACCTGAGACAACCTACCTGTGCTGCTGAGGGGAAGGACAGAACCTGGCACCTGAGCCTAAACAAGAACCACATAGATCACCCCAGAGAGGGGCCTAGGTGTCTGTGGTGCAAGCCAAGCTCCCTGCTCTCTGGTTCAGTCCCATCACCAGCTACCAAGTGCCACTCTGTGCAGGCCTCTCTTTCCCTCCCAGGCACTGGTACTCACGTTGCACCCCTGGTACTCACGTTGCACCCACAGTCCGCAGGCGGAGAAAAGCTGGGGTGAACTGGTAGCGAACAAAGCGGCCTGCACTAGCGTCCAGCTCACGGCTGTCATCCTCACCCTCTTCCTCTTGCTCTGGAAAACACAGCAGTGGGTGTCACTCACTCTGCCAGCAGGGCACAGCCAGGTGACACCAGGACAAGCAGGCTGTGACTTAGGTGTTCAGGCACTGGTCTGAGGCTCGTACAGGCACTAAGTAGTAAGAGACGAGCCACAACAGTCACTGCAGCCTTGGTGGCTCTGGAGCTGAAATCACCCTGGAGCTGGGCAGGAGCTCTGCCATTGCAATGGCCACAGCACAAGGCTCTGTACCATAACCAGCCAAGGAGGGAAGCTGGCAATGAAGAGCACTCCCCCATCTCATGATACTCACTTTGCATTCACAAGCTTGCAAGCAAAGCTAAACTCAGTTCTATGCTTGAAGGAGAGGAGCTTAACCACCAGGACATACCAAGGGACCTTTCTGCTCGGTTTGCATGGGTC
The DNA here is from genome assembly GCF_027791375.1 of Indicator indicator. Classification (NCBI taxonomy): domain Eukaryota; kingdom Metazoa; phylum Chordata; class Aves; order Piciformes; family Indicatoridae; genus Indicator; species Indicator indicator. The sequence goes on along the minus strand of NC_072035.1, from coordinate 306,186 downwards.
CTGCATCACAACTTCTCTGCTCTTGAGTCTCTCTAGGCTCCCTGCAACGGCAGCACAACATACCTGGGGCAGATGGCTTTGCAATTTCAAACAGCACAGTGCCAGTTTCAAGGTCCCGGATCTTAAACCTGGTGAAGTCAATGTTGTAAATGTTGTCCTCGGGTTTGCATAAATAATCTAGAAGACAGAGAAGACACCTAGTAGCATTTCAAAAACTCCCCAAGCAGTTACCAAGGGATGTTATTCTGCTGTTAGCCCCAGCCTGTTAAGATACATGCAGCAAGTTGTTTTGCAGCAGCTTCACGAAAACAGGAGGAAACTGAGGCTAGAGTAAACAAAGGCACACTAGGTGCCAGGTAACAGAGCAGGAGAGGAGTGGGACAGCAAAGCAAAAATCAGCAGCCCACAGGGAAAACAAAACCCCCCAACCCCCGAACTTTCCGGCAATTATAACAAAGCTGAAGGCTGAAGCACTCCGGCTGCTCCAGCCAGCGCACACTGCTTAGCCGCTTCCATCGCCAGCGCCCCGGCGAACAGCACGAACCCGAGGAACCCAGGGTTCCTCCCGCCGCCCTCTATCTCCACCCCGAGGCACGGACAAGGTCGGCTCCGCGCCCCCGGCCGCGCAGCCTCCTCCGCCGCTGCCGAAGGGGCGGTTAACAGAGCAGCACGGCGTACGCGCGGCCGAGCGCTGCCGGCTCCCACCCGGCCCCGGCCCCGGCCCGCACTCACTCTCCGTCACCCGGCACAGCCCCAAGACGTGCTCGGGCCGGACCGTGTCCAGCGCCAGCAACTCAGACTCGGTCCACGGTGGCCGCGGCGCCGCGTCGGCCGAGCCGCGCCGCCCCCGCAGGCGGCTAAGCGGACCCCCAGCCGCTGGCGGCGGCTTCTTCTCCGGCGCCGCCACCCTCGCCTTCGAGCCGCTCATCGCCCCAGCGCCGCCAAGATGGCTGCCGCCTCCCTCGGTAACTATGGGAGCGCGGGGCGGGGCGGCGGCGGGTCAGAGGGTGCGGGCCGGGCGCTGCCTAGCAACCAGAGGGGGCCCGCGAAGCTAAGCAGGGCCCGCCGCGGGCGTGGCCGGAGGGGGCACCCGGGAGGCGCGTCACGACCCGCCCGCCGCAGAGCGCCGGCACCGAGCACGCATCGTCGGCCCGGGGCTGCGCACAGCCGCTGGACGGCAGCGGGCCAGGCCGGGGGTACCCGAGGAAAAGGGCCACGAAACCCAAACAAAAACAGCCCCGACCCTTGCAGTGCCCTCTCGCTGCCCCCCGGGCCGGCAGCGCTGCGAGCCCCAGCCCATCCCTGCCGCACCCCTCCCGGGACAACCCCCGGTGCCGGCACTGCGGGCACCTGGGTCTCCTGTTAATTAGCCGACGGCCTGAATCACGAAGCACGGCCGTAATTACGGAGCGGCTGTCCCCCACGGAGCCCTGGCCCGTGTACGGAACGGTGGCACCGCTCAGGAAGGAGCCGCGAGCTGGAGCAGTGCCCGGGGACCCCACGGGCACACACCACTGTGCCACTGCCACCCCCACCTCAGGTTCCCCACAAGCACACGTTGGAGGGACAGTGGCAGATGCTGGGCAAGTCTCCTGAGCCTGACGTCCTGCACTGGGGAGGTCCCACGGGAGCATCACGGCGAGGAGAGGACTGGGATTTCTTCCCAAAACAGGGCCTGCCCACCAGCCTGCAGCAGGCACTTAAGAGCCGCTCAGAGTCACCTCCGGCCCTTCGGGGAAGCAGAGCAAGAAGAAGAAACATACACGTCCTCTTCTCGGACTCCAGCCAACGCTCAACTCGCTCAAAACGACTGGAAACAGATCTAGAGCTGTGGTCAGTGACGTCGGCTACCGCTTGGAAGCAACACGCGCCTGCTACTGCCAACTGCCTGCTGTTTCCAACAAGCCAGACAGTGCTCCCTCATCCTCCTCACGGCACCGGGTTTGATCCCTCCATCCTGCGCCCCAGGAAGGGATGAGCAAAGATTCAGGCTGTCTGGAAGAGCAGCTGCTCTGCGCAGGACCAGGGTCCTTTGTCCCCTGAGAGCAGACGCTGAGAGGAAGAAGCTGCTACTTGCTTTCTGCTCCAGCCCCTTCCGACCGCCCCTGACGCGGTTTCAGCTGCAGTCGGAGCGGCTTGCAAAACCCCAGGCGGCCGATTACAGCTCGGTGCTCCTGACCGGAGCAGGAAGCAAAGCGGGCCACAGCAGCTCTTGCGTGAGGATGCTGCACCGTTCAGCTTGCACCCAGCCACCCAATACAGCCGGCAGAGAACATCAGAGGCAGCGGAGCAGGCAGAGCTCCGGGCGCCAGCAGCGGTGCGATGTTAAACTGCACTTCCCGCAGTCCCCTCCGCCCCGCAGGCAACTTCGGCCTTCCGCACCCAGCCTTACCCCAGAGGGGCTCCTCTGCCCCCACCGCCAGAGAAAAGGCACCACCGCGGCCAAGTGACAATATAATTTTATTTTCCTTTAAGCACACTGCTGGTTAAAACTGCCAGACATCAGATTTCAGAACAATTCCCTCAACCAAACATCCTGGGGAAATGAAAAAATAAAACCGTTACCGTGTACCAAAAATAAAATACCCCCCCCAGCCCCTCTTCTCCCCCAGCCTAGCCCCTGCAAAGCCAGTGTAGTCAGAAATAGACACCTGTGCTTTCCACCCAGGGCCCAAGCTCGCTGCAAAACAAACTGAAGCCAAGTCACTGCCAGTTGCTGTAACACAAAGCAATGGACAGCAAAATCAAGCCTCCTCCTCTCTCCCCACTCTGTTTTGGCCTTTACAGACAAGTCGGACCTGCAGCTTCAAGCAAACCTGAGCCGACAGCAGCAGTCCCTTCCACGTGTCCCAGTCCATGCAGCTGGGCACCACAGAGCAGTGGGACCACCTGCCAGCACCGAAAGCTGCCATGCTGATGGGACCTAAACATCACTGTCACCTGCACAGCACCTCACAGTCCTGGCTGCTGCCCCCAGACTTGAAGCACAAATCCTGCCTCTGCTCTTGTGGTCTCCAGGGCTGCTTTACCAAGCTGGCTGCTTCCTGAGCACTGCCCTGTACAAACAAAGCCCCTACAGAAGCCAGGAGAAACTGGGGCCAGTGCTCACCAGCAGCTCTCCAGCCACTGCTTCAATGCAGTGTCCTTACCCACAGGTGTTAGGGGGTAACAGAGCCGGGGGGCACAGGCACATCCCCACTGTGCTGACAGGCATCTCCAGGGCAGAGATCCCAGGCTGCCTAGCTTCACTCTCCCCAGTTAAACTGGTTCAAGCTGTACCTTCCCCCATGCCTTGAAATCTCCATCACACAAACCCTTCAGCAGAGACCTCTCATGTTTGCAAACGGATATTGACATCTTCTGACCAACCAGCACTGCTCCTGAGAGGGAGGGAAGCACTTCTCTTTGTCCAGTATTTTTCCTTTTTTTTTTTTTAATAAGCACTTTCTTGAAAAAAAATCAAATCAAATCAAAGCCTATCAATAACCTGCAGCAACATCCCACTGATCAGACTGGGGACAGCCCTGCCACATCCCTCCCCCTCCCACATCTTCCCCCCAATCTCCAAAAATAGTATTTAATATACACAATAAACTCTGAACAAGCCAGAGTCCTGGAAGACATGGACCTGGTTCTCCCCTCCCATCCAGCCCAGCACCGTTGCAATGCAGTTGCCACCACACTCCTGGGACAAATCCATCTGGACCCAAGATGAAACACAGGTGCCCCAGCCCCACTGGGCAGTACAGGAGGCCAGATCCTGTCATCACATTCCTGAGCCCCCACAGCTCCAGCCTGCCACTGTGTTTGTGCCACTGAGAACACCTGAGCCGAGCTGGGAGCAGCAGTGATGACAGACTGGTGGAACCAGGTTGATGTTAGAAAAAGCATTCCTGAATTGTACGAGCTTTGGCATTTGGAGATGCAGGAGCACCAGCAGGTAAGCTGGCTCAGTGCTGGCCCAGCTCCCAGACCCCTTGGCCTCTCAGCAAGGCTGTTTACTTCCCCGTCACATAAGTGCAAGAAGCAGACACATTTCTCCCACTGGAGCACTGAACAGAGCCTGAAACACTTGGTCCTTCACAGCTGCTCAGAATCTGTCTCACATCAAGGGCTGAAGCTGCTCTGCTGGTCCTCTTCTCCTCCTGCTGTTTTCCATCACAAACAGGCCTGTCCAGCCCAGCTTCCACATCAAGACATTTCCCTGCCTGCTGCAGCCTAGCTTCCACATCAAGACATTTCCCTGCCTGCTGCAATCCCATTCCAACGTAAACACTAAGAGACAAACTGCAGGGCTCTGCTCCCTGGTCAAACACTGGGGGCAAGCCCCCAGCAAGAGAGTGTGGGGGGCAGGAGCCTCCCAGCCACACTGCAACACCCAAAAGCTGTGAGCACCACACAGCTGTGACTCATTCAGCTCTGAACTGCACAGACACAGGCACACAGGCACCACACTGCCTGGAAGTTCTCCATCTTGCCTTCAGGAGACCAGACCTGAAGGAGCTCTTCCAGTTCTTCTGTCCCCTGCTAGGTGTTTTTTCCAGTGACATCAAGGGCTGGAACCTAAGCTACTTGTTCACAGTTGTCGGTTTCAGCTGTGACATCTGGAACAGGCATCCAGGAATACTGAGACAGTCACCATCTGATCACAAGGGCAGGGAAGGGCTGTCCCTTGGGGAAAAAGGAAAAACATCTCAGGAACCCCTTAAAAAGGGAAAAAAAAAAAAAAAAAAGCTTCTTCAGGTAGACTTCTATCCAAAGCCTGAGACAAAGGCACAAAAAAAGGGAAGTCATTTGGCTTTCTGCTCACTGCCACCTTGCATACTCAAAAGGCTCAGAGCTGTTTCAGTCACACACAGAAGGGGAAAATGGCCTGGCTCAGAGGTACTGATGGGCTGAGGAGGGGGTAATTAAAACAGGCTCCAGAATCCGGGCCCAAAACATGACCAACAAGTGGAAGCTTTATTCAACCGCCTTATGAGTCCCTCTGTACACAACTGCTCTGCACATCAAGGCAGGGCCTAGCCTGACCCAGCACCCACACTGCTGCACAGGGACACAGGCTACACCTGCCTGCTGCTGGGGAGAGGCAGCAAAGCACAAAAAGGTTTGTCTCTAACCCATCTCAGCTCAACAGCATCTTGGACATTCCCTCAAACATCCATTCTGGAAAGCTGCAGCCAACCCACATTTTCTCTTGCCCTGGTCAGGACCAGGTACCTCGTTACACCCATCTGACTGGCTTGCAGGTGCCACACAGAGATGGCAAGAGGAGTGAGCCCAAGTGTGCCATTCCCAGTGAGGTGCTGACTGCTTGTCTGAGGTGCTGACTACTACCCTCCTGTGCTCCCACACCCCTTATTTGAAGGCTCCTTCCCAGGCAAAGCTGTCAGGAAGGGATGGCCCAACAAAGAAAACGGCTGACTGCACCATATCCAGGTCAGGAACCCTGCAGCCACCAGACACCAGCTCTGTAGTGACAAAAATGAATAAAACCAGAGCCAGAACAACTAAATTGGAGTCATGAAGGATGAACTCTTCCTCCTCCCTGTTCTTATTCATAAAAGACAAACTCATCCCAACTGAGCAACTGGAACACAACAGCTCACCCTGCACAGCATTGCCCAAAGGTGGCTAATGGCACCAAATGGGTGCCCTGGCTGCCAGGGGAGGCAGGGATGAACTACCCTGGAAGTCTCTGACTTCTTCACACCCCCTTCCTCCTGCTAAGCAAGGTGCAGATCACTGCGTGAGCCAGGAGAATCTGAGTGATTCCTTGCTTTAAGGATGCTCAAATATAACGCAGCCCAGAAGCCCCCAGGGGAGCAGCTCCTCACAGGCAAGCTTGCTTTTGAAGTCCAGGTTCTTTGCTTAACAAATCAGCACAGTTCATGCTTCCCAAAGTTGATAAGAGATCTAAATGTCTCTGTGCTCCAGTTAGAGCAGTCCCAAAACACCGGAGCACCCTGCAAGAACCATCACCACACAAACCAGAGCTTGTGTTTTAGGAGTTTTATAAGCACTGAGATTTTCACAGCAGCTAGAAGACAAAGCAGACATCTTCAAGCTCACCACGTTTTCATCTGTTAGGATCTGTTCTCTCTAAAGCCTCCCTTCTCCTTCCACTGCAGCACAGACCCCCCCGCCTTGCTTCTCCCAGAGTGGCTATTACCACTTGTGCAATTGGAGAGAAGGCAGTTAAGGTCCTCCTGCTTGCTTTTTAGCTCACAGACACAGAATGAGGGTCAGGCCTGCAGCAGTGCTGCATGCAGGCAGACAGGCAGGGTTCAGTGCCACTGCTGTGCAGAGCCCTGCCTGGCACCTCCCCAGCTCCCCTCCACAGCTGGAGCTGACAGCTCAGGTCACAGCTGGAGGGTTAGGAGGAAGTGAAGGCTTCAGCTGCCTGGGCACAGGAGAGCAGAAAGGCTGCTCCTGCAGAAACTCAGGGGAAGGCTGAGCTACTGCAGGGGGTCAAATCCATGACACCTCAGGGCACAGGGAGAAGCAGCAGTGAGGACACTGCTCAGTGACACTGCACCAGGTAAAGAGAGAGCACTTCTGAGGACAAGAGACAGCATGAGCTGAAGTGTTCTGTGAACCCAGAGCTCACCAGCACCCAGGCTGACCCACAAGGACCCAAGCCTGCCTGGGACAGATCTCCAGCACACAGATCACTGTCCTGCCAGCCATGACTGCTCAGCATGTCAGAGGCCAAGCCCAGGGGAAGGCAGCAGGCATCAGCAGGCACAGCCAGGGCTCTTGTGGTGCTCAGCCCCTGCCAGGCAGGCACAGGCTCTGAATGTGCCAACAGAAACATCCATTGGGACAGCAGCTGACCCTGTCTCCAGCGTTTGCTCACTTTCAGATTTCTGGAGGGCAACAAACTACCTTGCTCTACAGCACTGAATGTTGGACATCTGCCCCTTTCACTGCAGTGCCTTGGACACACGACAGGCCCATCTGACTGGACACTGACCAGCTCCACTGCACTTGTCACCACTGCAGGCAGGCCTGGTCCCTACAGCAGGGAACACCCTCAGGGAGCATCCAGGAGGTTGCTCCACTCTGTCCTACAGCACAGGTTGTTCAGTCATGGGGCACGGAGCTAACTGTTAGGAAGGTCAAGAACTGATCTTCCTCTCTAGGTCATTTAAATCTCAGCTTCTTCCAGAGGAGAAGTTACTTGCTAGAAAGGGAAAACAAGGAACTGGGCTTAAAATGAAGCATTTGAAAAGGCTATGAAAGGAAACAAAAGCCAAAACCAATGCAGAAAGCAAGAGCATCTGCTCAGATGCTACCAACATCAGGCTCTCACAGGCTACAGCAGACCCCCTCTGCAATGGGGCTAACAACTGCCAGCCTAGCAAAGTCCCTCCCAACTGGTGCAGCACATCAGGCCAGACAAACCCCTCTGCTCCTGCCACAGCTTGCAGTCTCGGGAGGAGAACGTCTCCACAGGGGCTGCACTGGAGTCTTGGTCTCTTTCTGCAGGCCAGTACCATGTGTCAGGTTGCTCACAGTGTGGGGGATGCTGAGCCAGGCTCTGTGCTCCAAAGGTGCTGGACGCCCAACGGCACCACAGCGCTCCCAGGCGGAATGTGTGCCCAGGCCTGCTTTTACCAGCTGCTCCCCTCCTTAAGGAACCATCTTGCACCCAGCACAGGCAGAGATCTTGCAGCACATGGCTTCCTCTTGGTGTGGGACATGGCCCAGGACTGGCAGCATCAGCCTTCAACAGTTCCACACACAGACTGCCAGGGCTCTTGGATGCCCTGAAGAGGTGCGGAGGGGAAGGCGAGGGCCTTGCTGCTTGCTGGCAAGGGGAAGGGAAGCTCCCTCTCACCTGAACCTGCTTTGCATTCCAAATCAATCACCTTTTTTTTTCTCTTTTTTTTTTCTTTTTGTGTGTTTTTGTTTTGTTTTGTTTTCCCTTAAATTATGAACAATATGGAGAAATTGAAAGCAACTGTGTTTGGTCCAACTCCTTCCCTCCCAGCCCCTTGGCTGATGCTCTGTGGGGCTCGCTCTCACAATCGGCAGAGGCAGAAGAGGGTAGGGATGAAGACACCAAAGGCCACCAGTATAGGAAACATGAGGCTGCTGTTGTCTGAGGCATAGGGGTTTGGTGTGCGTGGGCCTGACTGAACCCGGTTCTTATTTGCCTGTTTTTTAATGCTGGAGCCATCATCATATTCATCTTCATCATCATCCTCCTCTTTTTTCTCCAGACCCGGGTGCGGCTGCAGCTTTGGAACATCTGTTGGACAGGACAAAAGGTTACAAGGAGGAAGGAGGTAACCCGGGAAATCACTCCAGGCACATCCTCCCTCTTCTCCCCAGTCCAGCCTGTGCACGGGCAGCAGGGCATCAGACACCACATCCACACCACAGCCACCAAGTATCCTCCCTCCGGGCTCACACCACTACTTCCTGCCTCCGTGAGACAAGAGTCTGCAAAGGAAATGGCAACCCTCCACCCCATCTACATGTCACACAGGAGAAGTGACAGTTCAAAAGCATGCTGAGAACATACAGTCAGGCAACACAGCTGCTGAGTGAGATCTAGTCAAGAACAAGCACTTGCTGCCTGTGGAACCAGCAGATACAGGTGCAAACATGAAGGGGAACCACAAATGGTCCTTCCTCATACCACCGCACCCCACAATCCCAGATCTGTCAGAGCAGCACCACCCAACCCCACTCAAGCTCAGTGATCTGTGCCTAGAACCTGAACTGCAGGCTCCCCACACAGCAAATCTCCAGCAGCACTTGGTAGTCCCTCATCAGCAAAGCAAACTGATGCTTTGGTCAGGGAGGGGCCCTAAACCTCCCCTGCAAAAAGCCACTGCTGCCTCCTCGAGCTGAGAGTGCAGAGCACAGCTCCAGGTAACACCAGCGCTCTGCAGACTGCTGTGTGTGGGGCTGCTGCTGACATCCAAGGCCAGAGAGAATTTATCTGTGGCTATAAGCTAAGAGTGACCAGATGTGTTCCCCTCTCCTCTCCCCTACACCAAAGGGGATCTTCTCATTACACAAATGACACAGCTTTGTGTACCTGGGAGAGCAGGGCACTGTGCAGCTACTTCACACTGCAACTGCACGCTGTGGGAAACTGAGAGAAGCACTTTTGGCAGAAGTGGATCAGTAAGATCTATGATCTCATGGTCTGAGAAGCAACAGGCTGCTCTCCAAGAAGGAAGAGCCTTCTGGCTCAGAAACTGTACTTACCTTCCACTGTTCCTTGCAGGATGTACAGGGCACAGATTTTGGGATTGTCATAGTAGCCCTGGAAAAAGCAAAGGAGGGAGTCAGTGCTGCAGCTTAAGAGGCAAGAAATGTTCTTCCCATCCGGGGAAGAAGGTGAAAAGGAAGATCAGAGCTCTGCCCAGAAAAGCTTATTTACCTTTACAAACTCAATGTGGAGCTTCCCTGTGAACGTGGAAACCTCCCCCTGGACGCTCAGCTTCCCCTTTTTGATACTCATGGGAATGATCTCATCGTGAGCTGTGCTGTGTCCAACTCTGTCAAAAATGTCCAAGTCCTTCACCACCACATGGCCATTCAAGCGAACATCAAACACCTTCAGGGTGGAAGAAATGACAGTGTCAGAATGGATTCAGGCCCATGACAACTGAAAGGAGAACAGAAAGGAAAGGTCTCTGCTTGTTCTGCACCCAGCAAAAGACAGCATTGCAGCATGCACTGTCCCACCACAAAAGCTCCATTCCCTTGGGAAGGATTCAGAGCACAGAAGCAATCCAGGAAAGACAGTGAAGCATTAACATTGCTTTCAAATACCCTGAAATCTGCTCCTCTTAGAACAATGCCTACACCTGCTGTTCAGAACTGAGGACAGCACAGCTTTGCTCTGGTTTAGTCACACTTTCACAACTTACTTTCCACCTACTGGCTGAAGACCTGCTCCTACTACCTGGGGTGGCTGTGGCACGACACACCCTAGGGAACTAAGCCATTTCTAACCAACAATCTGCAACAGAACAGAGGAAACGAGCTGGTGAAGGACACTGGGTTTGTAGGAGGCAAAGCCCTGAACTGCTAGCCACATCTGTGGATTCAGAGTCCTCCTCAGGGCAGTAATGACTCAATGGGGGAATCCCAGCTGAACCACATGAAGGAAGAGAGAAATCAAGGATGCCTCAGCCCTTCACTTCAATCTGAGGCTGCTCTTTGCATCCACTCTGTAAGCCAGCCCCACCAGTTCTGTTCCCTGAAATACTTCTCCGGCAGAAAGGCAGCACAGTGCTTGAGGAGCAGGGCTCTAAAGAAGGTGATGGAGTTGGAGGAAAGCCAGCCTAAAACACATACCACTCGTCTCCCAGCTGATCACAGAGCTCTGAGCTCTTTTTGCTCCTGCTTCCATGTGTGTGTGTGTGTGTGAGGGATTTCAGAAGTGGACAAGGATTATTCTCTAAAGAGCACCAAAGATGGCTGAATTCAACTCCGTGCTTCCAGGACCAGTCTGAAGTAGTATCACATTTATAAAACCTGGTTTGAGTGTATTATTTAACTCAGATCACCTCCCTGCTCCAGTCTGTGCAAAGCATGCCTGTCAGATCAGGAACCAGCATTCAGGGAGACGGCAAACCCACTGCTGCTCAAAGGCAGCATGGCCTGAGCAGCTGGGGAAGCTCCAGTCCTGTGTATGTTCAGCTGCATTTTCTTTGAATTGTTTGCAATACAGTTTGCCAGGCCAACTGCAAACTGTTTATCTGGAATGTGGAAGAGAGCTCAAACTTTCAAAGCCCACAAGAGGCTCTAGGCACTAAGGGAACCATTGGTGCCTTCTTTCACTTCCTTCTCCAGCATGCAAAGCAGCCCAGGCAGCCTGGACACACAGCCCTAGCCAAGAGCTCACATCCCAGAGCCGAGCAAAGAGCTGCTGCTTACCTTCTGTTGCGACTGTGCAAAATAGACCTCTGCAAACTTCAGCACCAGCACATAGTCACCTTCCTCTTTGATGGGAACTTCATAGCCAAAGGTCTCCTCGTTGTAGCGCTCAGTCTGGTACAGAATCTGATCCTCTGCGTTGGAGCGCAGGATCGGCAGCTTCATGCCGTAGTCAGACGCTGGGTTTCCAGCACAGAACAGAGAAAGGGTTAACTCCTGAGGCACCTGGAAGTGGCTGGCACTTTATATACCCCCCAAGTGGCATTAGCACTTCCCCCCCGATCAGACCTGTCTCTCTGCTTGCTCTGCCCAGGAGGCCGCACTACTGGAGCCAAAGCAGAGAGACAAAGCCCCAGCACCCAGGTCCTGTAGAAACCCAGGGCTGGCCCTCCTGCAGTGTCAGACACAGTAATTTCACTCCTGTCCCTTCAGAAAGAGTCTGTTCCACAAACAGGGCATGGAGTCAAGGGGCTTGGCCATTGACTCCTACTTCAAAGAGGATGTGATGGTTTTAGGGCTATGCCTTTAAAACCCACCACAGAGGAAAACCACCTACAATCTTTTCGAACAATTTCCAGTTCCAGAAGGTGAGAGCAAAGCCACAGCTGTGCAGAACGGGCTCGACTTGCTCGTCCCTTCAGTGGCTATGAAGTCAGCAGTCCATGGCACCAGCTTTTAGAGGCTGACGCTCCTCAAGTGGCAACCTGGGGAATGGCAGGAGGGTTAAAAGCATCAGACACCTCACAAGTCCCTTTCTTCTTACCACAGCCATGCAAGCCCTGCCAGCTTGAGGACGGCAAGGAAAAAGCAAGAAAGAGAGAAGAATTTCAAGAGCACCAGAGCTCCACCTCCTGCAGTCCTCTCCACTGCCCAGCTGAACTGGGCACTGTCTGCGGGCATTCTAACCCCCTCAGGAAGGCTCAAACACCATTCCCAAATGGGACAAGAACTGAGAAAACAATGGAAATCGTAAAATCTGCTTTCAGACACTACTTCATCTCCCTGAGAGCAGCCCTCGAAAGACTTTAACCCATCTTGACGCTTCACTTCAGGACTGCTATGCAGATGCAAACAGATCCATGCCTCCAGCTGCAAATCAAGGAATTCACCATTGAAGCAGGGGCAGGAGGGAAGACTCTGCATACCAGCTGCCCACTGGCACTTCAGGCAGAAGTTGACCCAGAAGTTCTCTGATGACACTTGCTACTTCCACCCCCATTTCCATGGGAACAGATGCTGCAGCAGCCAAGACAAAGCCAGAACTAACCCAGCACACGTTGTGGAAGATACAAACGAGAGGAAATTAAGGCCACTTCTCAGTCTCTGGTTTCACACAGAGCTACTCAAGCCACCTGCTTCTCTTCGCTGCCCTAACCCAGGCACAAAAGGTGAAGATTTTAATCACCAGAAATAAAGAGGGTGAAAAGTTTAACCTGTCCTCCCACACAAGTATTTTCAGCCAGCTACAGATTACAGTGATAGCAACCCAAAGACTCCACAGAAGTCAGCTCCTATTAGAGGAAAGCCTGCACAGGAAGAAAGCCCTTCAGCACACAAGAAGGTAACTGCAGAGGAAGATCTCCCACCTGCACATCAGAGGTCTGCTGACATAGCTGTGGAAGAGAGCTCGATTTTGCAGCTCACCGAGAGCAAACCTGTACCCACTAAGCTGCAACTCAGCTATGCTTAGCACCTGGCTATTCTCTAATTACCATCGGCACATTTTGTCCTTTAGGGCACAGAATCTGCACTGAGACTTGGGGAGACAAAAAGTAAGAAAATAATTTGCCCAGAGGCAGAACAGCCCAGAAACACTATCCCTAGGTTTGCTCCCAGCCAGCCACTTACTCCTGCTGCAGCCATTACATGGCTGTCAACACAGAGAGGAGCCCAGAGCAAGGCGAACAATAGTGCAATAAAAAACCATTGAGGGAAAAGCAGCTGAGAGCTCAAAGGGGTAAAGTCTCCTCTGCCGTGCCTGGCACCACTGCTGAAGCAGGATTACTGGAGCAGCCTGCTGTTCAGAGATACCACAGCCTTTCCCAAAGGAAGAGTATGCTTGAGAGAGACTCTTTTTTTCTCCTCAGCTCAAAAATTTTCATATCCTGAAGGATATTCTGCAAGTCACTCATGCAAGAGGTCTGTGAAGGCATGGTGACCTATAGAATCATAGAATCAGTCAGGGTTGGAAAGGACCACAAGAATCATCCAGTTCCAACCCCCCTGCCATGGGCAGGGACACCTCACACTAGATCAGGCTGGCCAGAGCCTCATCCAGCCTGGCCTTAAACACCTCCAGGGATGGGGCCTCAACCACCTCCCTGGACAACCCATTCCAGGCTCTCACCACTCTCATGGGGAAGAACTTCTTCCTCACGTCCAGCCTGAATCTCCCCACTTCCAGCTTTGTTCCATTTCCCCTAGTCCTGTCACTACCTGATAGCCTAAAAAGTCCCTCCCCAGCTTTCTTGTAGCCCCCTTCAGATACTGGAAGGCCACAAGAAGGTCACCTCAGAGCCTTCTCTTCTCCAGACTGAACAGCCCCAACTCTTTCAGTCTCTCCTCATAGGAGAGGTGCTCCAGCCCTCTGCTCATCCTCATGGCCCTCCTCTGGACACCTTCCAGCACGTCCATATCCCTCCTGTAATAGGGGCTCCAGAACTGGATGCAGTACTCCAGGTGGGGTCTCAGCAGAGCTGAGTAGAGGGGGAGAATCACCTCCCTTGACCTGCTGGCCACACTTCTCTTGATGCAGCCCAGGATCTGATTGGCTTTCTGGGCTGCAGCACTCAGGGCATCAGCTTCCACTGGTGAAAAAATCCTAACAAGCTGCACTGGTCTTTAACTGTGACCTCCCTGTATCCACTGTGCCCAAAGAGCTCTCCATTCAGGACAGCAGCTGTACAGCACAGACCAATCCTCACTGTCCTACACAAAACCTGTGAAGATTAGGACTAAGTCATGACAGTTTATCTTCTCTGCAGTCCACCACTCAGCTGTAACTGACAGCAGCAGCAGCTCAGCACAGCTAATTTTTCAACATGTTTGCGCATCAGCTAAGTCTGGTGCAGCAGTTATCAGAAATGCAAAGAATTCAAGCAACCAGAGCGGTTTCAGCACAAGTAGACAAAAGTAACCCAAGTACAATATTGGTTCTCCATCATGTTCTTACCGGGAGATAGAAGATTTGACTGACTCAGTAGTTAGAGCTGCTGATCATTCCCCATCCACCTCTACTTCTGTCCCTGCCCTGCTGCTGGCCACCCTGCCCGGGCTGGAGCAGAGGAACAGACCAGCACCCGCGGGCTGCCCGGCACCAGCACCGCGGCTCCACCGAGCCGCCCGCGCCGCTGCCCTCGGGCTGTGGACGCTGAGGTCTTTCAGTGGAAAATGGGAAAAAAGGAGCCGGGAGGCAGCATGCGGCCAGTTTGGCAGCCGGACCGCATCCGCCACCTTGGCAGCCGAAATTCCACTCCAGCCCGCGGGGAGCGACTTCCCCTCGGTCATTACACAACCCCGCAGCCCGAGGCCGGGAAAACCCGTCCAAAGCCCGCGGGGCTCATCCCGCCGCCACCGGGGCCCAGGGCCCACTCCGCCGCGGGGATGGGGGCACTGCAGACCCCAGACAGGCCGGGCGGGAAGATAGGGGTGGCGGCGGTCCCGGCAGGTGACAAGCGCCATGCGGGGACGGCGCTCCTCGCGGGCCTTCGCAGTCCCGCGGCCGTGCCCACTGCGGCGCCGGGCCCGGGCCCCACAGCCCTGCAGGAAGACCACCGACCCTCCGCGGCGGGGCCAGAGAACGCCGGACGGCGCCAGGCGATCACGACTCCAGGACCCCCGCCGACACGGGCGGGCCTCGCCGTCTCCGGAGGAGCAGAGCAGGCCCCGAGGGCAGCCCCTCCGACACTCCCGCGGCGCGCCGCCCGCGCGGCACCGGCGTCCCCCCCACCCTCACCTCGGCCCACGCGGCCCTCCAAGGGGTCCTTGCGGAAGTGGATGCCATTCACGTCCACATGGGCATCGCCGCCCGCATTGACGGCCCAGACAACGCTATCGGCGAGCCCGCCTGCCGCGCCCTGCAGCAGCAGCAGCAGCAGCAGCAGCAGCAGCAGCAGCAAGAGCGACAGCCGCGGCGCCCCGCGCGCCCCGGCTTCCACCATCTCGGGCTCCCGGCGCCGCGCCCGCCCCTTCCTGCGGCCGCCAGGGGGCAGCCTACCCCCCTTGCCGGGGCGGAGCGCGCATAGGCCAATCCGTGCGTCACAACACCAATATTAATTCTCCGCCTGCCTGCCATTAGGCGGCCGCGCTGCAATATTTGCATATTCATAAGGCGCCGGGCCAATGGGGAACGGGAGCGGAGAAGCAGGCTCGGTTGAGAGGCCAGGGCACAGAAGCGCGCCGCGGAGGGGGCGTGTGCGACGCGAGCGGAGCGGGGGTCGGTCGCGCTCAGGAATGGGGAGCGAGGGGAGAATCAGCTTTCCTAGGAAGGAGCGGCAGGGAGGGTTTCACAGCGGCTTCTCCGGAAGGGCGACACAGCCCGACAAGATAGTAATTGTCGTCCTGTACTCGGCACTGGGGAGGCCACCCCCCGAGTGCTGTGTTCAGTTTTGGGCACCTTAGCGCAAGAGGGACATCGTGGCGCTGAAGCGGGTGCAAAGAAGAACAACTAAGCTGGTGGAAGGGCCTAGAGAATGAGTCCTACGGAAAGCAGCTGAGGGAGCTGGGACTTTAGTTTGAGGAAGAGAAGGCTGAGGGGATACCTTACCGCCCTTTACAACCACCTGAAAGGACAACATAGAGCGGCCGATGCTGGTCTCGCAGGTCATTAGTGATAGAACAAGAGGGAACGGCCTTAAACTGCAGCAGGGCAGGTTTAGCCTAAGTATTAGGAATGATTTTTTCACTGCAAGAGTGGTCAGGCACTGGGACAGGCAGCCCGGGGAGGTGTTCGAGTCACCAACCCTGGATGTATTTAAAGGCGGTGTAGGTGTGGCTCTTAGCCGCTCGGTAGGGCCGGGTTACCGGCTGACCCCGACGATGTCAAGGGTCTCTGCCGGCCCGAATGACTTTCGAGCTGCGCTCAGCGCCGCACGCCCGCACCCCGCCCGCTTCGCCCTCCAATGGGGGAGCTCCAGCGCGGCCGGGACGCGAAGCACTGTGGGAGGCGGCGGGAAGCGCGCAGGCCGCGGGCTTACCGCGGCAACGGCCGGCGCCGCGGCGGGGCAGAACGGAGAGGAGAGGCCCTGGGATAGGCCCGGGCCCCGCGGGGAGTGGGCGAGGGGCGGGGCGACTGGGGCACGGTCGCAGCTCTCGGGGAAGTGTCTGGGAGTGGACTCGGGGGGGAGCCAGAGGCGGCTCCTCATCACATGCCGGTACTTGGTTGTCAGCTGGAGGCTGAGCAGCGACTCCCAGTACCGATTCTGCGTTTCAGCAGGATACGCTGTACCCCTGTTCGTCCCTACCACGGAGTGTGGGCAAAGGCAGCTACCTGCCTGCCGGGTAAGGAGTGAGGCAGCTGGGCGGTGTGCAGCTGCTGTGGGCCACGGCAATCTGCTCGACAAGGAAATGTGGCAATAAAAGCGGCCCGGGACAGCCCAGCGAGCTCTCTCCCAGTGCTGCGTTTTACTGCACAATGGACGATCCTGGGCTTTTTTAGTGGAGGACCTTGGCAAGGTCTTGGGCAGGCTGCAGTGAGATATCGCAGATGGAGATTGCACAAAACTCACTCACCACGCAGTGGGGGAGAACATAACTTAATGTTTGCCTCAGCGTTTGCCCTTCTGTCTGATCTTGGTGCTCTGCAGAGCTTCAGACGCCAGCCCAGCTCACGCCTGTGATCCAGTCACCACCTACATTAGCAGCAGCCTGCTCCCAAGGCCCAGTGAGGTTCTATTCATCTGAGTCTTCCACCAAGCATTAGAAATAAAGACTTGGCATTGCAGGTTGAGAATTTAAGGGGTTTGCTCTGTTGTAATGCATCCATGAGGCTTGTTAATGAGGAGAAGGGAGCTGGGTTTGGAGGGGTAACACCCACCCCTGCTCCCTAACTTGCCCTACCCAGATCAGAGTGGGCCCCAGAGTGTGTTCCTGCTGCTGTCACATTGGCTCTCAGACTTGTGACATAACTGCATTGGGAAGGTGTGGCACAGGGCAGATGAGGCTCTGCTGTGCTCTCCACAGCACTGCTCCAGGCTGGGGTTCCTGAAGCTGCAGGGTGGCTTAAGGTTCTGCATCTAGAACAGCAGTGCAAACACCCACACTTGGCACCTCTCCAGATGAAGCCACCTCACACTAGTCCCTGGCAAATTGTCTCAGCATTACAGACCCCAGTTCTTCAGCATTTGATCAAATTCAGACTGATCTCCTGTATCCCTGCTCTGCTTGTGACCTGTCGGGTGTCCCCCAGGTTCAGCTAGCAAAGGAGTGCAAGCAGCTGTGGCCAGAACAATGCTGTCCAGTTGGCAAGGCTGAGAGAGGCCTCCTTAGAGCTCATTTGTACTGATTACAATCAATCCTAATGGCTCCAGACTTCTGAGCTTAAACTTCAATGTGTTTAGATCAAGAGCACAATTCAAAGCACATAAAGAGCTTGTGTGTGTGTGCCACCAAACCGCTGCCACCAGCTGCAAAGGTGAAGTGACAAGAGGGACAGCATGAACCATCAGCAAACCAAGGAGATTGCCAGGTCTGAGATTACAAACAGCAATGTCCATGGGTGCAAATCTTTGTATTTCCTGTCCTGAGACCCACTAGGGGAGCAAAGGTCTTGCCAAGAGCCACACACAGCCCCTTGTGTGCCCAGATGGGCTGAGGCAGCTGGTCCTAACCCGCAGGGCTCTCTCAGGTCTCACACACCAAGTGGCAGCGGGGGCACACATGTTGGCTGGGCACAGCCTGGCTGAAACCTGCTGTGCCTCTCAGTGAGCTGGGCAGCAGGAGGCTCACCAGGACATCATCACACACAGAGGCCATGCAGCTGGGGACTGGGGCTTCATGACAAACCCAGCACCAAGCAGCTCAGCTCAGCTCAGCCCAGCCCAGCCCAGCCCAGAGGTACCTGTGAGCTGGAATTCAGATGTGAAGGGACCTATGAGCTAACATTTAGGTGTGGCCAAGACAAGCCTCTCAGCTGAAGGGGCCTCTTTGGCCCCTCATGTGTACAGGGACAGTTGGGAGCCCCATTCACCCTCTGCCTTGGAAGTGTCACCAGGGGCTTTCATGGCTGTCACCAGGGTTCCTGCACATCTCACAGCAAAATGTCTGCAACTTTTCCTTGAGAAGAGTTCCCTTGAAAAGAAAGAGTTCTCCTTGAACAGAGAGAGATTCCCATTTTGCCTCTGAGGACTCAGACTTTTTAGAGGACAAGGCACTGAGCATGGCAATATCTCCTCTGCCACCCCAGTCAGAGCATCTTTAGCACCCAGCAGGATGATTACTTCCCAAGAATCAGCAGCCCACTGTGAAGCAAGAGGGATGAACTGAACAGCAGCCCATGAGGATGGATGGTGGCTGTGCCATCCAGGTGCAAGAGGAACTCTTGCCTTGGCTCATGGTCTGGCCATGGCTGCTGGCAGAGGATGGTGGACATGACCCAGTAGCCTGTGCCCACCATGCCCTACACTGCTGCCCCTATACTGTTACTGGCGGTCTCCAGCAATTTGATGCCAGCTTGTGCCCCAGATATCAGAAGCTCTGTTCTGTTACTAATCCACTGAACCATCCGTCCCTTGACACAGGCTGGATTAAACCAGTAACCTACAAGTGAAAGGCCCAAAGTTTTCTTTTTGATCCCTTGATCTCTGCCTGTCCCCTGGCAGCTGTGCCAAAGCGACTTTCAGTCTTTAATCAGCCCTGCCCACAGCCCTGCCCATTCACAAGCAATGTGGGGCAAGTCTGTTGAGCATTAGCCATTTCCTGCATGAAAGAGGGATCAGGGTTTGGGATATCCAAAAAGCGCAATGGAGACATGGGTCAGAGGCAGACCTCACAGCTACCAAGATGTCTGAGGAGTCAGCATGAGCCAGCCCCACTGCCCAGGCCAGCTGGCAACCCACACAGGGCTATGGGGCTTAGGTGCCCCAGAGGGGCTCAGCTTTGCCCTGCCAGGTAGAGCTGTTTGGCCTCCCTGGTACTGGATTGGAGATGACAGCAAAGAGATTATCTCTGGAATGAGATTATTTAGACTGGAGCTTTAATCTCTGACCCTGTTTGCATAAGAAAACAGTAAAACTCCCTGGGATTATTTGGGGTTTGTTGTGCAAGTACAACCAGGCTTGCAGCAAGTCCTTCTGCTGGGGGGTGGGAATGAATGCTCTGGAGACCTGCCCTGTCCAACCTGCCCATGGTGTCCCAGTGAGACCTGGCAGATAGAGACCATCTGAGCTTTCCTCAGAAGTAGGTGTGGCTCCAGACTGCCTCTGCAACAACACACGTGTCCTGCAGCCAGCCATGCCCTAGCACTGCTGGCCCTGCGCTCCTGGGGAAGACAAACTCGCCTATGCTGTGGCACAAACACAGGGAGTGCCCAAGTGAGAGGGGCTGTAGTTTGCTGGCACTGGCCAGGGGAACCTCTGGCCATGGCTCACAGTTTGTGCCCTGCTGGCTGCCTGTGCCTGCTCGGAGCAGGGCCTGAGAGGCAGCAGGCAGGGGCAGCCACCACGTTGGTTGCCACCAACTGTCACAGGACTTGTGCATGCTGACTGCAGCACAGGGCAGGCACAGCCACTCTGCTGCATGCAGGCACTGCTCTGCACACAGCTGCAGGCTCCCGCCTCAGCAGTTGCAGCACTCCCTGCAGTGCTCACCACCCTGCCTGCATTATCCTAAGTGCAGAGGTAACTTAGCAGGGCTGTGGCCTCTGCTCTGCTTGTCACCCCTGTGCTAATTACAGAGCAGCTTCTGCACCAGTAATAACTATAGGGATCTGCAGGTAGCCCTCTTCCAACCCCTTGGCTCACACCCACACCTCTAAGGCTGGATCCTCTCCACAGTTTACAACAGTCCTCTGCACACACTCTGCTGCTGCTGCACTCCCCGCTGCCTCTCCACGGCGCCTGCTGTGGCGTGCACACGAGCATGCAGACAGTACGCACACACACGAGGGGAAGCAGAAGCAGTGCCTCCATTGCTGGGGGATCAGCCATCACTGCAGCTGGGCTGGTTGGCACAGCAACAGGAAAGCAGAAGAGAAAATCCTCCTTTGGGATACAGACCTGGGGACCCTGCACATGGGAAAGGGAACCTGGGAAGTGAAAGGTTTGAGGTGAACAAAACATGGGATATGAGTCCTTAACATCCCAGGTGGAGCAAGGAGGGCAGCTGAGAGGAAAACACCTCCCAGTCACACCGAGAAGAATGCTGCCCTTTGAAGCCAAACAGAATCAGTCCTGGCAGCTTGTGAATAAGTCTCTGCATAGAGAAAGGAGTCAAAAGTTGATCCAGCAGAGTAGGGGAAGGGGGCAGGAAGTTGGGAGCATCTTGGGGATGGGAGGAAGAGCATCTGATGTGTCTGGAAGCAGCTGATACAGCCTGGAAGCTGCTGTTGTGGTCACTGCTGCATAAAGATGCAGCACTTTTGAGCTGGAGCAAGGCAGTGCCACACAAGGAGGCTCCTGGCCAATCCCCAGCACCAGAGGTGTTGCAGCTCAGGTCCCATGGCAGGCTCACAGTTGTGGTTGCAGTGATCTGAAAAGGGGAGGGTGCCTGCTGCTGCCTATCCCCCCTCCCACCCAGCTCCCCTCCCTGCTCTGTCTCCCATTGCTCCTTGCTACAAGGCCATATGGGCTTTCACCTCCCACTTGCAAGTGGGGGGGATGCTGTGGGGGAGACCCTCACAGTGAGACACCTCCAGGGCGCTTGGCCATGGGGACAGCAAGAGGAAGAGCAGACAGAGTCCTGCTGCAGGCTTAGTGGCCACCAGTGACTCCCTTCCTGTGGCAAGGACTTGCTTCTGGACCTGGTGCAGATGCCAGGGTGTGCATCTGCTGAAACCTTTCCCCACCAGCCCAGCCCCCAGCTCTGACAGTGACATCGAGGCTGCAGCTCGTTTCAGCGTGCAGGTTTATCACCTTTCCCCCCACAGGACAGGTATTTGAATTTACTCTTGGTAAACATAACCACACGAGATGCGAATATGTGCCAGGGAAGCATAACTAACTCCACATATAGACACACACAGACAACACAGACACGGGGCACCAAGGGAAGCCAAGAAGTGCAGAGCACACCCTGAGGCTGCCACCAGTCCTCCCAAAGGCTTTGCTCTCCTCCACCGAGCCAAGAGGATGTCTCCTGCTTTTGCTTTGCAGCAGCTGGTGGGAGAATAAAGCTAGGGAGGAGGAGTCTAAAGTTGCAAGTAACCCATGAAAGCATCATGGCAAGTCCTGGTTCTGCAGTCCCTGCAATCATCTCCAAGGAATGGTTCCAGTTGTAGGAAGTTGCAAGTCTTTCACAGTGTGAAAGGGTGGAGAGGCATGGGGACCACCACGAGGGAGGAGCAGCAGGTCATCTTGCAATAGCCCAGCTGCAGCCAGCTGATAACCCAGGGCTAGATGCTCCATCTGGTCCTCTTCTGCCCTCTCTAAGGTGCTGATTTGTCTTGAGCTGAGGTTACTCTTCAGCGGGACATCATGCGAACAAACTCTGCAACCAACAGGAAAAGACAGCCCTGAAGCAGAAAGCAGCCAGGCAGCTCTCACTCTCTGGAGACTGCATGCAGCCAGAGGGAAACCATTGCCCCAGCTCTTAACCACTCCACGGCTTGCCCTGGAGAGCTCACACAAAGCAGGCTTTCATCCTTGCTTTATGGTGGTGGGATCCCACTGGCAGGTCAGTTCTCTGCTGCAGACTCCTTCCCAGCCCCTGCACAGTCTTGTTTGCACAAGCAGCTCCTCGGGAGGCACTACAGCAAATGCTTCCTCCCTTTACCGCAGCTTCAGGGAACCGCAAGTTATGCTCTTGGGAAGACACTCTGCTGAGCAAGCTTGCAGGCACTAGTGTGAGAAAGCACTGGTGTGCTCTGATGGCCTTCTTGATTTCCAGACAGAGGCTAACTGTAAGGATACACTGGCAGCTGTTGGGACTGGGTGTGAACGCCACCAAGTATAAATGGGTTCTGGTTCCGTGCTTGAATCACCCAGGAGCTGGTGACCTCCAAGAGGAGGGCAGTAGAAATCAGCCCTTTGACTCCTGCCTCTCCACTGATCCAGCTGTCCTTTGACAGCTAAAGCAGTGACTCCCAGAGAAAACGCTCCTGGGGTAGTGTTTCATTGTACTTTAGCTCTGGGGAGCAAGGGGAGCTGCTGGCATGCAGTCAGCCAGTGCCCCCAACAACCACAGCTACCACTTTCTAGGGAGACACTCGAAGTTTCTGAGCATTTTCAAAGACCTCAGAAGCTTCAGTAATCCTGAGGACTGAGACTCCTTGTTGTGATGAAGACCCAGGACTCCCTGTGAGCCAAAACTGATTACCTCCATTTTATTTTAACTCAGCAACTCCTGTGCTTCACCCGTACTGCAAAGGGCCATCTGGGTTTGCACCAGGAGAAGCAGCAGCCTGCCATGCTCTTTTATCCTCTCAGCTGTCTGGTATCCACTGCTCCCTTTCACAGAAATGCCTAGCTCTATCGATACTGCTCCTGCCATGGCCCATGGCTAGGGTAGTAGCATAACTCTCATCTTTCCAAGTCCTTCTGGCAGGAAAAATCGGAGGAGAAAGGAATTGTCTCTACGATTTAACACCACACCTCTAGGTCAGGTATCTGCAGTCCCAGTGAGCACACCTGACATGGGACCATCTCCTGGCATGAAGGCAGCTCTTGGTAAACCCAGGCAAGGAGGTGAGAAGACGGAAGGTGCAATGCTCTCTGCAGAGCAATCCAGCCTCCTCACAGCTAGCTCCTCCAACAGAGCTAACAGAAAAGAAAATGCCTCCTAGAAAGAAGGCTGGCACAGCAGGTATGTACTAGGCTGCTGCTCCGTTCCAGGGCACATCTCTTCCCAGGCTAAAGGCACAGACACCCAGCTGGCAGTGAGCTGCAGCAAGAGATGACACAGATGGACACTCCAGCTGAGCAATGCCCTGTGCAGGCCTCTAGGTACCACTGCCCTCAGATGGCTAGGGAAAAAAATCTTGTTGAATTTTCTTTCCATGCTTTAGATACCTGGGCCCTGAGCATGCAAATGTTCCCTTCTGCTTCCAGCTGTGAGCTGAGCTCTGGCTGAGAGCAGAGCAAAGGACAAAGGACCTCTCACCTTCAAAGTCCACGCGGCCGTCGCCGTTGAGATCCACGTCGCGGATGATCTCCTCAATGTCCCTGTGGCCTACCTGCTGCCCCAGAAGCTTCTTCATGGCCTCTCGCAGCTCACTGGTGCTGATCTCCCCATCACCATTGGTGTCAAACTGCAGGTACCAGCAGGGGAAACACAGTTAATGGCAATAGCTCCTGCTTTGGGCTGGATTACGTGTTGCCCTGGGTTCCCTGCATTCCTTCGGTGTCCCTCCTTTTCCTCGTTTGGGTCCCTTTTAGATCCTATCTGGCTTTTCTCCTCAGAAACCCCTTGTGCTGTGTCTGCACCAGCTTTCTTCTTCCTTGCCTCAAGGGTTTCCTTATGATAGTGACTTTCTCTGTTCCTCCCTTGTTTCATGCCTGCTTTGACTCACTGTCTTCCACTGTGCTGCTCTTTCCTCCTCTTCTCCTCTTCCCCAGTGGATCTTCTCTCTTCCCCACCTCCTGTTGCTCACCTCTCTGGGGGTGTCGTGTAGGGAGCACTCACCTCTCTGAAGGCATCTCGGAGCTCTTTCACACCAATCATGTCTGCAGTTTCCGCTAGCAGCTTTGGTCCCATCAGCTCCACAAAATCTTCAAAATCCACATGGCCACCCACTTGGGACAAGAGGGAAGAGTGTGTGAGAGCTGCATGGGTCAGGCAAGCTCAGCACCCACTGTGCACTTCTGTGTGCCCACACAGGGCTTGCTCTCCAGCAAGCAAAGCACAGCAGGTACAGGACAGCGGAAGGAAAAGCAGAGGTAGTTTTACCCTCCTTGTATTTTGTGGATGGGCAAGGCAAAATGAGCCCAAACTGTTCCACCCGAGGCTGCCATGGACTGTGGCACCCCCACGGCATCATGTACCAGGATCTTTCTAGTACTTATAGCAACCCCCTGCTGCGCCTGTGCACAGGGCATGGCAAGGGCACAGCATGATGCCTGTGCACAGCCTGGGCAGTGCCCTGCAGCAAAGGTGGAGTCTTGCTCCATTAGCAGTGGCCAACGTATGCCCAACTATTCACTGTATTCATCCTCTTTCTTCGTTGTCCCCTCTCTGAAAGCTGGCAGCAGCACTCTCAGATTCCTAAGGATTTGTGTGCCAGGGTTATCAGCTGCTTTTCTGTGGCACAACTGTTTTCCTTCCACTGATAAGTAACTTGTCCCTTCTAGATCATTTTGTGTCAGAAATAACACACACTGAATATTCTTCTTCCCACCTGGCTGAGGGTAATGCCATGCACTGCCACAGACAACAGGTGACACAAAACAATAGTACAAGACAAGGGGCACAAACACAGCTACAGTGTGCTGGGCGCAGCTGTCCCCAGGCTGAGGACAGATCCACAACCAACCACAGCAGAGTCAGGCCATCCACCACCCACCAGACCAAAGCATCTCCATCTTCCCAGGCTCCTCCTTCAGTCTGACACCATCAGAAAACAGCTTCAATATGGCAACAGCCACAGCCTGTGCTCTGCTAACTGCCTGCAGCAAGGGCAGGTTTATACCAAACAGTACAGGCACAAAGGACAATCCTTGCACTCACTGTTCCCTTACAGCACAGCCCAACAGTCCTTTTGATAAGCTAGAAACAAAGGCATCAACCTCTAAGGACCACAACCAGAGGAGATGATAGGAAATGAAAATGAGAACCAAAAATAGGGTGGGGGAAATGCAAAGGGAAAGAGGCAGGAGACTCAGAGCACCTGAGGCAGTGAGGCAGGGCACAGCAGCAGCAGGGAGGTACAGCCAGGTGCATGTTACACACAAGGTGGATGTTACACACAAGGTGGATGTACTCACGGTTCATGTTGATCTGCTGGGAGAGCTCTATCAGCTCCATCTCAGTGGGCATGTAGCCCATGGTTCGCATGCAGTTGCCCAGGTCCCTGCAGTTAATAAACCCATCCTTGTCTTTATCAAACTCCTTAAAGGCTTCTCTTAATTCTGTGGGAGTGGATCCAAAAGAACATTGTCAGTGACAGCTTGAAATGCCTTCTTGCAAGAAACCAGCCCAGAATCAGGAGCACTTTATGAGGTCAGACTCCTTAAGATATTCCATGTTCTCCCAGCAGGTCTCCCTGCAAAGAGGCAATGACTGGAGCAATGTTAGCTCTCCTCTCAGCAGCACTGCTGAGCCATTCTTTATAGGAAAGCTAGACTGCGGGTGTCACAAACTGATCACTGCTAGCCTGCACTTGCCAAAAGAAGCTGAAATTAGTCAAGTTTTTCCAACTTTTCCCCTGGCACTATATTCTGTAGCTCTCACTGCAGTGACTGGTAGGCAAGGCAGCTTCCCTGGAGTCACCCTGTTGTATGGTGCTCTCTGTGGGAGCTGAGGTGGACAGCAGGTCCCTGACAGAAAACATCCCACTGCTTTACTTGTCCTCCTACCCTGCAGAACCTGGAATGGACACAAACTCCTTCACAGTCAGCATTCTTGCACTTTTATATATTATTTCTCTTTGCTGGACTTCCCAGGAATTAGTAATCATCTCCTTTGGTTTGTACCGCAATGTTTTACCCCATGGGCCCACCCTGGCAGGGCCAGCCAGTAGGTTTTCCCTGGGCAGCGAGAAAGGTGGCACAGGAGAAGCAATGAAGGTTACCTTCAATTTCTTCCGGCCGCAGTTCTCTGTCCTGCAAAAACAGAACATGCAATGTTAAAGCCTTCTGCTTGCCACAAGCAGAGCTTCAGAATAGCACTTATTGGTACAAACAGCTCTGGGCCAAGCCAGAAGGTGAGACAAGAACCAAGAAGGTGATGACATGTTTAATACCATCGACCTAGCAAGGCTTTCCAGCTCTCCTCCCCAGTGGGTGGGTGTTAGCCTGCACACTTTCCTGTGGCAGCCCCTTTCCCTCTCAGCTGCTGGGCAGGGGATGATGGATGGTCCTCCAAAATAGAAGAGACCTAGGCCAGCACAGCCATACATGTGGCCTCCTCACCTGATGGTACAAGTACCCTCCTGAAACTCCTACATCATTTCCCAGAAGCAAGTGCTGGAGCAGAGACTGTCCCTGCAGCAGTTCTGATCTGCTCTCAGGCTCTGATCATGCCTCCCATGGCAGCTCCTGCTGATACAGCCAGATCAAAACAGCTGGAAGCAGTTCCATAACCAGCAGGTCTATACCATCATTTCCTTGGATCACTGCTTGATCCCTGTCCTTCTGGCAGGACAGTGACAGCCACGAGCTCTCTTAGAGCCAACATCTCAGTGCCATCTCCTGCAGTCCATCCCCACAAGAAGGTAGGAACTTCCCTCTTCCTCCCAGCCTCAACTCCATTTATAAGCATTTTGAAACCAGGCATGAAGGCAGACACACAACACAGACATCACCAAGGTCATCCACAAACACAAGAGGACAAGGATTCACCATGTTCAGGAAACACTGCAACTGCAAACATCCAAACTGAATTTCTCAGAAGAAGAGGGAGGATACAAAGGAGTAAAGGAAAGTTCCACCACTGCACCAGGAAGAAAAGATGAGCATGGAAATGCACTGCTTTCTGCTTCAAGTGCCCTTCCTACTTCCTCTCATGGCTCCCAGGCAAATTCAAGCTGGCTGGCAGTTTGGGAGCACAGAGAAGAGCTCTCTTTTGTCGTCTCCCTCTTGGCTTTTCCCCGGAACTGTGAGGAGGTTCCTTCCAGGTGTCCTTCAGCCTCACCACACACCCCTGGAAATGGTGCCCCTGATTAGTGTGAGGAGAATGATCCTTTGCTATTTAACCACAAGCTCCTCTGTAAGCTCTAATGGCAGCTGCTCAGAGTGCATGGCAAAGTAGGACACAGCCTGGTTTACGTCTGTGCACCGGGGGCTGTGCCAGGGAAGTCACCAGCCTGCCACTTGTAACCTTCCCAGAGGCATCTCTGCGCTGGCTGGGGCTGCCAGAGCATGCTGGCTCTGCTGTTCCGTCCCTCACAGCCCTGGTATTTGCAAACATGTCATCCCATTTGTTCTGCTTTCATCAACACCCAGCAATAAAACAATCCACCCTCCTCAGAGCAGGGGCAGGAGGCATTATTGGCCCCCCACAGATAAAGAAGCAGAAGAGAACCACTCCTGGTCAGCACCACACTTCTTGCAGCTCATTCCAGAGGTCACAAACGGTTTTCCCCATGTGCCAACATCAGCTCGGGACCAGGGCTGTGGTTACCACTACCACAGAGTGCAAAGGCTGCTGTGACTCACCCACAGCACCCCTGTGAGAGTGGCTGGGGTAGGACCCAGGCCCTCCTCCAGCGCCGTCGACACAAGACCATCCTCCTCCTTGCTCACCCCACCCGACATGACTGGCGCATGTCAGACACAGGGGCTTCCACACAGCCCTGCTCTGGCACACCCAGGCAGCTGCCTCTGCAGGCTCTGAGCATGTCTGTGCAGGCTGCACCACCAGGGAGCCACAGAGTGCCAGAGGAGGGGGGGCTCATGTCCATCCAGAACTCTGACTCAAGCAGTAACTAATGTCATGAAGAGGTTTTCTGGTTTAAATCTGAAAGAAGATCCCCTAAAATGATAAGGGAAGAGAATTGCTTGGGAAGAAATGGACTGAACAACTCTAAAGCTTTTTGGAGAACATATGGAAAGAAGAATAAAACTATTCTGAGAGTTTGGATCCTGGATGTGCAGAGAGTGACCTGCAGAATCCATTACACCCAACTGCCTTACCCTCACTTATTTCTGTTCTATGCACAACAAATCCTGTTGGGTTAGAGTCTTTATCAGATGCACTTATTCTACATGAGGGCAGCTGGAGACATCACTAATCCCATCTTAGAGACTTTTTAGGGTACTTACTGTGAGTTGCCACATCCTAAGCAGGATGGACACCTGCCCGGCTGTGAGCCTTCCACTAGGGAGCTGGACCCATCTCCTGTGACAGGTAGCTCTGTGCATGCCAGCAGCTGTGCCTGTCTGAGAACAACATGTTTGGGGCAGTGAACTGGCACAAGGAACCTCTGATCACTTAGTGGCTGCAGGTTAGGAAGAATAAAAGCCCTTTGATGAGTAATTGCTCTTTGTTGGGATTGTTGGCTGAAAAAGAGGTTTCAGAAATGAAAGTCTTGGTGTTTCTTAGTACTGCAGATAACCACATCAGTACACCAGGGAGGCTGACCCTAAGGTAACTGGGGTGAGCTTTGTTTCACCACAAGGCTATGGAATGCACTGGGTGAATGTAGGACTGCCCATAGTCACTGTCACATAGCCAGCAGAGGGCTGATCATGTCCTTGGGTATGTCTCTGAATTCACCTTACCCTAGGAATTGAGTTTGTGTGCACAAGTTTTGTTTCCTGCAGACACAAAGCTGGGCTGTATCTTGCTCTATGTTGAACCTGTCCAGGTGCACAATCTGAATTCACAAACACCCCTGTGGTGTCTGTGTATAAATGCACACATCAGATGCACTTCAAAGTGCACTTACAGCTAGGTGTGACTGAGTGGATGGCTGTGCTTCAGCTTCTGCTCAGTGGTGTGTGGAGAACAGCACAGGGGGAGTCTGGCACTCTGGAAAGGCAAGGACAGGCTGCTGTGCTCTGGGTTATCTGGCTGGCACTGCTGCAGTGCCAGGCTGGGTTAGGCAGTGTGCAAGAAACTGGCTGATTGTTCGGGGGCAGATGCATGCTCATGTCTGCTAGCACCAGTGTGCTCCCCATGAGCTGGTGGCAGATACGGACATCTCTGTGGGGCAGCTTGTTCCCCAGGCGGATGCCCCAGTTTGCATCTGTCTGTTTAGGCCTTAGTTGCTAATCTGAGCCTCTGGGAATGAGAAGTGGATGTCTTACTGGAGTAACAGCTTTGAACACTGGACTCCTCCCTACTCCACATGATTCTCTAAGTCCTAAAGTACTAAGTCCCTCTCCTGTGTTCTTACGACTACTTGAGCATGGGCCTGGATCTACCTTCCGCAGCTGCCTATTTTAAATCCTCCTTTCCTGTCGTTTAGGCGCAGGGACATCCCTGCATATCCTCCAGGTCTCATCCTCACATTTGCCTGTGGTTGTGCCTGCACTGGGAGCTGGAGCTCAAGCACTCGAGGCCCAGGGCCAGGGGTGCCAGTGCTCCCCAGGGATGGAGCAGGCATCCAGCTCCATGTGCCTGGCTCACGTCCTGGCAGTGTGTGTGTCTCGCCCGGCTGGGTGTAACTTACGTACAGGCTGCCTGTTTTCTGCGAAGCCCTTCCTCAGGAAGATGCATGCCGGCCCCAGCAGGTTGTGCATGACGGCGCAGTTCTGGGCCAGCACCATGAGCGGACCCTGGTACTCGCAGGCCGACGGCCCCTCCTCGCTCGTCTGGACAGCCTTATAGCTGGTCTTCTCCTCATGCCGGATCTTCCCAGCCGGCCAGCAGCAAGCAAACGACACAACACAGGCTGTTACCTCCCCGCCGCGCCCAGCCCTTGCTGTGAAGCTCTGCCGAACCACCTCTCACAGACACTGTTGCTACATTTCCTTCATCTGCTCCGCACTGCGTCCCCCCGGCGGCTCTGCCAGGACTCGAACAGAGGCAGCCAGCCCCGGAGTTCACTTTCAAAAGCTGAGAGAAGCACACCGAGCAGCGGAATTTTGCTTTGAAATGACATCAAACCCTCAGCGCTGCTCACATCTGCGCAAGGGGCTCCCACACCTACCCCAGCGTTAGCCATCCTTTGAACGAGCTGCAAAGGACAGCCCAGCGCAACGCGGCAGGACGTGTGCCTGCCCAGGGCAAAGCTGCTGGCACAGCTACATCCCCAGGAGGCCGGGCAGAGCCCGCACAAGGGCACTGTGCCAGCCTCCACGTTACCTTTCAGCAGCACAGCACCGCACGCTTTGTAGCATTACCAGAAGGCTGTTTGCAGCGTCAGGTGGCTCTACTGGCCGCAGTCTGGCGCTCCCCCACCCCTCTCAGTTAGTTGCAGCTTCAGGGTCTCCGGCAGTGACTGCTTTGGGCCTATTTAATCACTGACAGTCCCTCCGTGGGGATCAGGCATAGGTGCAGGTCTCTGTCTACATTGCACCTTTCCCTATGTGCGCACATCCTGCTGGGACAGGGCTCCAGAGCAGCACCCAGCGCTGGGTTTTATTAGCAGGCACTGTTTTCCTTTTGTAGAAATGCACTGCCCTGGCTCTGCAAGAAAACTCTTACCCTGATATTCCCATGCAGCTATAAAAAGCAACCGCAACCCACAAGACCCTCGGTTTTGTAGAACAAACATTAATCACACATCAGATTCCTCTTGAGGAACACTTGTTTTACAGATGGTGTGAGCAGGGGTGATCAGAGAAGCCCTGTCCGTTGTCACTGTCTCCATTAACCCTTTCCCTAAAGCCTGGGCTGCTTTTGCAGGCCAGGAGACCAGCCGCACACTCGTGCCACACTGGTGTGAGCCTCTTGTCCCCATGTGCCCATGTGCCCCATGTGCTGCTGCAGCTTGCCTTTTCCTGCGCCTGTGACATCAACCTGCTCAGGGATAATGGCATGTGAATAATAGGAACCAAAACAAAAACAACTCGAGCCCCAAGGAAACCACGAAGCAGAAAAGCATTTTCATGGCAGGCATGGATGAGGAAGAGATCTGTCTCTGACTAAATCTGATACATAGGACACTTGTCCTTAAAAACCTGAAGGATGAGCATCCATCTGCAAATGGCACATTCCTAGCTCAGCTAAATGTCAGAGGCATCTGTGCTGAGCTGCACAGCTTCGTGATGTGAGTACAATGTATTTTCAAAACTATCAGCTTGATTTCCTGGCACATTTTTCAGTTTAATGCCCCAAATAATATGAATCACTTAAAATAACTCACTTCACTTCTGTGTTTAATTCCAGTGAAGCCAGAAGAAAGATCAAAGGCCCCGCAGCCCCCAATCCTGATTTGCTGACCCTTTTAGTCAACAGAGTGAATTGCCAAGCCACAGAGCAGCACCACAGAGTAGTCATCCCACTACCTTCCTGTGCAGACAGAGATTGTCAGTTCGATGACCCAGCTGCCAGGAGCCTCCAAGGATCCTGACCAGACAACCCACTGCAGTGCCAGGACAACAGAGGGACTCCCGGCCCCATCTAACAGCAGCCCCCCAGCTTTCTCCTGCAAGTATGCCCATAAGTTCCCTCCACCATCTTTCTCCTACATCCCAGCAGAGCCAGGAAGGGAGCTATGATATGGGCAAAGCAACATCAACTGCCCATTGCAGAGGAAACAGTGGTGTGCACAAGGAAAATGCAAGGACAGGACTGGAGAGCTCAGGCTTTCCCTGTCCCTTCCCCAAACAGGCCACTACCCTCCCTGCTTCGGTCTGGCCCTTGGCTGTGTTGGGCCAACAGATTGTGGAGAGGGAAAAGACCAGAATGATTTAGAGATGGCCACAGGGATGGTGAAGGCTGAAAAAATGAGGGACCTCCATGCCAAAGCTTCTGCACAGTAGAAGCACAGCAGTGCCTGGGAGCGAGTCCCAAAATTGGGGGTGAAACTCTGTATCATGAGCCCAGTCTGTCACCCAAGGGCTCCTCCTACATCTGTTGCTTACAGCCCCTCCTCTTTACCTTTTCAGCAAAAGGAGCTTGCCCAGGGTAAAAGCTGAGAAAAAGACCAGGATCACAGAGCAGACACAGAGTTGAGACTGATCTGCAGAGTCTCCATTAGCACCATGTGTGTTGTGAGTGGCAGAGCCCCAGGACCTGTCAGGATGAGGGCCTGAGGTCCTTAATTCATGGCTAGCTGGAACAAGGTCTGAGAAATTCTCTACTTCAGCTTTGCAACCTTCCCTCTTCAGTCCTGCCATCCCAGGCCTCCTAACTAGATACAAAGCGCATCATTTGAAGCAGCTTTTAGGAACGAAAGCATAAATTACCTAAAAGACTGATGTCATGTGGCTTCTAAGATCTTGAATCCATTTTGATTTCAAGCAGCCTGGCCACATGTCAGAGTTTAATTACAATCACTTTGATCGTGTTGAGCGCAGCTGCAGCCAGCTCCTTTTATTGCAAGTTGGAGGTGACCTACAGGCAACCCAGTTGGATTTATATGTGTGCAACACTTAGATGAACCTCAGCTACTTCTGTCTCACCCTGAAGGTCACCCTTACATAGGGTGACCTAGGGACTGGTCTCAGCACTGTCTAACTGCTTGGTGATGAATTCCCTCATCTGTGTCCCAGCTCCACTGCAGCAGCACTGTGCCATTCCTGGCTTTGTTCACAGCAGCCAAGATAAGCAGCAAGCTGTGCACAGAAGCAAATCTCCACACAGAAGAGACTCCTTGCTACAGAGGTCCTCGCCCTAACAGCTCCCTCCTAGATGAGCCCTCCCAGGTGGCAAGGACTCTGGGGTGCAGCATCCTGATGGCAGTGGCATGTCACTGTTGGCAAGGTCTCCACAGAGCTACCTCCTCACTGCAACACTTCAGATGCTTAGCACAACTTTGTCAGCTTTCTGCAAGTGATGAGATCTGCAGCAATGCTAAGGGAGAACCGTGCAGCTGACAGGTACACAGTGCTGCAAGACCTTCTTCAAGTCAAACAAGGAATGTTTCTGGGGCACATCATTCCCGTGTCAGTCTAACACGGGAATTGTTCCTCAGTCTAATTAATCCTGGGATCAGTGTAAAACCCCAGCACAGAGCAGACTGCAGGTTGAAGCCGAACAGGTACAGGTGGCAGCCCGCAGATGGAGTCCGGCTGGGCCCAAGCACATAGACACACAGGCCATACTGATGTGCCACATGAGGCACAAACACCCAGCCAGAGCCCACTGCATCCACTCACAGAGACAGATCACAGAGAAAGAAAATGCTTCTGTGCCCAGACACATCCCAACAAAACTTGATGTGTGCACGGGCAAGGACGGCTGCGGGACGACACGCAGGCTGCTGTGAGCACAGGCACTGGCAGGGGCATGCACAGCTCCACACAGGCAGGCACACAGGTGTGTGACGTGCACAGACCCCCATGCTTACAGCACACACCGCAGACCTGCTCCTGCACCTCGGGACATGTCCATAGAGACGTTGAGTGCCCAGGCTGCTGGCAGGCCTCAGGACTGTGTCCCTGCAGGAAGGCCGCAGGCTGGGCCCATGCAGGCACCTCCCAGCAGAAGCACATGCTCACAGGCAGCAGCTCATACAGACTGGCACACGCCAAGGTGCCCACACAGAGGGTGTGTGCCAGTGCAGCATGCACAAGGCCAGCAGGAGGGCAGCCACAGACAGGGAGCAGGCACAGCCTGCTCAGGGCCATGCACAGGCTGGCAGCCATTCACACCTTAGAGCTCCCAGGATCCCAGGCTCCAATGGCTGCAGCTGCACCAGCAGCTCTTACAGGAGCCTGGTGAAGAGCACTGAACCCTTCATACTGTCCCTGTCTCTCTCCCACCTCCCATTCCCACCTGCCCATGACGTCCCCCATCCCAGGAGGCAGGGCTGGAAGGGCACAGCACTCTGGATCGGGAAACATACCTTTTTAGAGAGGTTTCTCAGTGGAGACTTCACACAGTTGCCCATAATATGCTGAGTCTGCCCTTCCGGTGCACTTGGTTATAAAGGAACTGAAGCAATTGATCCCATTAAAGGTATTCCTTGGGAGCAAAGCAAGAAAGGCAGTACCAGGAAATCCAAACAGC
This sequence comes from Indicator indicator, assembly GCF_027791375.1. Taxonomy (NCBI): domain Eukaryota; kingdom Metazoa; phylum Chordata; class Aves; order Piciformes; family Indicatoridae; genus Indicator; species Indicator indicator. The sequence goes on along the minus strand of NC_072035.1, from coordinate 272,409 downwards.
TACTGGCTGCTGGGGCTTCCCTCTTCAGGGAGCTTTTTCTCTCTGCCTCTCTCTCTCCGTGTTTTTACTTTATGTTCACTTTCTTGAAGAGATGAAGCAGGAAGGAGAGGGAGGGGAGAGAAACAGACAGAAAGAGAGGGAGAGTGAGAAGGGGAGAGAGAGGGAGGCGGATGTATAATCTACATCAGATTAATGTTCAAATCCCTCCCACCCCCCTCAATCTGCAGGCAAGATTGTTTCACTCAGGGGAGAGGGCTGATTCAGGGAGAATTAAAACAGAGAGGCACTGCAAGGAGTGATTTCAGTGATGAGTTCAGTCCAGCTAGTTTGGGACCATGAACATCGCCTCCCTACCCACCCCCCTTCTAACTCCTCTCAGCCTTTCAATCAGCAGAGAGCTGGGCTGGCAGAAGGCAATCCACTTAGGGGCTTGGAGCAGACTCCAGAGCTTGTTTTGGAGCAGAAATGGACCATTTATCTGGGTGGGACCTGTTTCAGCTTATAAACAGCAGCAGACCTAGAAGTCCCTCATTCTCTCCTTGCAGCAGTAGAAGCAAGCCTGTTGGTATCAGCCCAGGGACCCTACACCACTCTCAGTCACAGGCCAGTAATTGTTACCCACAGGGCAGAGTCCCTGAGCCAGTCTTGCAGCAAAGTTTCTGCAGCTTTCTGAGACCAGGAGGCAACTCAACTGGTGGTTTACCTGCACAAGGCTGCCAAAGATGGGCTCACACCTTAATCCTTCATCTGAACAGCCCTAGGCTAGACAGTATGAAGCAAAGAATCTGGATGTCAGCTCCATCCATTCCATTTCTCAGCACCCAAGTCCTGCAATAAATAAGAGGCTTCTATAACTAGAGCCAGCTCTGAACTCTGGGCTTTAGGCCTGCTGTGGTAACAGAATCATCCCTGAAAGAAGAGGCATGAATGCCCAGTGCATCCTCCTCTGATCTCAGGCTGTGCACAAGAGCATTCAGAATGAAGAGAGATTTAAATAGCATAAAAATTGCACTATCACAGCCAGACAGTGGGATCTGAAGAGGATGGTGAATGAACCCTTAGCTATGAAGCCATGACAGCTGCAGCTCCACCATGATAGAGAGCCACAGCATGATGAGCTTCAGAACTGTGAAGGCCAAGAAGACACTGACCCTGCACCCTGCCGGGTGCATAGACATTCAGGTATTCACAACTTTATGGTGAAAGTGGTTCCAAACCAAAAGCCCTGCAAAGACCCAAGCCATGGGCTGGGTACTTGCACCACAAGCTTTTTTGTGCAGGAGCCAAGGACTCACTCTCCTAGCTGCTCCAGGGCTGCAGGACAGAGACAGATGAACTCTCAATGCTACAACAAAACAGGAATTTCTCTGCTTCCACCCTTATGGTGCTGTGGCAAACTGAGTGCAAGGTGGACCAACAGTTGCTTTAGAGCTCAGAGACCTCTTCCACCTAAGAAGATGAGCGTGAGAATCCAACCATGACAAGAGTCAACAGCTACTCTGGAATCAGTTGCAGCCAGAAGTGCATGGCCATGCAGGATGGTGTTTCTTGCTCTTCCTTGTACTTACTACTTCCCAAAGGCAAAGGCAATGGAACAGCCTCCTCTTGGATCCACTCAATGCCTTCTTCACTGCGTGGCTTGGGAAGGAACTGCACAAAGGTCCACAGGCCCTCCAAAGCAAGAAGCTGCAGTAGTAGATGCTGGAAGACAGCCCTTGTACCCAGGGCAGACAGAGAGGGACAGAGGGGATGGGTCTGAAAGACCTCCATAGCAGACCCCACCCATGGTGGGCTGGGAAGCAAAACTGCTCCTGAGGTGGGCTATCTCCTGTTGACCCCAGCCTTGCAGCAGGGGACTCCTCTGCAGGAGGAGGATGAAACTCCTAGCTCTTCTCAAGGCTGCCATCTTTAGCTCTACTTCTCTTTCCCCTCTTAAAGCAGCTAATGGGAGGCTGATCGACCCTCAGCCACAGTGCTGGTCATTAATATGTCCCCTGACAGCTGGAGCTACACAGTGAGCAAGAGCCTGGGCTCCTTCCTGAGACAAAGGACTCCAATTCCGGAGCAGAGAGCAGCGAGTCATCCCCTGCTGCCGATAAGGGCTCCCTGACAGGAAGCCTGGGGGCCAGGAACCTCCCACAATTGATGTACCCCCAACAGAGAGGGAGCAGAGCAAGGGGGTAAGGCATCTCCTGCCAGGAGAATCCATCCCAGCCCACAGACTGCCACAGGCTGAAGTTGAGATGATCACCTTCTAAAGAGTACCTTGTGCAAGAGCATTTGGAGCCAGCCACCACGGTGCACTGCTGCCTTTGCCTGCTTGCCTGCTTTTCTTCCTTGCAGCTGCAGGCTGCTGTTAGAAACCCGCAGGGCAGAGTGGGAGGGCTGAGACCTGCTGCTAGGCTTGACAGGGAACCCGGTCCAGGAAGGGAAGAGGCAATGGGAGCCCAGTTGCACCAGGTTTGCAGCACAGCCACAGTCTTTCAGCTCTGCAAAAAATCTAGCAGAGCTGCAAGAGGCCCAAGAAATATGATCACAAGCAATTTTTTCTTGTCTCCTTATTACCCTGAATCTCTTAAGAGCAATTGGGCAGAACATCACCATCAATCAGACAGACCTTGCTGACCTCTGAGGAGGAAGATCACTCTCTACATTGGGATCGTGTTCCCATCACCAACACAGGCAGCTTAGAGACAGGCAGGGAAATGTAGTTGGCAGAAAGGTCATTAGAAGATTAGGTTAGAGGGAACATGTTTTCTCCCTTCCTCCAATTGAGGCTGCTGTAACTGAGGCTGCTGTAAGAGAACAGGATGCTGAGAATAAGTGTCAAAACCATTTGTGTGTAGGTGCTGCTCTGTGGGCATGGCTATATCTGGGGGAGTCAGTATGCCTGTGGGAGAGCTGCACATGCATGGGGACATCCCAATTTTGGATGGTTCTGTATTCCAAACAAGTATAGGTTCACCTCAAGAGGAGGTACCACCAGGTACTGGTGGATGCAGTCTGGACCCTGATCCAGAGGGGAATATTTCTGCAGAGACTTTGGGAACTTTATTTTCTGTCAGCTGTTCCAGGACAAAAGTGTTGCTGACTCATGCTGTGCATAATACTCTCTACCATTAGAGCAACTGGATCATACTCAATCATAAACCACAGGAAGGTTATTAAAAACACCACGGAGATTTTCAATTCCTCTCAAGGTAACAAAGCCTGGACTGTCAACTTCTGTTTGGAACAGCTTTGGTTGTAATTAGCTATCTTTGTTCTGCATGAGCTGAAGTGAGGTGGGAATGTGCCATCTCCTGACACCTTCATCTAGATCTGGTCCAGCACCAGCTCCATTTCCAAGTCCGTGTGTGGGAGATGTGTTGGCCAGAGCACAAGGTGTTATGGACATTCTCTGTTTTCAAGATCATCAAGGAGCTACAAAAAGACAACTACAAGCCTGACAGCTCAGAAAATGCTGTGACAATTTGCCATCATAGGCAGTACAAAGACTGTTTAAAGCAGCCCTTACACAGTCCTCTCCCTGCTCAGGAATATGGGAACTGCAAATCACTCTCATAACACTGCACCCTTGCCTGTTCCCTTCCAGGAGCAGCGAATGTATTTAATCTGTGTGGGATGAAGCGGTGCTGTATATTCTTTCCAAAGCTGGTTGCAAAGTACTCTAGGGTAGGAATAGGTGGAAGAAATATTAGAATATTGCTAATTACTTCATTTGTAGATAATATTGAGTTCATGGTCTGTTGCTGCTGCAAGGAGCTATTAACAAAACTAAATACAACCTTAGAAACTACAATGGCTCTTTGTCTTTATTTCTAAGTGAGGCAGCTGATTGAAATTGGAGGATTACTGAAGTTCCTGGGCACTGCTGTCACTCTCTGAGGTCACAGGAATGTCAGAGGATTATTGAAAGGGAGCCCAAAGTTGGCTAGGAGTCTTTTACTGGATGCACACCATAGAGCTGCTTGTTATTGGAAATCGATACCATTCATGGACTCGTCAGGAAAAAACAGTTACTGGAGCTGCCATGCCCCAAAGAACCACTGCTAATTCAGCTGAGAGACCTGCAGCCCAGCCGCCATAGCTAAACCCTCCCCTGACACTTTGTTCAAAGCCAGCATCGCATGGAACAAAACTCAAGGTGGTATAGGTATGGAATGCACGGTGGTCTAATTTAAACCATGATTAACTTATTATGGAAATATTTCTTTCTCTCCAAAGACCAGAGGGTTTCTGTATTTCTGTGCATTAGAGCCTGCTGCTGTATATTTCATGAGCAGAATATTTAACGAATGTTCTTTTAGCTTGATTTTGATGTCTTTCCATATGCTTTTAAAACAGATTTGTTTAATGTTTGCTGGCAGACCCTCTGCAGGCAAGAAGCTTATCCATTGCCCCTGTGTGTGGGGCTCCCATCCCTCAAACTCTTTACAAGCAATAAATGTGACAAATTTTCCCCCAAGCTGAGAGAGGGGGGAGCTGAGTAGAAGTGCCCAAGTGGAACAACGTTTTTCCACACAAGACATACCCTGAAAGGAGAGGCGGGTGTGGGCAGGCAGGGATGCAGGCACACGCCGGGCGTTTTAAGCACAGCACTACAGAAGTGTTTGGGCAGCCACAGAGGGACGGACAGGGGCTGCAGCGCACGGCTGCGTGCACGCCGGCAGAACGCGCACGCAGAGGCTCCTCATGCTGGGTTATGTGCACTGACACGGGCTGCGGACACGCATGTAGGGGTGGAAGCACGGAGGCCACTCGAGCCCCACGCCGGTCACCCGGGCCCCTGTAAACACACATTTGGCCATCAGCAGGACGCCCGCACCGGCTCTCGCCTACATCATGGGACCCTCAGGGCTCTCCCCGCCCGTGACACGCTTACCAGGCGGCTCCGAGGCCGGCCAGAGGCTAAGCCCCAGCGGCACGGACAGACCCATGGTACCCAGTTGCTCGCCGGGTCTGCGCTGAACCGGGGCCGCCGGCCGGGCCGCGCCGCGCCGCCCGCAGCAGGGGGCGCGCTGGGGCCGCCTAGCGCCGGACCGCGGCTGAGTGCGGCGGGACGGTCTGGGACCACCGAAGCACGAGGCGGAGCTGCTACTGTCCACTGTCCCGGGGAGCCCCGCCGGAGGTTCCTCACGACGGAAACAAGAACTATGAACGGCCGCTGGCTGCGGCATGCCCCGGGAGCCCGGGCGGGCCCAGCTTATCGAACACTCGGCCGGGCCCGGCAGCAGGTCGGGGCGCACCACAGGATGTGTCACCTGCGGCCCCGGGGACGCACCTCCCTTTTCGCGCCCTTTGAGGGCTCTTTTTGGAGCCGAAAGAAGCCTTCAGAGGTGCCATAAAAAGAGGAGGGAGAGTCGACGGACGACACGGCCTTCCTTCGGGGATTATTTGCCTCCTAAACTGTGCTGCCGCAGAGCAGCGAGCTAAGGCTGCACGCCGGCGTGGCATCGCCACGGCGGTCGGTCACTTGGCTCAGAACAAGGCTGCTCATCCCCAGTTCCCGCGCCGATTAGCACGGTAACGGAGTAGCTGTTCTCGGCTACCCTCACTTTGCCATGAGCCCTGAAACGTCGCTGCTTCAGCTGCCGTACAGCAGCACGCCAGCACCTGCACACCCAGACCTTCCACCTTCACCTCTGCCATCCCACAGCGTCACACGAAAATGCACGGGACAGCCGAAACCTTCCCTCACTGAGCCATCAACCAACCGCTGTCCCTCGGCTGGCCTGGCCGGGGCAACACGGCTCTCAGCGGGCAGCACACCAAGACTGGTCCTGAGCAACGACTGCTCTTCAGCAAGACTCAGTCGGCCAAAGACGAGGCCACCAGAGGGCACAAGGTCATCCTACAGATGAAGAAACCAAGAGAGCAAGAGACTGGACAAGGCACTTTTTCTCTATCCACTCCCAACAGATTTAGAGGAGAATGTTCTTGACACCTGCTTCCCACACAGGCAGTCCAGGACACATCCTACCCTGAAACAGGGCCACTTCTGTCACCTCGGTTTGTTGTCAGGTCCGTTAAGACTTGTTAAGAACTAAAGCAGATGAGCAAAGGAAGATGGAGCAGGACAAGAAAAGGAAAAGGATGCAGGAAATGCAGGAATTCCTTCCACATTTTAATGATAATGTGTACGCTGACATTAAAACAGGAATTCGAGAGGCTTTTAACTCCCTGTACAAATAGAAATACAAAAGCCCCTTTGGCCACAGTGCTAACAGCAGCAGCCTCTAAATATTTAATGATGCCCTACAGCATTGTTTGAGCCCTCTGATCCCCATGCTACCAGCGGCAATTGACAGGAAACTGCTGGGGAATCACTTCACTGAAAAATTTAACAGGCAAGCAGGGTGTGAAAGCTAAACGGCTTTGCAAATGGTCAGGTCTCACATAGCAGGATCACTTGCAAATTAATATTGCATAGGAAAGGCCTGGAAAAATCTCTTCTTAAAGGTGCCAGCTAGGCCAGCACTGTGGCACAGCGATGAGAACCGGTGGGTTACATGCCACAGAGCCCACACAGCTCTAGGCCACCAGCTGACACTGCACCAAAGTGCTGCTGCCCTGAGAATCACACTGCCATCACACTGCTGCCCCAGTCTCTGTGCTGCTGCTGTTGTCACATTAATAAACTGTCCTGCTGCCAGGCTGCCAGCACCCTGGCTGTGGAGGGCTCACTGTTCCTCTGCTCTTACAGATGGGTGACTGCTCAATACCACACTGTTGCTGAACTGTGCCCTGTGGCCACACTCTGGGCACTGCAGGACCATCACTGTTCCCTTTCAAAGCAATGGCAGTGTGCTCCTTTTTGCTCCACGATGCTCCTTTACCACTTGGCCACTCTAACACTACCCTGCTGCCACACCAAAATTACACCAAACATCCTTCCTGTGCTCCCCTTTCTCATCCCTTTTGCCCTTTGCTGCATTATTACACACCCAGGAGTCACTGCCCTGCTCCCGCACTGCACTGAGCTCCCATCACTGCAGGGCCACTTTGCAAGGCTGCTGTCCCACTGTCACATGCATGGTGTCACCAGTCCATACTCACACTGCACTCTGTCATCAGGTCAGCCTGCAGCATTGCCCTGGTGCTGCCTCACTGCCATGTCTCCAAAGCTGCAGCGTGGTGGTACCTCCTGCTGCAACAGGATGGGGCTGCCAGATGAGCACAGCCTTTTGCTAATGTCACACCACAAATAAGCACTGCTGTAGAGAATAGCTCCCATCTGGAATATTGTATTACTACATCATTAGACTGCTAAACTCTTCTCTCAGGCTACAACACTACACAGTTGTCACACCCATGCACTGCCAAACTCCTACTTCATGGCACCAGTATCACGTCTCTGCCACAGGATTGCCTTACCACACTGCCGCATTGGCAGTGCTCTCCAGGCTGTTGTGCAGGACTGCATGCTCACCCTGTTAGGCTGCACAGCAGCAGGTTGTGCTGCAGCTGCCTCGCCACCCCAGTGTGCAAACAAGTCACAGGACTGAGGTGACATCCCAGCTCATGCATCCTTACACTACCCTACAGTTCTTAACTCCTGGACCACTCCAGCACAAAATAGTCACATGCCCTAGAAGAGTACTACTGCTTTGGTACACTAGAATGTCACTGCACCAACACAGCATAAAGCTAATTAATGACCTATCACTGCACCGTGTATCCTGGCAGGATCTTAGCATTCTCCCGGAGTACACACCCCCAGTGCACTCTCTCCCTGTGCTGGTTATATAAACACAGCACTCCTGCTTTCACTCTTTTTCCGGCACAGCTACAAATCCATCTCACTCAGACACAACCCTGTAGTTCTGGGCTGCTCCTTTTTTGCTGTTACTGCAATAACGACATCCTTTGTGGAGTCATCCCTGCCATCTTCTCTGCCTATCTGATTGCAGCACTGTAGTGTCTGCATCTGTGACCATGTAACTGCACCAGTGTGGAACATCAGCGTGGCGATGTTCCACATCTGTGGAGCTGGGACAAGATGCACTGGTGCTGCTGGACCACGGTGCTCTGCATCACTGTGCTCCTCTCCTTCTGTGTACTGCAAAATTGCTGTTTTAACTGTTTCACAGTGGGCTGTGTGGGCTGGAAACAAGTTCTGGTATTAAATTGTCTGCTGAGCTGCTGCTCTCTTCTAGTTACAACGTGGAGCAGTCTGGTGTCACAGCACCTGCAGCCTTACACTGCAAACCTATGACCCTGCTTCAGCCCAGGCTTCAACTGGGGCTCCTTACCTGTCTCAAAACACCACTCACATTATGACACAAGACTTAGCATTTGTTTCTTCACTCACAGAAACAAAATTTTCATCATTCCTTTCCATGATAGAATTCCCGCAGTTCTTATCCTTGGTATTTTATTTCATCCCAGGATTTTGATATGACTACAAAATATCTTCAGGTACCTCTTCCTGTAACCAGCTCTTTCAGTCACCTACACTATAGCTCCCCTCAACAGCCCTAACATAGCCCACTCCTAAGAGCCAGTTCTAAAATCTCAACCACAGTTGTTCTCTCAGTAAAGCAAGTGAGAGCTGAATAGAGAGAAATGGGAATATATGATCTTATGCTCTGAAAGTAAGAGGCTGGTGTTTGTTTGTAAGCACTGGTGCAGTGCTCCCACTCAAAAGATGGCAATTAGAGTTGTATCTGCCCCTTTTCTGTAAGGGGCATCGTTCAGTACTGCAAACAGATTTTTGCTAAGTTTACAGCTTTCAGAAGTGCTGTGCAATGCTGGAAGGCAAGCAGTGGAGCAGTAAGATAACAATGCTGCTGCTCAAGTAAGGATGGAGTTCAAAACTAGAGAGCTCTCTGGGAGTGGGAGCCCTGGTATGGATTTGTTGGTATTTCTGATGCTTTGAGGACATACAGCTCCATAGATTTAAAATCTGTTTGCACATACCTCTTCACTTCATCAGAACTAGAAGGACAGCACAAGTCAGAGCTGAGCCCATGGATTTCAAACCCTGGTGCTGGAATATTGATTTTTGTAATCTGGTTGAGCACCAAGTCACACAGCAGGCCCTGCCTTATTGCTGGTACAGACTTATAACCTAAACTTCTGGTGCCCCATTGGCATGGGGCCATACTTGGTCTGAGTTAAACACAACCATACCATTCTTAAAGAGCAAACTGTCAGCGAGCATGCAAACTGCTAAGGAGAACAGAAGCGTTTTGTGCGTTCTCTGGAGAAGTCGAGATGAACACAAGTAGACAACACCTCCTGACACCAAATTAAACAGATTACAGGGGTATCACCTCCTTCCACCCAGTTACAAAAATTCCTTTCCTTCTCTTCATAATCTTGATTTGAATGGTCACCCTGCAAAGCCCCTCAAACCTGCCTTAAAAAAAAAAAAAAAGAGAGAGAAAAACCAAACCAAACCAAAACCAGAAAAGGAGCCAAGGACAACAAAGCCTACAAATGATAATTCTGGTTTAATTGATCACTTCCAGGGCTGGAACTTAGCCACCCAGGCTACTGGCTCACACCTATAATTGTGCTTCTGGGAGACTGCAATTACATTAATCTTCCAGGAGATTACATCTCCCAGTAACATCCCTAAATGGCTCTAAAAGAAAATTCCAAACCAGCCTCCCTCTGCCTTTTCATTTTTAGACGGTGGCCCTGTTGGGTAATTTCAATACCAGAAGCAGCTAAAAGCAACAGCTTTGTACCAAAAGAGCCTGCAAACACCAAAAGCATCTGTTCCATCCTAACATAGTGACTGGAAAGGCTTCGGAATTGGGTCAGGATTTTTTTTGTCGTTCTCCCCACTACCTTCTCCCGACAGCTTCCGCCATCAGAAATGATTCATATGCTGATTGTACAGAACTGTACCATAAGGAGATGTAAACAAATATAGCAAAGCAAGGCGGGGAGCCAGAGAGATGGAATCTAATAAGTAAATAGATTTTAAAAATCCGCTTCGCTGACTCTCCCAGAACAGAGGCACAACTTCCCCCGGCGGCAGGGAAAGCACCGGCCCTTCCCACGTCAGCACCTCCGAAAGCGCCTCCGCGGCGCCCGGCGGGTCGGGCGGGCAGCCGGGGGCCGCAGCCACCCCTGACCCGCGCCCGCTCCGCGGTGCCTGGCCCTCCTCGGTGCCGACCCGCAGCGCCCCGGGGGTGCGGCGGCACTGGGAGAAGTTTGGGCACGAAGCAGTGCATTTACAGCTGCGGGCTGCCCCAGGGGGCTCCGGATCGAGGAGCCCGGCCTCCGTGAGCTGGCAGGAGGAGGGGTAACGGAGGTTAGGCAGGGACGGAGGGGAGGGAGAGGGCTAGGGGTTCGTGGCCCCTTACCTGTCCAAAGACAGAGCTGAGCATGGGGTGCAGCTGCTGGAGGAGGGGGTCCGCTTCCACCGACCGCTCGCTGCCGCTGGATTTGGTGGAGTACTTGCTGCTGGATTTGGACAGAGGTGAAGCGCCCTCCGAGAGCTTTAGGGACTCTCTGCTGGACCCCTGCCTGTGACTGAAGAAAAAGTCCTCCTCTGCCTCCTCCCCATCCCTGTCTGAGAGCTGATGCTGGTCCTGGGGGTGACTGTGGCTGGCGTGCGGTGGGAGGTGGTGGTGGTGCCTGGATGTCCGCACCGGTTCCTTGCCGCTGCCTCTCCTTGGACCTCCTTCCGCCGACTCCGGCTGGCTCTCCGCTCGTCCATGTGACAGCTTCCACGCGCCCCTCGCTCCGTCCTCCCGGGCACCCGGGTGGCAAAGCGGCCTGCGGGCACTGGGCTCCCCGGGGAGCGGTTCCTGGCTCTGGTCCCTCCCCGCCTGCCCCTTGCCGTCCCGGGCGCGGCTGCCGCGGGGCTGGGCGCCCGCCGCCCTCCGGCTCCCCGCCGCCTTCAGCAGCGAAGTGCGGGACTCGCTCTTCGCCATGGAAGGGCAGCTCATCGCGGGGCTGCTAGAGCCGCATCCCCGGCCGGGCGGAGCGCTGCCGCTGCGGGCAGGACTGCGGCGCGCCGCTCACGGCATGTCCTGCGGAGACCCGCTTAAATCCCGCACCGCGGCCCATGTGACAGCGCAGACAAAGGCCGCGGAAGGGGCGCTCCGGCGGAGGCTGACAGGCACCAGCTCCGCGCCGGGGTGCCCCCCCCGCGTCTCCAGGTGAGCAGTGGCCTCCTCCCGCCGGGGGTCGGCCTGAGCCACCGCCGAGGGGGTGCGGGCGGCGGCGGGCGGCGCTCCCGCAGCGCCGCGGGCGGGCAGGCAGGGCCTGGCAGCCGCGGGAGCACGGACCCCGGCAGCGCGAGAGGCGGGGGGGAAGAGCGACCCCCGAGGCTTCCGCATCTCCCAGGGTAGGAGCTTAGTGCCTCCGGGGGCAGAGGCGGGACGGGGAGGTCCTTGTTCCGCGGGGCGACCCCCCTACCCGCGCCTGTCCCTTCCGTCCCGGCAGCGGCAGCCAGCACGCCACGGGGGCTGCGGCCCACGGGAGAGCACCGAGCGCCCGGCTGCGCAGCCTGCCGCAACGGGACCACGGCGGATGCCAGCCCCGCAGGTCAGCACCGATCAGCCCGGTCGTTAGAACCGAAAGGATCGATCCCAATACCAGGTTTCACGAAGTTCAGGAGAGGTGTCTGGGTGCTCGGCCGCTGCCGGATGCAGCCCCCAGGGGAAGCTTTGATCCAGCCTCTGAAATGGTCACATCATGTAGGGCACATCATGTAGGGACATAAAAATGAAGGAGTTTGTACCTCAAAAGCAGATTACGTCTTTGTAATCAAGTACAGGTAATTAAGTGGCAACAGGTGGTTCAATAATGATCTGTTTCAAAACAGTAAAAGATAATGGTGTCAAATCAGACATATGTTCCCAGTGAGGAAAGGACCTGACTCCTTCTTGCTCATCTTCAGACAGTGATTGTGCCTCACTGCCAGACTTGGATACCTCAGCAGTTTATGTACCCAGGAAGATGAAGGTGTGATTATCGCATAATAAGCTTACTCATGCTAGCTCTGCTCTCACTGGCACATGCACAGCAGTTACTATGTGATGACATAGCCTCCTCTGCAGCAGCCCAGTGCAGCTCCTCTGTGGCCTGGGGCCCCTGGCATGCTGTGCTGCTCTGCCCCCACCACTGGACCCACGCTAGGTGGGTGAAAAGAAAATTAGACTGCAGCTCCCGTTCGGTGTGCTCTGTCCCCTCAGCTGTGCTGTCAGCACCAGATGTGCAGCAGCCCTGAGCAACTCCTGCACAAGGTGCTCCTCGTCCCTCCTCATGGTGACAGAAAGGAGAGGCTGGTCCCCCTGCCCTTGCTTTGCATGCCTGGCAGCAGCTGTCATGGTGACAAACAGGCTGTTGAAGGGGTTTGTGGTGGGGATGTTTGTTGAGCAAAAATTTCCCACTCATACCTGCAGTGTCATTCAAGATACCTCTTGGTTTTCTGTTTTCAGAACAGGCTGCTCCTGTCTGGTATCAGCAGTGCTGGATGAACACAAGCCCTGGCTTTATAGGGCTGCATTGCTGGAGCCATGGCTTTTACAGGGTCCCTCACTCGGAAGCTCCGAGGCAGCCAGAGGCTGAAATGACGCTTTCTGAGTCTTTGTGTGTGCTGGCAAGTGCATTCTGTCAGCATGGAACACTGCTTCTAGAGAAGCTTCCATTTATGGAGCTGCACCTGTTGAGCCGTTCCTGAGGACTGTGGTGACACTGTTGTTTACAGGTGGCTCCTTGCCACCATCAACCGAGTGTTGCAGAATTTGGAGCAGATGCCTCATTAGCGAGGAGGGATGCACTAGTGCAGGTGCGATTCATCACTTTGGAGAGCACTTCAGGGATCAGGGCATGAAACAGCTTGACTAACAGAGGCAGTAACAATGCAGACAGGGGCCATGCTACAGAACTGAGCAACAAAACAGCAGCATCAGCTGGAAAACTATGAAATGGGACAGAGAAAGAGCACAAACCAGAAACCTGACTGTCTGCAACACCCCTGTTTGGGTTTCAGCTGGGAAAAAACCTCGGCTGCTCACAGAATCTGGAGCACATCCTCCTCACAAATCATTCTGGAGGTTCTTCATGTGTATCTTTTTCTAGACAAATTAATCTTAGATGGCAGTGGCTCTGCAGCATCCACTGCATACTAAAGAGGCAGCTATTCTGGAGCCAAGTGCCAGGAAGCACAGTGCCCAGCTCTGGAGAGAGCCATCACAGCTCTTGGTAATTCCACAGGGCTGAGCAGTGAGATGCACAGTGACATCTCTCCAGAGAGAGCATGGCTCCTCTTCCATCTAGCAGCACAAAGAAGATCAGGCTGAATCCTCAAGACATGAAGATTACGTTATGTAATGTGCATGCCTGTTGCTTCCAGAGGCAGAGCGCAGCTAACAGCACCCATGTGCTGCAGCCAGAGGCCAAGCCGGAGGGCAGCTGCACTTCCCTCCCCAGAGCAGGGGGATTCTGGAACAAGTGAGGAGCCTGGGGCCAGCAGGGGAGGTGGATCCAATTCCAGCATGCAGTGACAAATGCAGCACTGCCTGCAAGTGTGAAATCCTGTCTTTCCTTAAAAGTGCTACCAAAAGCATGAGCATTTGGGGGGAAGGGTTCAGTAATTCTTTGTGGCTTCACTTGTATAGAAAAAAAAAAAAACACCAAAATGAGAATACTGCTCAAACAGGGGCTTCTTTGCCTGAACTCTAAAGGCTGTATTTCAGTCTCAGTTAAAGACCATGGCCTAGAAAAGGAATTTGAGAGTGAAATGGGCGAGCACTGCCCATGAAATAAAATCCATTGCAGCAAGCTGTTGATGGGAAAGCCCAAAGTGTCCATGATGATTTGCAACCTTTCTCTTGGTACTAGTTTCTTAGTCTTTATTATTTCTCTCACCTGCTTTGCAAGAACACAAGTCATAAAGATGCCAAGAATCGGTCTTCTGGCATATTGTATCCTGTCTGCCTGCAGAGGAAGCAAAAGCACTGACAGCTGAAGATTCTGTTTGCTTGAAGACTTGGTACTGCTCTTCAAGTTTTACTCCCCAGGAGAGGAATAATCCCAACAGCATTATAAAGGCATTATTGTTCTGGCTGTAATCCCCCTGCTCAAATCCACCCTGGGTGCTTGCATCCTGATGGCAAAGGGAGAATTTCCCTTTGTGTTTGTCAGGATGAGACTGGGAGATGGATTAAAGCCACTGCTTTCTATGGTCAGACAGCACTGCTGGGGAAAAGGCCACAGCACCAGCCTGTGATGGGCCTGCAGGAGTGGGAAAACCTGAGGATAAGGGGCAATGGAACAAAGCCAACAGTCCATGAGAGAAACAGATGAGCTGTGGGGAAAACGCAGCTGGAGAAAAGCAAGATGACAGAGAGATAAGAGGCAGAAGAAATATTCAGGGACAAAGGTGAAGCTCCCTGTACAATAGAATGTAAACATGCAGGGCTTGCCTGAGGGCCAGACTGTGTCCATGGAGCTGGCAGTGGGAAAAACAGGCAAGAGCAGGCATTGGTGTGGGAGAGGGAAAGTGTTCCCAAAGAGAAGCAACAGATGTTTTCAGAGTGATGCTCTGTGAGGACAGGGATCTCAGCTTGACTCTCCATGTTGTTGGCATGTCAGAGGCCTGTCAGAGCAGGAGACCACCCTTGGCATAGGATGATGCCCCAATGCATTCTTAGCTCATTAAACCGAATAATATGAGAGAAGCTGCAAGGGAAACTGCTCCTCAGTGGGACAGGTATGGCTGAGCAAACTGAGCTAGCCTGCATGGCCTGACTTCAGCCAGAGTCCTGAGAAGAGATTCAACCTTCCCTACTCCAGGCATGTAACAAAAGCCATTTTCCTGGAATGCCTCCTCACCTGTCCTCCCTCCCACACACCCCTTTTGAGTCCCAGCCCTCCAGTTCACACAGGGGGGATGCAATTAATTAAGCTGATATGGCTGGCTCAGCTTTGCAGTTTTAGTGCCCAGGGTTGGCAAATGTCATCTGTATCAGACATCTCCGTTGCCAAACCACAATCGACTTCACAGGCACATCTGTGTAGAGGGCACTGTGCAGCTGGAGGTGAACCACAAGGCAGGAAGCACATTAAAGTGGAGATCTGAGTTCTAGGAAAAAAGGACTCTGAAAAATCACTGAAGCAAAGCTGCTGTTGTTCTAGCAGTGGCAGTGGTCCTCTTTCTGCTTGACACAGTCTCAAGGCATAAAAGTGATAATGTGCCAAAGAGTAAACAGCAAAGGGATGCTCATTTGGTTGGCTTGCCTCCACCTTGCATCGAGAGCAGCGATGAATATTGGAAGGAAAAAATCAAATCACTTCATAAGTTTCCCCTTTCAGATGACCTGAGCTCTCCTGGAGAAGAGCAAAGCCCTTCAGCAGCCCATGCAGATGTTCTGAAGTCGCAGAAAAGCGCGTGATGGAGTGATCTCCTTCTGCAGCATGATCTGCACTGCAGGATTATGGCTGCTTCCACAAACAGGTGGACTCTTCAGCTGCATTTAAGAGGATCCTCCATTATCAGGTGAAAAGCCTGCTTTTCTTTTTTTCTCCCCCCTGACTAGGAACATTTAATACTTGCAAGTTAAATTAAAAAAAAAATATCAACTGCCTAAAGAATTAGTTCAGGGAATGGGAGGGAAAGAGAGCAGCATTGAAGGCCAGATGTTTGCAGTCTGGGTTGGAAGTAGTTTGGGGACAAGGCTGCACAAGTTGCTATTGCTTGCTCATTGCCTGGCAGCCTGATCTCAGGCCAGTACCCTGGCAAAGAAAACCTCTTGGGTTTATTCTGGAAGAAGGTCACTTTCCAATGTGACAGGTGTTGAGGTGTATCAAGATTATGATACATCAGCCCTGGTATTTTTTTCTGCCACTATTGGTGCACTTGGGAAATCAGAGTAAAAGTAGCTGCTGCTTTCTATCCTTTGACCCTTTCACCACCAGCAACTCTAACAGGAGCTACCCTCACGAAACAACTCAGTTACACGACATAAACTGCATACAACAAACAGGGCAGAGCATGAAACAACCACAGGCAGCTGAAACTTATTTGGGATGGGCTGGAGTGAATCACTCATTATCTCCAGGGCAGCTGTTCTCTCTCCACAGAGTTGCTCTCTCTCAGTATTGTGTTTAATGAACAGTGATACTGGGAGATAACCAGCACAGTTCTGGTAGAAGACAGCTCCACGGAGAGACAGGGTTTGTAACCAGAAAGAATCAAGAATCAAGAAGAATCAAGAATCAAGAAGGTTGGAAGAGACCTCAAGGATCATCGAGTCCAACCTGTCACCCTACACCTCATGCCTATCTAAACCATGGCACCAAGTGCCACGTCCAATCCCCTCTTGAACACCTCCAGGGATGGTGACTCCACCACCTCCCTGGGCAGCACATTCCAATGGCCAACCACTCTCTCTGTGAAGAACTTTCCCTCACCTCATCTCCAGCGCAGCTTGAGACTGTGTCCTCTTGTTCTGGTGCTGGTTGCCTGGGAGAAGAGACCAAACCCCTCCTGGCTACAACCTCCCTTCAGGTAGTTGTAGACAGCAATGAGGTCACCCCTGAGCCTCCTCTTCTCCAGGCTAAACAGTCCCAGCTCCCTCAGCCTCTCCTCATAGGGCTTGTGCTCAAGGCCTCTCACCAGCAAGGTGAGAGCAAAGGATGCAGGATGAGCTGCAAAATCTGCCTAGGTTTCTTTTAGCAGCCAGGAGTCCCTTCAGATGAAAAATTATAGCCCTAGTAATGAAACAAGAGAAGAGGGTGAGGAAGATGTGGCCAGTGGATGAAGGACACCTTGTTTCCATAGCAGAGCTGCTCACAACTCCTGGGCAAGCACGCTGAGTTGGAAGGCCAGCAGAGGGAGAGGGGGCAAGATGTCAGTGGCACGGGAAACTGGACAAAGGCACTGAGGGTTCCTGAGCAGATCCTTTTTATTTTTTTTTTTCAGGTTTTGGGTTGGTTGTTTTGTTTTTCCCCAAGAATCTAATAAAATGCTTCATGTCCTGAACAGATTACATTTTAGGGAGAATCACAGAATTGTCAGGGTTGGAAGGGACCTCAAGGATCATCCAGTTCCAACCCCCCTGCCATGGGCAGGGACACCTCACACTACTGCAGGTTGCTCACAGCCACATCCAGCCTGGCTGCAAAAACCTCCAGGGATGAAGCTTCCACCACCTCCCTGGGCAACCTGTGCCAGTGTCTCACCACCCTCATGGGGAACAGCTTCCTAACATCCAATTTGAATCTACCCACTTCCAGTTTTGTTCCATTCCCCAGTCCTGTCACTCCCTGACACCCTAAAAAGTCCCTCCCCAGCTTTCTTGTAGCTCCCTTCAGATACTGGAAGGCCACAGGAAGGTATCCTGGAAGCCTTCTCCTCTCCATACTGAACAGCCCCAACTCTCTCAGCCTGTCCCTGTAGGAGAGGAGCTCCAGCCCTCTGCTCACCCTTGTGGCCCTTCTCTGGTAATTACATTCCACCTAAATTACCCTTTGATGAAGGATAAAGTCGTGTCAAGTCTACAAATGAGTTAGTTGCAGTATACTAAACTGCATGAACATCAGGAAAAGCTGGCAATGTGCTGGAACAGCTGAAGCAGATCAGAGGAAAGAGGAAGAGCATTGATCATCTGCAATTAATTACAATTTTAATAACATACTTCAAAAAAGATTATTATTAATTAGCCAAAATGCCTCTCCTTTCTTAATTTTCTGTGATTTTCTGGGATAGCCATATTGAGGGAACTAGTTCCCATTCCCAGGTGCTCTCAACTCTTTACCTGGCTGAGAAAACCCTACTGCGCAGTGGGGTCCCATGAAATGTGGTCATTCTCTGCATCTCCTGCTGCTGCTTTCACTTCCCAGGTGATGCAGAGCTACAAGCAAGGCTCCTAGGAGATCTTCTGGAGACTCTGCTAACTGCATCACTTCAGGCTGAACAGGTCACACCCTTTCTAATAATACTCAATGTTTAAAAATGTACAGTGCCTGAGCTCAGACATCAGAAACATTGTTCACATCTGATGGGTTTGTGCACCGACAACATGAGGACTAATGACAGACCAGGCAGATCAAACAGAGGTTTTTCCCGACACCTCAGCTCTGAAGGACTCAAGTGTGCGTAATGCTGTTATGTAAGACAGGCTTTTGGATATCACTGAAGTGATTTACAATTAAGATGGAATATTAATAAAATACTTAAACTGAAAACCTCCAGCTATTAGAAGGATTAGGACTTTGCAGTGGGCTGGGGGAATACGTAGTGTCAGAGCCATCCTTTTGGCTGTGATCAAAAACAGAGAAGGCTCTGGCAGAAATAGCATCTCGGAGGGAGGGGAATAAATCTGCAGTGTCATATAATAATAAGAAGAAATTTTACTGACAATAACAGCACCAACTGGTGCAGAGACTGCGATGCCCAGCGGCAGAAAAAAAGAAACTCAGGGTGCAGCAGACAGCTTCTGCCTGTCAGCAGAGTGCCCTCTGACAGCAGGGGTCCTGCAAGGGGAAAGGATCTGCTCACTTAACAGCCCTGCGGCG
Organism: Indicator indicator; assembly: GCF_027791375.1. Classification (NCBI taxonomy): domain Eukaryota; kingdom Metazoa; phylum Chordata; class Aves; order Piciformes; family Indicatoridae; genus Indicator; species Indicator indicator. The sequence continues at coordinate 253,920 of NC_072035.1, read as the reverse complement.
ATGCCGGCTGTCCTGGGTAGAGCTGCGGGAACAGCGCTCTGGCTCGGTGCATTTGTCATTCAGTGGCGACCTCAGCTCCTTACGCCTGAGCACTGGCCAAGAGAAATTAGCAGGAAGGCTCACAGGACTCAGCGATACGTAAACAAACCGAGGGTTATTAGATTTATTTTCTGGTAATTGATTCTTTTGTTCAAAACCAGTCTCCTCAAGGGAGTACCCTAAGGGTTTTTCCTTTGAGAGCCCAGGCCTTTTCCCTGCGAGTCTCATGGGAACGATTACTCTGATAGTTTTGTTCTGTTCTATGAAACAGCATTTTGTACACTGTAATCAGGAAAGTAGCGCTGACCTCATTTTGAATAGCCCTCTTATGAGGCAGCCTCCTTTTGGACAGACCTGGGGACGTCCCCCCTCTGCCAAGGTGCCATTCTGTGTGCCTTCTGCTGCAGGGACCCTGCCTGTTCCCTCCCAAGCCATACCTGTGAGCAGTTCGGTTGCCCAGGCTCAGAACAGCAACATGGCAAAAGCTTTCAGTCTATTAAGCAGAGACAGCTGGAAATGTGTCATTAATAAGGAACAACTTTTTAAGTAGTTTGAGTGCAAAGGGATTAAGGAATGCCATATGGTATCAGGAGCAAAAAGATGCCAACGAGTGTAACTTGAATGGAAAAGAAGCAGCTACCAAGAGGCTACCAGGAGCTGAAAGTCTGGAAATACAGAAGGCAATTGGGAAAACACTCCATTGTGTGTGTATATGCTGGAAATCCATGTTTATCTAAAAGCCATGTGTGCTAGTAAAAAAGGAAGACAATCAAACTTTGTTTTCCTTAGCACTCTATTTTGATGCATTTGAAATGTTTCTGAGGTTCCAGGCAACTGCAGCAGTGAAAACCCTTTGGAAATCCATAGACATGCTGAGAGAGTGCACTTCATTTAACAAGGAGATGTAAAGATGAGAGTTAAGGCAAATATAAAAAGAGGAGACTGGCTGAGCCTGGCCCATTCTTACCTTTTCAAAGGTTACTAAGGAGTGTCTCTCCTGAGATTTTTGCTGAAAATTCAAATTATGGTTGTCCCTCTGTTAGAGAATTGGTTTGCCCTTCGAATTTTCAGAACTCACAAAAGGTCAAAGGACCAACCTTTGGCAGTCATCCAGTCCAGAATTAAGTGCAAGTCAGGTCTAACAACAACAAACCCACAAAATACAGCATGCAAGAGATCTGGGATGAAAGCACGTTAAGCTCAAAGGTGAATTCACCTAGAATCACTGACACACTGTGACAGCCAGGGTGCACTGAGGAAATACTTGGCATATGATAGAAGACACAAGAAAGGTCATGGATTATCCTCACAAACTCTGCAAGCAGCAGCAGAGTTTGCACAATACAGACATCTCTGCACACTGCTCAGTGGTAAGTGAACAGCTATCAGCCTGACAAGCAGTGAAACCTTCATTCAGCTGGGCAGTGGCACACGAATGAGCATGGTGCTAGCAGTCTCATCTGCAGTGAAAAAATCCCAAAGCACAACAGGGAGCTAAGATACACCCAGGCAAAACAGCGAGATGACAGTGCTAAGTCTGTCACCACTGAAGGATTCTAGAGACTGAGGAAATAGGAGACCAAACCACATCTCCAGCTGGCGGCTAGGAGAGCTGCTCCCTGTGCCGATAGCACAGCGAGCCCTAGGCATGAGCAAACGGGCACACAGTGCAAGGTTGGTACAAAGGGAAGCTTGATGCTGATTTTCCACCTGAAAGACAGCAGCCACATCTCAAAGACTCCACCATGCAGGACGGACTTACTGCTCTCAGAGTTCCCAGCTAAGTAGAAGAGACAACAAATGAAAGAAAAAACCCCAACATGATGCTTTCTCGGTGGTACTGATACTATTCTGTCACTATAGATCACTTCCAGCCTCCATCATCCTCACTCCAACAATATAGTAGAAACCAATATGAAAATAAGTGATCAGTCAATGGCCAATGCTGCTGCTAAAACTGTGCATCCAGATGCTAATATATATTAAACATTAGACAATTTGATCTGCAGCAAGAATATCCACCCAGCTGGATCCACAACTCATGCCTTTGGCACAAGGAGCACTCTGGTGACTTAGGAAAACACTGAACCAAAATATTAGTAACCATTGTTAATACCACATAAGCAAACCAGAACACTGGCTGAAACAACAGAGTATTTGAAAATTCTTCATATTTGAAGATTCTTCAAATATTTCTCTGCTTCCTTTTTATGTTAACAAAGCACAAGGTTAATGAATGGGTTACTTCTGCAGTAAAATCCCCACATTTCCCAGCAGAAACATAGGATAAACATTTAAGAAGTGCCTTTTTAGTCATATTTAGTTCAGTTTCTTATTCATCATTCAGAAAATGTCAGTTAGACTTATTTATTTTTTATAGTCAAGAGATGTGTGAAAGGAAACTTGCCTATACCATTGCTCTGATAGTTATCTGAAGCTTTCAGGCTAGTCAGTGGCCAGTGGGTCATAAGTCTGTGTCCTCTTCTACCTTACAGACTGTGTGATTTTCTTAATGCTCCAAGGTTCACTAACACTTCCATTTACTGTCCCTGGCTCCAGAGCTTGAGGGTTATTGACAAGGTTGCAAAAACCAGACACCTACAAGCAAGAATATATTAACTAAAAATCCCTGCAGCACTATCCCTGTACTTTCAGCTAAAACTTACACACCTGCTTCATGCATTCAGAGTACTGATAATGCAAGCTGAGAGACCCTGATGCAACACACTAGGAACCCACGCTAATAAACCAGAGCTTCTCACCTGCAGATAATGTGAGTAACGAACAAAACACGACAATTAGAATCCTTTTACTAGAAAAACCTGATGTTAGAGGAAGTTAGGGTTTGAAATAACATGGAGATAAGACAGAACAAACTCTAAAGCTACACCTTGTAGTCTCTGGGTCCACTGTTGTCATAAGCATGACACAATACATGTTTATGATTACCATCCACAGCTCTAAACAAGCACTTGCAGGAGCCTGTGGACACAGGAGGCTGTTCAGAAGACAGGCATTTGTGGAGGAATACACAGCACATTTCCAACTTCAGGGACAGGACTTTTTCCATGCCTGAGCAAGCAGCTTGCTTGGTAGCAGTTGTAGTAAGTTTTAACAACTTAATCTAGATATAGTACCCCCAAGTGAGCTTATCACACCCCAACAGCAGTGGTTTCATACATGGAGAGACATTGGCCACTTCATGCTACATTTCAGAGAACTCTTCAGAGAATGCTGAGGATCTTTAGCTTGCTGGTTATAAATATTAGACCCAGGCATCATGGAACAATCCCTTTGTTAATTTGGATGATGATTTTGCTTGGATAAAAGTGTGAGATATTGAGCTCCCAGCCCCAGGAGCCGTGTGGAAGAAGACCAGCAGAAACGTGGTAGCTGAGCAGCTGAAACTCTGACTGATCACTGCACATTATGCAAGCAGAGTCTTTGCACAGCTCCCTGCAGTGATGTCTGCTGGCAGGGGAGCCTGCAGATGGTAATAAGAAGCAATCCTTGTCCATTACAATAGCAGTAGGGTGAATGGTACACCCCACTTGTTCAAACAAGATGTCAGTGCTGAAGTCTGCTGATTACCCAGACAACCTCATCTCTCAGCCTGTGGTGTTGTCTCGCTCCCAGCTAGAGGTGTGCAATAGGAAAGTTTTCCCACAGTTATTCCCCATAATCCAGTGCTATTCCTGGAGCACAGTCTGGTCTTAATTTGTGAATTCCCGCTTGCAGTAGAAACACTGATCTGGAACACTGCATCCTGTGTCTCTCAGAACAGCAGATCTCTTCTGGGCCCTTCTGTGATCCGAGAGCCAGGAGGACAGAATGAAAGGAATCATCAGCAAGAAAGCCCTAAATGAAGAAATGAAATACATTTCCCTTGGAGAGGAGGCTCACTGGAATGTAAGGAAAGCAAGCCCCATCCCTCCTCCCTGTGCACACACACACACCCTGGAGGCTTTTGCAAAACCACAGGAACGGAAATAATTTTGTTTGGATCCATCAAGCATTAAAATCCCTTCGCTGAGGGATTGAAGTGAAAAATGAGCCAGAGACAGGAATTAGAAGCTCACTGCTGGGCTGTCAAAAGGGATTTTCCCCAGATAGAAAACAAGCAATTGGAAATGCAGGGAGGTAAATCCTTTCACTCTCTGATATGTATGAATACTCTTGGTTTCCCCTCATGGCCCTCTCAGTTCTGGGCTGATGGAACCAAACCTGGCTCCGTGCTCTCTGGCTATAATGCCCATCCCTGGGATCCCCTTCCAGGCTCAAAAATACCATGAGCCTAAGCCAAGGGGGAGGTGGTGAGGCATGCAGGGGAGCCAGCTGCACTCAGGGGTGCCCGAGGTGCCAAAGGGAAGGCAAGGCAGCTGCTGAAAGTATAAGCCAACAGCTCCAAGAACATTTTATTCACTAGGTAAAATTGCTGAAGCCAAGGAGCAAAGATAACATTAGAGTTCTAATCCCTGCACATCCTAATTTACCACTCAAAACCTGAGTATGACACTCCAGTCCCTGAAATATGGTCTCTTTCTCTCAGTACCAACACAAATATGTCTGCACCAGCTACATTTTGTTAATGTTTCAGAGGCTTATTTGCAGCCATAAGAACCAGAGCTCGACTTTGTCCAAAGGGAAACAGATCCAGGAAAATCCTGTGGCAGCGGAGAGCCAGGGCTGCTGTGCAGAGGCCACCTCCAGCCCAGATTATAAACCAAAGTGTCTCACAAATCTCTGCAGTCTTATAACTGGGTTTGGATACACACATTATCACAGCACTGTTTGGTCTGTGCAGGGTAGACCTCCCCTTTAGGTGGTTGCCAAAACTGAAGGCAAGAAATATTTATAGTGCAGCTTCTGTATGAAGATAATAAATACATCCCAGTGTAAGACAGGCCAGTGCAGCTCTGTGGCACAGCCAAAACCCCAAGAAACCAACAGACCTACCTAATGGCCTTAGCAATGTGCTCAGCAAGCTCTGCACCAGTAGTGTACTGCAGAGCCAGCTGTCTGCTTAGTGAAGAAGGGGTAGGGAGAAAGGAGAAAGAAGAAAAACAGAAGATGAAGTGCCAAATATCCAGCATTTATCTATGGGAAGAGGCAACAGAATGACAGGAGGCAAGGAGCCATCTAACTGCAGCCCAGGTCCACACACAAATTGGTTTGAAAACAGGGCAGGGGTAGAACAAGACCAAGGTATTCGTGCAACAGGATCCCTGGTGCCATGTGGCTTTGAATCCAAAAGCCACTGAAGAGAGCAGACCACCTGAAGAAGTGAAGTCATTTTCATATATGCTAATATGCTCCAGAGAAAGGCCCCAGTTCCCCAGGCACAAAGAGGTCTGTGTTCATAGTAAATATTTTCTTTGAGGCATGCTGTCCTCTCTTGTGCTGTAATAAGCTCTCCTATCGTTCCAAGACTCTTGGAGGTGGTGTTCCACAGCCCCAGATCACACTGTGCCTAACCCAGGGGGTGTCATTATCTCAGTTTCACATATGGAGTATCTCAGGATGAAATGAGTCCACAGCAAGAGCAGCAAAACAGTTCCAGTTTTAGAAGTGATAGTGTTAGCTTACATATAAGAGAAATCCCAGGAGGTTTAAACAGGATTTGCTGACAGCACGAAGACTGAAAATACCCAGGAAAAGAGCTCATCTTAATGGCAAGGCAGGGATAAACATGGAGAGAGACAAAGAAATGATGAGGTGATAATGCTAGGGCCATGGGTCAGAAAGAATCAGCAAGTCAGCTTAGCAGCCACAGCAGCAAGGTTGTTCTGCTTACACTGATGATATTCACAGTTGTCTCTCTGCTCTTTGAGCAGAGTTAGCAGCAGTCTTACTCCAGGACCAGAGCACCCAGACAGCTGAGCAAAAGGCTTGGGAGAAAGGGCTGGCTGCAGTCAGCTGGTGGCTCTGTTGCTCTAGGGACAACACTTGGGTGGGGGTTAATCTGTATCTCAGAAGTTTTATGTGCCATCCTCCCATTCCAGTCCCACTCCTCCTGCTGAAGATGCTGCTGCACTGAACCTGAAAGGTCTGGTTATAAATAGCTTCTCCCTGCAGCTCCTCAATGAGCCACTGAGGCGGAATGAGTCATCTCTGCCAGCTCCATGGCCCCCCTAAACCGACTGCGTCAGGTTGGGAGCATGGCTGCCAGCAGCAGTGGCACACACTGTTCCCTCTCAAAGGGCAGTAGCCATGGGGGACAGGGACACTAAACAAACTAGCTCTGCTCATTGCTTCATCACTCACATCACTTGGTGAGGAAGAATAATGGACAACCCTCCAGGAGTGCTTAGGAATTGACTCTGGCCCCTTCTGTTCACAGCAGTATCCATGCCACCCAGATTCCCAGCTGGAGCCTCTAACCCCCCTAAATGGTTTGTTATGGAACCGATGGAGCAGCTATCTGAAAGTGAACCTCTTACAGTGCTCACAGAGAACTTCTCCTTACCAAGATTTGGTGGCCCTGTGCAGTGAATGGGCACAGCAACAAGTAGGTGAGCTGGAGTACCAGGCACACCTCTGTATTTCCTGTGAGGGAAGATGAGAATTTTAACAAGAACAGCTGGACTTGGATTTGCTTTCTCCATTGTGAGAGAAATTCACCCAGGACCCATGTCCTCTTCCAAGCAAGACAATGCACAGAGCTGACAGACAGCTGCATCTTGTCTAGTCCTGTTGCAGGGAAGCAGAGTGTTCCCCCTTGTTCTTTCCTGAACTGGCATAGGAATTCAGGTGCCCAAAGTAAAGGAATTCTAGTGATTACTTGCTCTGTTCATGTGTCCTTTATTCAGAGGCAAATGGAGCTCTCCTGGAACATGTCCTTTCTGAAGACTGAGACACAAAAGATAGAGGTTTAATGAACTCTAGGACCTATAGAAGTAAAGCACAAATCCTAGCTAAGACAACCACTACAGTCTGCTGTGACTGGCAGAGATTAGAGGGGTTAGAACTAAGTACTTATAGTGGGGAAATAACTTAAACCAACACTGGCTTAAAAGGACAGAAAAGAGTATCAGGTATGGAGGAACACAGAGCACAAGCAGGGTCGGGAAAGCAGTATTACCACTACCAAAAAAAGGCAAGATCTGCAGATAGGAATTGAGAGGTATATTTCTCTCAAGTGGAGAGTGCATGATAATGTGACCAAAGTGATTCTGATGTGTCCTCCATACACTCCGCTCAGTGGCTGTGCCCAAGCATATGTGAGAAAGTAAGCTGTGGGTGACAGCACAGGCGATCAAGGCTGGCTCATGGTTCAGGTGAAGCTAAACCTTTGTGTGCAGGACCTGGAAAACCTGGGCTGTACCTGAGTGCTGACCCTGTTCCTGTGTCGTTCCATGGCTAAGAAAGTTGCAAAAGACAGTCTCTTGGTAACAATGCCAAACCCCTATCTTCCCTTAATGGTGGGAGAAGGATAGAATAGGTCGACTCCTGAGACTTCTCTAATTTCTTAGCTCTATAGGATCTTTAGTCTCACTAATAAATGAATTTATCAACTGACAAACCCAACACTTTGCTCCTTTGTTGCACTTGAACTTCAGTGCAGGTTATTTTAACCACAGCTGCAGTCCTGTTACTTGCTGCCTGGATGCAGACACAGTAGCCAGTACAAGATACAGGACACAGAGAAATATCTCCAGACAAAGGAAAGCAAATTCTCTGCTTATTTGCAGAGATACAGCTCCAATGTTTTTATGAGATACAGCCAGTGTAGCTAGAGGGAGTGCGTGTCCTGACAAGGGGAAGGAGCACTGATAGCAAAGGCTGCATTCTGACTGCTCCACAACAGAGAGGATGGTGGTTCCCACACTTAAGAAGAACAACATATATTTATATTAATGAGGAAGACAATAATTAGTGAAAGGAAAGTGAGGTACATGGGAGGAAAGAGCCTTAGTGAGAACTGAGGATCTGATGGGAGCAGGGGAAATACTGAGGACATACAATTCCTTGCTTTAAATGTCTGTAAAGATCAACACATCCCAAACCAGCCTTTCAGGACACAAAAAGACCCACAGGAACAAAAACAATTCCAGCAACAGGTGTCCTAATTGTGTCAAGACTGCAAGGCACCCTCTCATTAATGCACACAGCAAGCATGGAAATTAAACACACTGAAACCAATGAAAATTAAATAGCTACTGCCAGGAAAGGAGGACAACTTCGACAGAGCTTCTGAAGCCACATAGCTGCTAGGGCCTGGTGTGGCCTGCCCTTTGCAACACCAAATGAGAGGCAGCAAGTCTCTCTGGAAGTAGTTCCTTCTGTTGAACTGCTGTTCAGGATCCTGTCTAGATCCATTCTCACCTGAGACCAGGTACCTCTCCAACAGCCAGGTCTGTTCCATCCTCACCTATGGCATTCTTCGGCTACTCTGAGCAGAGAGAATTCCAGCTCCTAAAGACAGCAAGTGAGGAAGCAATTAGCCCAAAGGCACCCATGGTATCCATTGCAATTGCAGGTGGGTTCTCTGTCTCTTAGACCAGGATTATTGGAAGCATAACAAGATTCCCCAGAGAAGCTGACCTTTCCAAGGCCCTAGGGGCTGCCTGCCAAACTCTGCAGAGATTTATGCAGGCTTTCTTTAATTGTCCCAGGAGAGGAAGATTTCAGTGGGGCTTAGCTGTGGGATAACCCTCAGGCTGTGCAGTTTCTCAGGTCAGCCCATGAAGAGCATGGTATACAGAAGGGAACAGAGATCATCAGATGTTTATCATCAGGATCATCCGCTTGCAACAGACAAAAGTTCATGCGAGTCGAGCTCCAAATTGGACATGGAACTCAAAAACTGACAAAGGAAATATGTTAACTGAAAACTTTAAGGAATAGGGGAAGCAGCTCAAAAAAAGCCAGAGCAGCCCAAAGCAGGTTCAGGTAAGAACAATGCAGGGCTCATAATTAAACTCGATTTTCTTTCTCGTATTTTTCCACCATCAATTTTTTTTTCTCCATTCTGATACACTAGATCCACTTTACTTTCCCTTCTGCCTGTTCTACTGCATTAATCAGAGATACAGTGATTATGCAATGGGATTTTTCTTCAATTGCCAGGTGACATGATTAAATTGTGTCTCAGTAGAAGAAAAATTCTCCTGGTGAAAGGAACAAGTCAAGCACAGGCAGTCAGCTGTTGATGCCCAGTGGCACACCCAGTGACTTGGCCACGCTGTACAGCAAGAGCCATGGTGGAGGTGCACTGTCATCCCACCCAGTCACAAGCAGGATTTTAGATGCGGGCAGGAACACAACATTCATAGTTGTCATCATTGCTGAGCAGAAAAAAATCCTCCCTTTTAGGCTGTCCAGACATTTCAGTTTTTCTTAGGCTACAGTTAAAAAAACCCTTGAAACTGATTATTGCACTACAGACAGGAATATGGAGGAGGTCACCATATGCATAGGACAAATATTCCTGTTGAAAACTTCTATCAGTCAGTCACCATCACCTGGTCTGTGGGTCAAAAATGCCTCAGATGTTGTGCACTCAGGCATCAGAACTGCCCATCTCATTCACAGTGCTTAGACCCTGTTCAGCAGGATCAGCAGTGAAGTATAAGGTGATTTCTTCTTCAGGCAATTGCCCTTTCTCTTTTTTTTTTTTTTTTTTTTTTTGGGTATCGAACCTTCAATTTTTCCCAGTGTAAAGGTCCAGAAATCTGAAGAGACAAAAACGCAATCATGAGAGCTGCTCGTGCTTGTTAGGAGAATCAATCACTTTGCAGATCTTTTTTATGGAGATCCTCTCCACTACTGCCTTTATACCTGTCTTTTACTGGTTTTGTTCTACAGTATCAAAACAAAAAAACCCTATAGATGCCCATCTGAGTCTAGTGCCAACACACTGAGAAAAAAGGGGCTCTGTCCCAAGGGAGAAGAGGAATGGGTAATGAAGAGCAATGAGAGAGAGGCAGAGGAGCACAGGGAAGAAAAGCAGAGCCAAGCAATAGCTGAAAAGAAAAAAAATGTTTCCTTTCGTCCTCTGTGTGCCTTCCCTTGTTCCTTTCTCACACTCAGCTTGCCCCCCGGCAGTAGGATTAAGCCATCTGCAGCAGTGTGCATAGCTGTGGCTTCAAACTGAAGCAGAGTCCCAACCTGACTTCTCAGTTTCTAGCTCTGGAAGGCAATGGGCCTGAGGTAAGAGCATCCCTGAGGAAGCAAGGCTTTTCCAGCAGAGCTGCTGCAGCAGCAAAGCTATTAATAAATGTTTGCAATCTTTTAATCATTCTGCTAAATTGCCATCATGTCCCTGCAAACCACATAGCGTGTCAGAGCAGCTGCCTCCTCCTGCCTGCCTCCCCGTGTTCGTGCATGTGAGTGAGGGGGAACATCAGGAACATGCTCACGTCTGAGGGCTGCTGCAGCCTTAGAGGGAAAATGATTCTGACAAGTGACTTCTAAAATCTTCCCTGTTCCAAAGAAAGCAGCCCTGTTAGTTACATCTATAACCACACGGCTTTCCTCTCCAGCAAATCCTGCCTGCTCAATCCAGATACCCAACTTTTCCTCATGAAAATATCACATCTGATCTAGTTGGCTTGGGAACTGCTACCCAAGGGGCCTCGTCTCCTGTGGTAGGACAGCACTGCAGCGGCACTCAGCTAGCATCACTCTGGCACACACAGAGATACTTTCAGCAACAGAGCATCTTTGCCAGCTTTATCCAATCTGCTAAGGAGTTGGTAGCCACTAGGATACAATACAAGTGTGTGTTGCTTTCCAGGCTTTTTCTACAGGATCTGCTGGTCACAACATAAGTGGGCTGGAAAGCTCTGATCCTATTTATGCCAAGAGATAACATTTCAGGATGAAGAAGACTATGTTTGAATTGATTGTCTATTTGCCTCTTCATGTGTCTAAAGCATATCCATTATTATCCAAACTAGGCTATGACAAAGCTACCTTCTAACGTCATGGTGGAGATCCGCTTAAACCTTTGTCTGTTCCCTCCCACTCATCTTCATTCTCATCTTCATTCTCCCCCCTCCCTCATTCTCATCTTCATCCTCATTATAACAGCATTTTAAATTATCATGGTTTAAAAAAAGATGCCAGCTTATATAATATTCTTACTGCTTATTAATGATTTCAGAAGGGAGAGCAAGCTGCCTTGCAGTCTGTGAGCTATGCAAGCCAGGGCTGTGCCGCACCTTGCTGGCCTCCACCTGCTCCTTGTCGGGAAGATGGTGCCGGAGGATTACCATGGAACAACAGCTGGGAAGGCTTGTGGTGAGTGACAGCCCTGCCGCACACGCCGCGGCAAGGAGCCGCGACAAGCGTCACATTTCAAGGGATTTGCCTTGGGCACTTTCGAGAGGCAGAAGACTTGAAGCGTAGTGACTTGAACCACCCCGAAGTGTGATAAGCCCCAACCCGCACAGGCTGAGGAGTGTGAGGGCTGTTCAGGGTGGGAGCTCAGGAATAATGATAAAGAAAACATCAGCCTGGCCACGCTGGGAGCCCGGGAGGCAATCTGCTCGAATAGCAAGCGCTTCAGTCTGCCTGTCCCCTAAACATCACCTCCTCTCTAACGCTGGAATGAGTGAAAGGAGACGAGGAACTGAACCCGAGAGTGAGGACATGTCCCTCGATCTTCTGCATTTGTCACTGCGGTGTCTTTCTGTTGGAGAAGATGGGATAGAGTAGGAGGGAACATGAATGGGAGCAGGAGCTCTGTATCCATGTTTTGAAGTGCTGCACTCTTCCTGAAAAATGAGCTTCAATATAAGGTGACACCATCAGTCTCTGACACTATTACAAGACTCATTAAATTGCTTGCCCCCACACTTTTACAGGGAAACACCTGCACCTTGCCAGGCCCCAAAATAAAATAGCTCACATGTGTAATTTAAGTAAATTAAATAAAATTATTTTAAAATTATTTTGTTAATGTCTGTGATCTGACTCACAGATGTTGCTCTTCCAATGCTGGGTAACATGACAGTGAAACACCAGCGTCTGTGCATGAGCAGAGGCTCCATCTGTGCAGCTATACACACACAGACCTCCAGAGCTGCTGCCAGTGCATGTGTTAGGTGAACTCAGAAACACTCAAACCCATCATCTAAATCCTGCACCTTACAAAAAACACTTGATAGCTGTTCCTTAAACAGCTGTCCCTCTGTGTGCCACAACCAGTGCTGAGGGAGCTCAGTGGCTGGGGAGGGGTCAGAGGTGACAGGCTTAGTCAGCCCATCTGGAGACACAGCACAGGTAGAAAACTCAGAGAGACAAAGGAGGAAATCAGGCAGACTGTGGTGGGAAGTTACACTGCTGCGAGCACCATGTCCCCTGCCAGCCCTGCTATTTCCTCAGCAGCACCCACCCTGCTGTTTACCCCAAGTCCCTTAGGTGCTGTAACAGTGTGATAGCTGAAATCCCCGTCCCACACTGACAATAACCAGGCTAGTTCAGTCTGGAAGCAAATGAAAGCTGTATTTACAAGCAAAACTACAATCTATGATGAAATGCAATGAATATGTACAAATATACAAAATTCACAACATTTACAAATATGTACAATCAACAGAAAAACACAACCAAGCCCCCTTTGCTTCCTCCAAGGGGCCTTCCCCAAGGGGCCTCCCCCTCAGCCAGAAGGACTCCCCCCAGATCCCCCTGGCAGAAGGCAGAAGGCAGTCAAGAAGCAGAGAGGCTGTTAGACTTAGCTTGTCAAGGTCAGTGTGTTATCTTCAGCCAGAAAAGAAGCAGCAGACAGACAGAAGCTGAGCAAGCTGAGAACTGCCCAACTCCCCAACCTTGTTTTGAGTAGAGATTCTTAAACATTTCTATCTCTCCAATGGAAGTGTTTAGAGTAAGCATTATTTTGCTCTCTTACATCCAATAGTGATTTATTTACATTCTTTCACTTTCTCCGCTCGAACTTTGTGAAGAAAAACTAAAAAGACAGTCTTAAACCATCACAGGTGCCCACTATGGTTTCAACAAAGAGGATCCAGCTGTGCAAAAACACTGGCTCCTGTGACATGACAGGATGAAAACCTTGCTAGCTCTACACATCCTACACAGAGAGAAAAAACAATCAAGCCACACCTAACCGCCTCCAGCTTAGTTTCTTGAGCCACAGCTCAAGAATGTCTGTAGCTTCAGCTACAGACATTCCACTGCTCTGGTTCTCAATGTGTCTCACCTTCTGTCTCTACACCACCTTGCCTCTTGCTGTCTGAAAGAGTGGTACTTGGTTTGGCGTGGAGACACAGGCAGCCTGGGGTGCTGACATACAACAGGCATATACTGAAAGGAAAGATGGAAAATGAAACCAGATGCCACCAGTACTGAGACACAGAGAAACCAGATCTGATCCTTTAGATGTCTTGATGGAAGCTGCTCATGTTCAGAGGCAGCAGAACCAAATTCAGCTCTAATTAAGTCACTAATGTTACAGTAGGATAAACATGATCTTGTAAGCATCACAGGTATGAAACAGGGACAGAGAGGGTCACATAGCAACAACTGCTTGAGTTCCACCATGAGCACTATGGAATTTTACTGAGACAGCCTGAGGGACATGCCCTGGGTCAGTTGCCGCCAGATCATCTGACCATGGCGGATGCCATCAAGCACTGAAAGAAGGTTGCTAGGTGCATCACCAGGACCTTTAGCTTGGGACCAACCAGCAGCAGGCAGAAGTCATCTCAAGCACCAGCTCAAACCCCTGTGCCCTCAGGGCACCTGGTGGAATCAGCCTAGCAAATACAGCAAGATATTTTTTAGTTTACTTCTGTCTTCATGGTGAAGTTAGGAAAGTGACAAATATTTGCAGTCTCTTGGACTCAGGCGCAGGCACATCTTTAGACAAAAGCAATTGAACAAAATAAAAGCAAAGAGCCCCAGCAAGCTTCCCAAAATAGCTCAGCTTTCAGTGTTTGTTATCCTCTTTAGTCTATAACAACCACTGCCTCTGGAAAACTGTTTGCACTTAGTGGTCTTTGTGAGCAATCCCAGCCAGCAGTGCACAAACAGAGATGCCGTTGGCATCCCCAGCCCCAAATCTGCATTCATACACTGCACCCTGCCCTGCTTAGGAGGGGCTTTCACTTACTGTGCCGGGCAGAGGGTGCTGCCGCTGGAACTGGATGTGGGCCGGAGCAGACGGGCGTGGGCATCTCTGCCAGGCAAAGCACTGCGTCTCATGTACCCCAGCGAGGCAGTGACGGACGTGCTCCTTGCACCATGGTGACACCAGCACAAGCTGAGGTCCTGCAGCTGCCGCGGGGAGCTCCGACCATACCCTGCCCGCATGCGTTGCTGTTGCCCTGCCGGGGCAGCGCACAGACTGTGGAAGTCTGCTCCAGGATGCCTGTCCCCTCCCCTCAGCACCACAGCAGCTGAGTGATGGATGCGCTGTAGAATGTTCATTGCCTCCCTCATGAGAGGAACAAGTGCCCTAAGACAGGTCTGATCCTGGGCTGCTGGAGCTGAACACAAAGCCAGGCAGGGAAAGGACTTTTCAGTATATGGCAACACAAGCAGATCTTCCTGGGAAACAGGGCCCTGGCTGAAGCTGCATGAGGGAATTTAGAGGGAAGAGAAAGCAGAAAGCAAAGATCTGCAAGAGGAGGGCACATCATTGCTGTCCCAGAGTAGCCTCCACACCAACTCTTACATGAAGAGGGAGACTCAGGGTAGGCTGTGTTTATGCTGTAAGAGCTTCTGTCATCTCAATTGTTACATTATTTAAATGCGTAAGAACTCAATAGTTTATTTGTACTGTTCTTTGAAGAAGAAAAAAGTTATCTTAATTTTGGCAACATGAAACTGAGCTCTAGAGAACTTAAGAAGTACTTTTATGCATATAAGGATGCCCAACTCTCACTGAAACTGAAGGAAATTCTGCACCTAAATATTTTGAGGATTTTTAATTAATAACAGAAACTGGAGGAGCAGTTAGGAATCCCAGGTCTCAGGCTACCTGCTCTACTAATCTTATGTAACTGAAAGTGCTCTGCCCTTGCAAAAATTCTTTTTTTTTTCTTTTCCCCTTTTCCACCTTAATTCAAATACCTCAACATGGTCCCCACTCTTTGGCAAACTCCTCTACTGTCTGTGCTTACCCTCCAGTGATGTACTGCTTACTAAAGAATCAGGGCTTGGGTTTGGTTTTGTTTCTAAAGCTTCCTTCCCAGCTAGGAAAGCTCAGGGGTTTGTTCTGTTGCTGCTGTCATTGCTGTTGTCAGTTTCTCATCTTTCCCACATTTCCTTTTGGTTTACCTGTGGTTGTTCCATTGGTTTCTGGAAACTTACTGAGGAAAAGCCTTGTAGCATCATCAGTGACAACCACCTTTACAAACTGCATCTTCTGGCTAAGTGCTGTTCAGCACAAAACAGAACCAAGTCCTGTCTCACTGTTTTGTCTGAGGTGAGGGCTGAGAAGCAAGACTTGCTGAGGCCATTACTATGCAGTCTTTGCCATACCATCACAGAATGCTGTATGCCTCCTTATAGGTAGCAAGAAGCTAAAGTCCTGTTAATGGTGCTGGATTCTTTGTGAAGGAGCAATATTTCAATTACACACAATTAACAGTAATTACCCTTTATCTTCAGAGACCCAGAACAAAGAATAATTAATCCATCTTAACATCCCCATTAAGGAGTCATTAACTACAAGGGCTTTACCCACCAGATTCCACAGTAACTTGTGTGGCCTGTTCAGTCTGTGCTTCCTCATGCAGAAAGGAAAGAGAAAGGAGAATCCTGAACCATCCCAACGAACGTTACAGTTGTTGCCTTAATTTAATTAACTCATTTGGAAACAGTCGTGCGCTCCTGCAGCAGCTTGCTGCCAATGAAACGTGTGCTGCCTACAGAGCTCTCAAACAGAGCAGCACTTCTACTGCATCTGACAATTAACAGCATTCAATTGCACACTTTACTCATTTTTAACATGCATCTATTTGCAATTATCCCCATTAAAGAGATGGAGAAAATGAAGCCTGGAAGTTGAGGGCCAGCTTCTCACTTGGGTTCACACCTTTTTGCACTGCTCTAGTCTCACACCAGTGTTTGCTGCAGAGGAAGAGGACTCCTGGTTTTTCACTCACACTGGACAGCACGTGAAAACTCACAGACACACATGCCCTTTATCACATCTTAAACTTTAGCTTCAGCCTTCCAAAGCAGCTTCCAACTTCCAATATCTTAATGAAAGCTCCCCTTGCAGCACGTGGGATGGCTGGCAGAGCACTGTGTCACTGATAATTCAAACTGAAATATCCTGCTCTTGATTACTAAAATAAAGAAAGGTGAATCTACTGTTTAATCTTAACTGAGTAATCTAAGATCACACTGCAAGCCACTGAAAGGGGCACAAACAGAATTTGCTTCAAACATGCTTTTGCAAGATGAATATTCCATGTGGCAGTATGACAGCAAAGATGAGGGCAATGCTGCAGGCAGCGTGTGTGCCACAGACCAGCAGTCTCTGGCCCATGACAGCCTGGGTGCCCAGAAAGCTTATGGTTAGCGACTACATGTTAAGGTGATAAGAAAGGGCAGCTGGGGTTGTTTAGCCTGGAGAAGAGGAGGCTCAGGGGTGACCTCATTGCTGTCTACAACTACCTGAGGGGAGTTTGTAGGCAGGAGGGGGTTGGTCTCTTCTCCCAGGCAACCAGTACCAGAACAAGAGGACACAGTCTCAAGCTGTGCCAGGGGAGGTATAGGCTGGATGTTAGGAGGAAGTTCTTCACAGAGAGGGTGATTGCCCATTGGGATGTGCTGCCCAGGGAGGTGGTGGAGTCACCATCGCTAGAGACATTCAAGAGGACACTGGATGAGGCACTCAGTGCCATGGTCTGGTTGATTGTTTAGGGCTGGGTGATAGGTTGGACTGGATGATCTTGGAGGTCTCTTCCAACCTGGTTGATTCTATGATTCTATGATTCTTTTACTCTTACATGCATTGATCTGAGGGATCCTGAGCTCAAAACTGGGGGAGCAGGCGTAGAGAGAGAAAATTGCGGAGTAAAAAGGAAGCCACCAAAGGGAGAAGGAAGATGTCCCAAATGTTAAATGAAAGCATCTGCATGAAAGGCTCCAGGCCAGCACGCTCACAGAATGCACTCTTCTGTCTGAGTGACCTTGTGAAGATAAACTGAAGAAAAAGCTTCAGGCAACATCAGAGAGAGGATTAAGAAGCAGTTTTAATTTTAGCCAGATTGTTTTGTAATTTTGACTGCAGGGTCATCTGGGGATGCAGTGTGCACACGGTGTGACAAAAGGTGGTTGTCACCCCTACTCTGATACCACACGTCTTGGCAAATTCAGTTCTGTGCTTCCCAGGGGAAAGCAAGAATCGTGATTTGGTGTGTGGGAAAGACCAAAACACGGTGTCAGAAGGATGGAGCACATCTTAATTTCAATTCAGAATGTACTAATTTGGCTACCTTATGCATGACCAACACACAAGCCCTAGACTGGAACACAGCATGCACTGATGTGCTGGTTCCCTCTGCTCACATCCTGTTCTCGCTCTGCCTCTTCAGGCTGACAGCTGTTCACAAACCTCTGCTCTGCTTATGCTTCAGCTTCAGCTTTCTCATCTCTAAAGCAAACACAGGCATTCATCTTGTCTCTTGCAGCTCAGTAGCACAACACAAATGCAAACTAACCCACAATCTGGAGATTACAACTACCATATAATCCCAAATATGGGTCTGAATCTTTAAGACTGATGAACTAAAATGGTGATAAAACCACCTCTGTCTGGTTGGGAAGAGCCCCTCCACAGTCACACTATCACACTTTACAAACCTGAACTGGCAAAACAGGACCTGGGCATTCCTCCTGCACCTCCTTAGCATCACCACTTTGCTGGACAATCATTGATTAGCACTCATGCTGATAAGGAATCTCCTATCTGAAGCTCTCAAACTCCTTTACAATTGTCTCTGATGTGTATGGATAGTGCACATTATTTCTCCTTGTGCTTGCATGCTCTGTCTTCCATCCATAATTTCTGTTTCAGAAATTATCCTGAGGCCACACCGCCTCTCCAAGTCTGCAAAAGACATCCCTTCTCTTTCTCCTGGCAGGTCTCTTGACCCACTCTTCAATTTAAATAGCATTTGCTGATTTTTTTCCCCTCTCAGATCTTTACTTGGGAGACAGTTCTTTCCCACCTTGACCGTGTAACTCACTGTCACTTGTGACAGTTCCTGGAATCACTGACACTAGAATCAATACAGCAAAGCTGGCCAAGGACAGGACCAAGGAGGTGGGAAAACAAATGTGAAGTTGTTGTAACCTCTCAGTCCTGTGTGTAGCTCAGCACACTGTGCTGCCTGACCAGGCTCACATGGCTTGTGCTAACCCAGAGAGTGATTGCACAGGGAGCTGCTCTGTGCATCCTTCAGACCAACAACAGGGAATCAAAGCAATATCCTACATGAAACCAAGCAGGACAGGGCTCTCTCACAACAGTGCAACAGGAGGGCCCTTTGCACTGTCTCTCCTAATTAACCCCCTGGGCTGAAAACAGAGCCCTTCACTATGCACAGGGCCCAGCCCGCAGCATGCATAGTGCACATGTCCTATTGGATCACAAGGCAGAGTGCACTCACGTGGGCTGCTTGTCAGAAACACAGCCATGCCCCTGCAAGGAGAAGGAAACAAGGAGGGCATAAATGGAAGCAACCCAAGCAGCCCAGTCGGAAGGCAGCATGGGGAGTGCCAGCAGAATGAAAGGGGCAGCCTGCAGGTTTGGCAGGCACACTGGAAGGCTAAACCGGGAGCTCGCTCCACAAGGAAAATCCGTGAGTATCCTCATGGACTTTGATATGGTTCAAACAAATGTGAGCAGAGTTTATCACCTAGGTGCTCATCATATCAACCAGTGGAACAGATGACAGCTAGAGCCCAGTTTGGACACTAAAACACAAAGCAGAATGGTAAAGATCAATGGAATGCACTCTCTCTCATCCAGAAATGCTTCTGTCTGCATCAGCTTCAGATGCTGACAAACTTCCCCAGTCCTTTTAATCACAGCACAAATCAAAAGGTATCCTGTAAAGTCCTCACTGGACTGTGTGCCTTTTCTCCCCAGGCAACAGATATTCTGCAGTTCCCAGAAAAACACAACTCAAAAAGTGATTACAGGTGAAAGGGAGAGGAGTTAATGGAGAAAAGGGAGTGTGCAGCAGAGCAGGCATCTGTTTCAGAGGGCAGAAGTTTAACACCCAGGACAGGCTTTATCATTGTTTTCTTTGTCTAGAATTAAGGTCATCAAAGAAGATGTTTCCACTCTGAATTAGCAATGAGCTCCCACTTAGTTTAGAGCACCTCAGCACTCCCTTGTGATTTGGCTCCAGGGACCTCTGTGCAAGTGCTTCTCCCCTGAACTCTACACGATCCTAACAGGTTCTTTCTCCCAACTCACATTCAGGTGCCCACCTCATATCTTTTCCTTTATCCCCCATTCCTCTCTCCTCAGTTGCTTCCCGTGCCAGATTTTTCAGATCACTCCCTGCTTCCTCAGATCACCTGCATCCTCAGATCATCAGAGGCCACATCTTTGAGAAGAACTACAGAAATAAGTAGCTATGTTCCACGATTTTCTGAGCGGTTTTCACTCATCAGCCAGTCAGTACACATCCCAAAACATCCCATACCCAGAGCCTGAGTAGCTATAAATGCTGGAGCACAGTTTTGTAAGGTAGGGAAGGCAGAGCCCACCCATGAGCACAGGGCTGGCACCGGAGACTTGGCTAAAGCCCACAAGCCCCAGAGGGCGGAGGGCAGATGGCAGCCCCAGCACTGCCTCTCTCGTCATCCACCTCCCCAGAGACCTTCGACTGCACTCAATGGAAATCATGGTGGCCCATCTCCTTCACCGACACTTTTTGGCACTGTTGCGTGGAGTAGGGAAAATGTAGTAAGAGATGAACCCCCTTACATTCTAGCCCAGTCCTCAGAGATTAGAGGCGCTGGGGGCAGCTGGACTTCGCTTTTCATAGGGATGCCAGTCGGGGTGGGTGGGTACAGGTCCGACAGCAACCCGGCTGCATTTCTGCAGTCAGATGCACGAACGGCACGGGTTCTTTACACTTGCAACATCAATACAGATTCCTTACGACTGCCGGTGACAGGGACTGAGCTGCAGCAATCGCCTTGCAGCTTTAAGCAAACGCAGCTGGAATTACTTGCGCAAGACCCGAGGACGCAGCTTACCGAAAGGGTATCCCTGCTGGGGAGGGTGAGGAAGACAGACCCCTTAAAGTGTCCCCACAGTTTTGTTTGTCCAATTCTTGTTCACACCTTGGGTTCCAAAAGGGCCAATACTCATACTTGGGATTCTGTTGCTTCAAGTGGGGCTGGGACTGCAGCCACCACCACTGTGGGGCTGTTGGTCGCACAAACATTTCTTCACGGCCTTCAAACCTGATGCCTTCCGTCGGGAATAGCTAACAGCTGTGATAAGCAAGTCTAAGGAATGCCAGGGCCACACCCGGCCTCAGACAACCTCCCGCGTTTGATCTCATCACCAAACAGGGGCGGCTGGGCCTTCACTCAGGTGTAGTGTCTAGCTCAGGCCTAGACGTTTATGGCCAAGTTCTGCTTTCTTATTTCCAGTCTTTGTGCTTCCAACAGGCACCAGACAAAGCAGGATGATATTACCTTATTCGAGGAGGACCGAAGCAGCACAGCCAAATTAACGAGCCTCTAGGGAGCGGAGCCGCGCTCCCGCCACCCCTCAGCCGCAGGCCGCGCGCGCCCTCAAGCGGAGGGCGCGGGAAGTCGGCGCGGGGTCCGGCGCGAGCCGCCCGGGCAGGCCCGGGGTAAGGCAAAAACGCACCCGCGCGCGGCTGCCGGGACCAGGAAGTGCTTCCTCTGTCCCCACCCCGCACGGCGACGGTTGGCTGCGGCGCACTAAGGCGCCGGGCCCATTGGTTGCGTACTGTGTCCGTCAGGATGGGGTTTCCCCCGCCGCCATGGTTCGCTTCAAGAACAGGTAAGGCGGGAGACACCGCTGCTGGGTTGGGGCCGTCCCCATCCCGCTAACACTGCGGTCTCTCGCAGGTACGTGCTGTGCGAGGTGGTCTCGGAGGACCCGCGGTGCCGGCAGTGCATCGAGGATCGCGCGGTGGGCCTCGCCGTTAGGGACGCCATCGGGCGGGTGCACGGGGATTACGGCCTGGCCTGCTGCTCCATCTCCTTCACAGGTGCGGGTGAGACGCGTTGCCTCCGCATCCCCGGGCTCTCGGGGCACGAGGGAGTTCCACCAGGCAGGGCCAGGGGCGCGGGGAGTCCGGCCTTACTGGTGCGTCCGTGTCCCGCAGTGAAGTACCTGAACGCCTACACCGGGACCGTGCTCCTGCGGTGCCGCAAGGACTCGTACCGGCTGCTCTGCTCCGCGCTCCCCTTCGTCAGGCAGCTGGAGAGCCGGAACCAGCGCTACCCCTGCGCCCTCAACACTCTGCACGTCGGAGGTCAGCGCTGTCCCGGGGCTGGGGTCCCTGGTTGCTGGGGGGCGACGTCACGAAGCTTAATGTACCTTCCAGGCCCGCCAGCATGGGAGACCCCGATGCGGGTGCGACGGCCACATCTCAGGAGTCACTAACCGAGCTGCTACTAGCAGATTTAAATAAGACACGGGCACCATCACTTCTTTGTTGAAACCCTTATTAATTCTGCTTGAATCTTCTTTACATTTAACATAAATCCTCTATTTTCTTTTTAAAATATATTTTTATAAAGTACAGCATTGTCTGTCTGCCAAACCACTTGGGACAATTAATGGGCACTATAGGTTAGCAAGTACTATTCCACCATGTCACCTCAGCAGTGTGGAGATGAAGTCTCCAGCCTTTTGTTAGTGCTTGCACTAAAGAAGGTTGTTGTCTGGGGCATTTGCTGCTTGATAGGATGATCTTCAGAGAATATCCTGGCAGCTCTGGAACACCTGCTTCTGTTGATTGTTACATGTTGTTCTTGGGGCTCCTACAGGTACCATAAGGACATGTCAGAAATTTCTAATCCAGTATAACAGAAGACAGCTACTGATGTTGTTGCAAAACTGTACAAATGAAGGTGAGTTGCTCCAGCTGCTTTCCTAAAATGCAGCATGAGTTCCTGGGGTGGGTTGTAGGATGTGCTAGGCAACTGCTGAATTCTTGAATGGAGAAATTTTCCCTTTATTAGAAGCTGAGGATATTCTAGGGTGTGGAAGAGGCCAAGAAATGACCCTCTGTTGCTCTCTATTGCAGAGGAAAGGCAGTGTGTACAGAAGTCCTTGTCGAGCTGTTCCCTGACAGAAGAGCAGTCTCAAAGTGGAGATGAGGAAGATGATGGCAGCAGAGAGACAGACTGAACTGAACTTGTTACTATTTACCTCTGTCCTGTACTTAGGTCATCAAAATGGTAGCAGTTACCTTCAGTGTAAGCAAAGCAGGGACAGAAAAAGTATCTGTTCATATTAAGACTTCATTCCTCATTCTCAGCACTGTTAAATAAAGATTTTTTTTTTTAAAATGCATATTTTTACTTAAATAGATTATTTGCCTGTTTCACTCCAGGAATCAAAACCACCTTCGCTCCTAAGGAGTGGAGCAGCTCAGTGGTATATTGATGCTGAGGTAGAAATGAACTTTAGGCAGCTGGCAGAGACAAAGACTACAGTCAGTCTCCTTCACTACAGAAAAGTCATTAACAGCTCCCTGGCTTTGACCTTCTCTCCCAGTGTGTACCTCTCATCCACAGGGCTGCCCACTGCTGGGAGTCACAAAAGCACCAGTGGTGTACACAGGAGCAGAGGTGACAGGGAATGCACGGCAGAACTGTAAGGCTTGACTCCATCCAGCCCCTTATAAAACTCATAGGTACAGGTACTGCTTAGATGTTTATTGAATTTACACCGATCAGTTAACAAGAAAAGAGCATTGCTGGTATCTCTTGAATCCATAGGAAAACAAGATACAACTTGAAGATGCTGTCTTGTGGAGAATGCCCCAGCAGAAGGGACAGTGCCCTGCCTGCATCACTGCCCTTGTTCTAGTCCCTGTGAGAGGTGGGGGTGAATTGCACCTACTCCAGCCTTTGTCTCTCTTCCCAATGCAAAGAGACTAGAAACGTGTAGAGATAATAGAACATGAGGTACTGGTTAGACACTAAGTAGTTACTCCTGTTCCATGGCTTAAAATCACTCACAAAGAGGAATCAATGATCTCATTGGGTCCCTTCCAACCCCTGACATCAATAGTATTATGGAGGCAGTTAACTGCATACTTGACTTTCATAGCTGCTTTCTCTGCCCTCATCAGTAACTCTGCCCTGTGCATGCATAGCACCACAGCAAGGTGTGCCACCACGGTCAGGCACCTTGTCTTGGTTTCTTCGCATGCTGCTGCCCAGCCCTTTCCATCAAATGTAGTTTATTGTGACCAGGTGAAGGCAGGCTGCTTGCCAAGAATGTTTTGCAGGTGTCTCCTGCACACAGCACTTTGGGAAGTGTTCTCTTTGGCACACAGAGGTGTCTTAAAGAAGCACTTGTACCATGTGGAGCCTACTGCTTTGAAATCAAGCCTCAATGTATTGACACAAAGAGGGGCACAGGCACTGACTTCATTAATGGGGTTCAAATCTGTGACCCCAGGAGTTACACACGTGGCCTCCTTGCCCAGCCCAGTCACAGTGTCAACAGCTGGTCAAGTGCAGGCAGACCACTGGTGCAAGTGTGGCCAAAGGGAGCAGAAGACACTGTCAGTCTTGCACTGTACACGAGGTGGTACTTGAGAGCAGCTCCCTGGCATGAGTTCTGTCAGGAGGAAGGTAAGGGTTGAACCTGTGCCCCACGCTGACAGCTCAGGAAGGGTGCAGGACCGCAAGTACACGTGCGGGTGATTTATTGCAACTGTTGGCCTTCACTGGTACATTACACCTACAGTTCATTTTATTCAACAAAATCCACACCACTAAACTCATTAGCTCAAATCAAACCACAAGCTGTGCAGAACGTGACCACCCAAAGTGAAAGCAGGGAGGGCTCCAGAAGAGGTGGTGGTAGATCCAGGTGCTTCGTGCAGACCAAAGGACATCTCAGAACCTAATGGACACAGGCCCATGGGCAGTACAAGAGACTCCAGTTTGTTGCTGGGGATAAAACTTGTCTAAGGACTCCAGCTGTCAGTTCTTTCAATTCTAGAGCAGCCAGTGTGAGAACATCATTCAGGTAGCTATCAAAAGCCCTAGGGTGGAGTGTTTGTTCTAGATAATCAGCTTACAAAAGAACATGTAGCCCACAGCTGGCAAACAACAAACTCAAGTCAGCAGCCTCACTCACCCGCATGAAAACAGAGCTGAACAACTGAGAGAAGCCAGGAAGTTCCTGCTACCTCTAGTGCTGGCACACTCTTGGAAACACAGATTCATCCAGTCACTTCAAACCAAGCAGCCAAGTTCTGCTTTATGCTCATCTCAGCTTTAAATCGTTCCAAGCCAGGAGAACAGGAGGAACTCTTGCTCTTTAGAAATAGAACAAATATAGCAGCTAACACCCTAAAGGCCAGGAAGCTCTTTTGCCCATGTCTAGTGCTGCAGAAATCAGGTTCTCAGGAGAGCAGGGTGACAGCTTTACTGGAACAGCACTGCTGTCACATCAGATGGGCTGCTGCCCGTCACCACTTCCAGGGACACAGGCTCTCTGCCCCCTCGCTCCAGTAACACTGCAGTGCCTCACAGCTGGGAAGAGTTTCACACTGCTTATTAGGCCGAAAGAACCAACTGGAAGCCTTGGCTGATTTGTCTTGGGGAGGTTTCTTTCAAAACTTTGTTTCAGTATAAACTGATTAAGCAGCTGGAATCAGAAGATCTTACTTCAACATACACTGTCATGGTTTCCTCCTGAACCTCCCAGAAGCCCTGGAACCACAAGTTTAGTCTGTTCAAATTTAAATACTTAAACTATAGCAGCAAAACAAAGCAAAAAGAAAAGAAAACCAGGAGAGGAAACTTCTCTTGAATAGCAGAATCACTTTGTGTGAACAACAGAGGTGCTGAACAATAGCTTCTGCTTCTGTTTCTTTCTTTTCTTGCCTCCCTTCTCCTCTGTGAAGAATTAAAATGACAGTCATTCTTGTCACAGAACAGGGACATCACACAGACATTACAGATGGTCTGCCCTCACCTAAGTGACTTCTACAGGTCCAGGACACTTCTACAGGTCCAGGACACTTCCTACCAACTCACTGAGCACCAGGCAGCTTAAGAAGATTACTGCAGACAAGCTACGAAAGACTCTTATAACACCTAACACACCCATGAACATGCCTAGCTTGATTCTGAAGCTGCTGTTCCACCACCAGATCCTAGGATGGCAAGCATGCAGCAGTTGGAGACAAGCATTGCTTTTGTCTGTGTCCACAGAAACACAACTGGAGCCAATACTCAATTTCACTGAGACTCCAAGGCCCTTCCCTCCAACTCCCTCCATAATTCAGTGCAGTCTCCAAAGAAAAGCCACAGCTAAACTGAGTTTTATCAGCCAGCATCAGGCTTGGAGGTTCAAATTCATCTCAATTTCCTTCAGAGTTCCTCATCTGAAATTTCAGCTAGCAGTCACCTTGACACTTTGGTTAAACTTAAGTGGTAGTTCAGCAGCTCAGCTGTTTTCAGTCTGAAAGTGCATAACCTGGACTTCCTGCAGAAGTCCTTAATTTAATTTCCTTAATTTAATTTCCAGTAGGGATGTGGCAAACATGACTGTCCAAATCCACCTCTGTCCTAAACAGGATTCTTCCCTAGTTGAAGATCTCAGCTCCCACTAAAGAGAGCTGCTTAAAGCTGACAGAAGCCCTAGTTGAGCTGTTCAGAAACCACAACGTGACAACCTTCACAACTGTTCTGCAGCCAATTTTTCGTCCCCAAAATTTTGGTCCTTCTCACTTTTCCCAGAGGAAGAAGGAAAAGTGTTCAATTTTTTAACTTCAGAAAGTTTTCCTACCTTCCCCCCTGCCTTTTACCTGCTAAATGCTGAGCTGTGGACGGTCTGTCCAGTTTCAGGAGGGCTGCCTCAATAGCTTGGCTGAAGGAGTTCTGGAAGCTGGGCACAGGCATGCGGTCAGAACTGTCACTTTCCCCATCACTGTCCACTGGCACAGGGAGTGCCAGAGCGCTCTCATCTGAAAGAGGGACAGGACCTTGAGAGGCAGAAGGCTGCAGAGCCAATGCCCCTCTACACTTCCCATCACCGGTGAAGTGCCAAGATTCCTTAGGCCTCAATGCACAGCAAAGGGCCTGAAGCAGTAGCAGCGAATATTCTCACCTCTGGCCTTTGGAGCAGGTTTGGGCCACGTTTCTGGTTTTGCCTTTCCAACTCTCAACATCTGTCAAAAAGAGTTGCAAGACATGATTCAATCCTATGGACTAGCAGACCCCTGCACACCCCTCCCGAGAGGCAAGTAAACTTAGGAAGCCCTTCAAGCATTCAAAGCCCTGTGTTATTGCCATAAGATTTATACCACACTGTTTTTATGGGGGAGAAAATGGTGTCCTCAGAGTCACCCCCCATTAAACCACAAGTAATTCTGGCAAGCTCTCCTCTGCTCCATGGTTTACCTGGGCAAAGGAAGGGAAGGGAGACTCCTCTTCTAAACTGCCACAGAGCAGCGGGCTGACCTGGCTGGCAGCAGGTGAGAGTGGAGCTGGAGCAGACTCTGCAGAGGAAGCAGCAGATCATTAAAGCCAGGTGAGGCTGGCAAAGGCACTCATGTTGCTTATCAGGATGAAACAGAGAATTTTATTATCTTTCTTAATTAAGCATTCTTATCTCATCAGTTCCACCCATTGGTCACACAGTGGAACCACTCAAAACACCTCAGTCTTTTTATTTAAGGCAGACTCAAGTTTAGTTGATTGTCAGGGTTTGGTGGCTTTCTGTTGTTTTGTTTGCTTATTGTAGGCTGCTGTGTGGGGTTGTTTGAGCTGGGGTTTGTTTTGTTTTCTTTTGGTTTTTTGAGAAAAATATTTAAGAATATTTTGTAACTAATTTTTTCTACAAATTGTAAGATTAAACAGTTGGTAAAGCATCAGGAGACAATAACCTGAGTGCTCAATGACTACATTTTACTTTAGTGCGACGTGGTGAAGAAGATGAAGAGGGTAGAAGGAAAAACTGGCAGTAGTGTTTTCCTGGCTCATACTGTCCTTCCCATTCTGAGGACTTTTCTATACTCTTCTGCCTCAGCAAAGACTTCAAAGATGGGAGAAGTACAGTGCAGATCTCACTGTTACTGCAGCAGAGGCAGTAAAAAGCAAAGGGCCAGAATGTTCCTTAGCCAGGTCAGCCTGTTCTGTATGGCCTCATGGGCAAGCTAGGAGCAAAGCAGCCTCTGATCAGCATTAAGAAAGTTGAATGTGATGAGCTGAGCAGTGGATCCCAAAAGAATGGGCAAACAGCTAGGTGTGATGTGCTTTTCCAGATGCTCACCTCTCTGAAACACAGGGCTTCTGCCAAGAGGAGACAGACAGAAGCTTGAATGATCAATGCTGGTAGTTTCTTCAGGGCAAGAGGTAAAAGCAGGGAACTGCTGCAGATTCTCTAAAGCAATATGGACCTCTGGATCTAGAAAGAGGTTTTACATTAAAGCACTACACAGCATGGGGGAGGACTGTCAATATGCAAAGTTGCTTCAGGAGTCTAGGAGATGCCAACTCAGTTTTCTTTCCACCCTCTGTTATTAGAGATCAGTACAAGCCCTGCTGCTGGATTGAAACAGTTTCTAGGCATCTTTTTTCCCTTTTTCACTTTTCACTCTACATCATGATTACTATAAAACCAGAGGCTAAGAACCCTGAGAGCTATACACAGCCTGGGGACAGCTGTGCCCTCGAGTGCCCTCTGTCTCTCCTACAATGTGCAAGTATGCAGCAACTGCGTAACATCATCCAACATCCTGACTAACAGCTTGTAGTTTTCACTCTTCTTTCTAATACCTTGGAACCTTGGCCCAGGTGCACACTACAAACTAAAGGCCTTGGAGCCCACCCTACAGATCAAGAAATCAGCTCAGCAGCTCAAAAGCTCACTGGAGCTCCATCACTGATGCTCAGCCATGACTTACATTTGCCCTGCTTCTTGTTCTCTTCCATCTCAATTCTGCGTTCGCGCCGTCGCTCGTCACGAGCTTTCTTCTGCCGCAGGCGCCTCCTCTTCTCCAGGTCATCTAGAAGCAAGAGCCAGCATTAGACACCAACCCCTCAGCAAGCTCTGGCAACACTTCCTCTGCTTTCAGGGCAAGGGACTCAGTCAGAGCACCCAAGGAACCAGACATGCATGCCAACAACACAGGCTCTCCCAGTCAGTCAGGCTGCTCTATGCTGTATGCCATCCCTGGCCACAGAACACTGAACTGAGGCTGTTCTGTCCAGTGCTCATCAGACAGCTGGAGCAAGAGGAGTAAAGCTGCTGCCTATGGCCTTTTTCTGCCATGAAGAGGTAGGGGTAGCTTCCCCTTCACCTCAGGGATACATGACAGAGCCTACTAGAAAGGTGGTACCAACCTGAAAAGAGCTCCAAAGTCTCTTTAGAAATGATGGGTGGCTTCAGAGCCAGCTCACAAATGCTGAACTCACAGGTGAGGGGCAAGTGGCAGAGGTAGCGATGCCGCTGTCTTATATCCTGATGGAAGAGAGCAGGTATGTCACCACAGCAGCTTACAGACTGCCACAGTGAGGAACAGCTTATGGCAAAGGAACAGCCACTAATCAGCAAACCAAATGGGAAAACAGCAGCAGGAACCAACAACCACTCAAGAAACTGCAGGTGAATTACGTACAGCAGTCACAGCACATGCCAGTTCTTACTGTTATCTTTATCTAAAGGAAAGGAATTCAAATCCCATCCCCTCTTCCAGAACTTCAGTGCCTTAAACAACTTCACTCCATCCATCTCAAACACTGAAATTTCTTTCCATCCTCTTTGTTTTTCTAATGTCTCACCTCTACCCTTGATGCTTACAAACAACTGCATGTTCAAGAAAGAGGCGGAACACTTTTTCAGGTTGAGGAAGATAATTTGTCTAGTTCAAGCTACTGTCTTATATGACAAAATGATTTTCTTCATAGAATCAACAAGGTTGGAAAAGACCTCAGAGATCAAGCCCAACCTACCACCCAGCACCTCATGACTAACTAAACCATGGCTTCAAGTGCCATGTCCAATCCTGTTTTGAACACCTCCAGGGACGGTGACTCCACCACCTCCCTGGGCAGCACATTCAATGGCCAATTGCTCTTTCTGTGAAGAGCTTTCTCCTCACCTCCAGCCTAAACTTCCCCCTGCACAGCTTGAGAGTGTGTCCTCTTGTTCAGGTGCTGGTTGCCTGGGAGAAGAGACCAACCCCCACCTGGCTACAACCTCCTTTCAGGTAGCTGTAGAGAGCATTAAGGTCATCCCTGAGCCTCCTCTTCTCCAGGCTAAACAACCCCAGCTCCCGCAGCCTCTCCTCATAGGGCTTGTGCTCGAGACCTCTCACCAGCCTTGTTGCCCTTCTCTGGACATGTCTTAAGACAGCTTTAACAAAAACAAATCTTGAGACTGCAGTTCTCTTACTTCTGGACCTTCCTACCTTCTAGAACAAAAGCTGGGCTGCAGTCTACCTGTCAAAAGCCACAGGAAGAGCTGCACCTGGCACAGATGCCCACCACAGCCTAGCCCACCTGTAACACCTTTCTTCTGTCACCTCCCATGCTCAGTCTGCTCAAGGAAGGGCCTTTCCTGAAGAGGAAGGTGAGATGCTGACCTCTGTCATGGAGTAGCCGGTTGTCTCCACCACCGCTGCAGTGATCTTCTCGGGACTCTTCTCCAGGCTGCCGTACTCTCGCACAAGGCAGCGCACATTCACGGGGTGCAGGTACATGCACTGCCCATCCTCCGCTGCAAGGCAAGGGCCGAGCCACACATCATGCCCAGAGCCACTGCCCTCCTCCCCACTGCACAGCAACCCCAGCTAAGAGCATTAAAGGTCCTTTCTGAGTCTGTGGGACTTGTTTCACAGGGCTTGCTGCATCTAATGAAGTGACAAACATCTTCCTCAAGAGGGATCCCCAAGGAGGCACCTGCTCCATTCAAGTCCAGGATTTCATTGTACTGACCTTGATAGAAATAGTAAAAAGGAGAGCTGCCAAGATGACCACTGCTGATTGTATCTTTAGGTTCTTGGGAGCTTGCTTCAGCTGAATTTGCTTCTTCTGCAGTGTTCACATCAGGTTCCCCTACAGTGCCCACATCAGGTACCTCCTCTTCATCCAGCACTGCCTCTTCTGCTTCCACAGGAGGTGAAAAGGAACTTGCCATATCAGAGCAAGGCTCTACAAGCTCCTCATCAAACACAGAGAGATATTCCACACCACACTACACAGCAAAGAACACACAGTTAGTACCACATCACCTCCTGCCCTAAAGACCATCATCTCTGCAAAAACCATTGGCACCAGCTCACCACTCAGGGCAGTGTGAAGGGGCAGAGCTCAGTATCAACAAGATCTGCCAGAGCAGACTCATCACTCACCTTTTTCTCCTGGGAAACTGCAGGCTCCACAGCCTTGGAGCTTTCTAGGACCAATTCTTCCACAGCTGCACTGAGTCCAGCAATGCCACTGCTTTTACCCTGAGCAACAGAGAGTGCTGTTTCTCGCTCCTACAAAAGAGAACAAGTTTCATCCACAAAAAGCACAGCCACTGCAGTACACCTAAAGGCTTTGCAAAGGAACACAGGTTTGCTCATGTCTGCCCTACAGAGGTTAGCTGTAACTTCTGGAAATTGTTGGACCTGGCAGGGAAGCACATTTTCCTTGGAAAGCAGAACTCCTTTACAGGTGTAGAAGGAACACCAAAACATTATGAACATCACACCAGACACCCGTGATCCAAGGCCCAGGACTCATAATGCTCTTCTAGCAGCAGACATCACCACCTTGCTAGGACATCTGTGGTGGAGACCAAAATAGTCACACACAGCTTGTGCAGCCAACCTAGGGTCAGAACTCCACATACTCTTAAGAAAAAGTTACTAAAAGCCTCCAGAAAGGATCTCACCTTCAGTTCCTGGATAGCTGCCTCAATAAAGCAAGCCTCTGGGGTATGTTTTTCTTCCTCATACTGTTTCAGCAATGCTGCTTTCTCCTCCAGAATCACCAGCTGCAAGACCTGCTCCCTGGATGCCAGAAGCAGTTTTGAATATTGGCTGTGCTGGTCATCTGAACAGAAGGAGGACCACTCATTAATATCCACGTTCAGAAACACCACTTTGAGCTGCTGTTTCTTTTAGGGTCTTTGTTGAGTTAATCCACCCCAGGACAGCCAATACGCAGCAAGAGTTGGATACAGACTCCACATATTATTGTTCTATCACTGATCACCTGGGGGTCACCTAGGACAGGTCACACAGGAACACATCCAGGTCGGTTCTGAAAGTCTTCAGAGAAGGAGACTCCACAACCTCTCTGGGCAGCCTGCTCCAGCACCCTCACCATAAAGAAGTGTGTCCTCATGTTGAGGTGGAACCTCCTGTGTTTCAGCTTGTACACACTGTTTACCATCCTATCACTGGGCACCACTGCAAAGAGCCTGGCACCTTCATCCTGACACCACCCCTCAGATATTGATAGACATTGATCAGATCCTTCTCAGCCTTCTCTTCTTCAGACTAAAGAGCCCCAGGGTTCTCAGTCTCTCTTCACAGGAGATGCTCAAGTCCTGCAGTCATCCTTGTAGCTCTCCTTTAGACACTCTCCAGCAGATTTGTTAATGTGGGAGGGGGACTTCAGCCCACCACACATTGCCTCTCTCTCTGGGGCCTAAAACCAGACCCAGTATTCCAGGTGTGGTCTCACCAGGGCATATATCCATTGCTCCCCAAGGGCCCACCCTTCTCTAACTTTGTATTCTGTAATGTTGAGTTTCCTGGGTTTAGAACCATCTCAAATTCCCTATTTGTTCTTTTGTTTGTTTTATGAATGGATTTAAAGGCCTCACTTTGAAATAATTACAGGCAGGCAAGCAGAGAGCCTGCAGGCTGGGTCCCCATCAGACTTGGCTTTCTCCAGTGTCACCCCTCCAGCAGGGCTGCCAAGCAAGGAGAGCCAAGACAGCCCCCAGAGCAGCAAGCTCACAGAAAAAGCTCTTCAGTCACAGCTGTTTGTGATGCCAACAGATCAGTGATGACATGCCAGTCATACCACTGACTGGAGAAAGCTGAAGTCGGGCTACAGAGCAGGTGGGCAATAGTTTGGATTATTTCCCCCTATCATTCACAGACTTCATTGGGCAAGTGCTGACAATGGAAGCCTTGCTGAAGATCACATCCTTGAACTAGCTTAGCAAAAGTATCTGTGCCTAAGAAGCACAATGAGGAGCCAGAAGAAAAAGATGTTAAGGACGCTGAAGAGCCAAGAAAAGCAGCAAGAGTCATATCAATGACCGTACAACAAAAAATATACAACAACTCAACAGGATGCTTGAGAAGGCAGAAGCCTGCAATGCAGTAACTTGAAGGGAAACACACACAAGCTACAGTCTCACAGAAGACAAAGGGTGGGTAGAAAGCTTATGATTACCACGTGGCCATTCAGGTTTTCAGCTGCTGAGCACCACGTCTTGTAGCCAGGTTTAAGGTGACACCTGGCACTGCCATGGTAAATCCCCCCTGCACAAGCCCCAGCGCGGAGCAGGATGCCAAGCAGCAGTACTCAGGCACACTCACCTCCAATGTACACAGGCTGCACCACATCCATCCACTGAGCCTTGGGCAGTGCCACCAGAACACCCTTCTCCCTCCTCATCAGCTGCATGGTGATGGTATCACCGATTGCATACTGCCGTGTCTCCATAGCCACCACACTGCCATGCGAGAAGAGAGTTAGCAGGGAAACATAACTCTGCAAAAAGAGACATCACGAATAAATATCCAATCTCACCTCTTCAGATCCTTCTTGTGAACAGAGCCATAACAAATAGGGCATTTGCTCCAGGCCTTTTCGCCCAGGGAGAGATAGTGAAGGATGCAGGACCAACAGAAGATATGCCCACAGCGAGTGATCTTGGCTGCAGTCGGTGGGTACAGACAGATTGGGCAGGAGGGCACCTCATGGCTGCAAATTCGCTGGAAGGGCACAGGGAAAGAACAGTTCCAGGTTTACACTTGGAAATCAGTTCTTGTGCTACAGAATAAGCCACCTATGAGATCTACTCTACCATGTTAATCTTCCATCTCTTTGGGCTCTGCTGCAATGAAGTACACTGTGAACTAAGTGACTTCTTCAGACTGCACATGGAATAAGCTTCAAAGCCACCCATCTGGTTTTCCTCCTTAATAACACTAAAAACCCTGATTGCTGTCATATTTTCTCTCATGTATTCCTCATCTCTAACAGCATCTTCATGGTCTGAATTCAGGCCCTGAGAAGGCTGCAAACGAGCTGTCACCTCACTTACCCAAGCAGACTTGCTGAACTGTTTAATCCTGTGTAACTGCTTAACTTGTTTAACCTGTTTGACTGCAGGACTGAACTTATCTACTTCCAATGAACATGCAAGTTTAGCCAGACACTTTGCTAGCATCTGTGCACTGCAGACAACTGCCAAACAAGCACCTATCTTCTCCAGCTCCCTCGCAGCCTCAGGCAGCAGTAAGCTTTCCCCGTCTCCAGCTGCACCACACACCAAGACCAGCCTTAGCAGATAACAAGCTTCTGCTTGAGGCAACCCACAGTTCTGAACACAAATCTCTCTCAGGAGATTTTCCACTTTGTTGCTAGGCAAGATGAGCCACCTATGCACAGAATCACTCTCCCCAGCTCCGCACCCGAGGCCTCTTCCGTGGACTCCTGCCTGCCTTCTGCTAGCACCTCCAGCACAAGGACTCTGTCTACAGAATGTCAGATGCTATTTTTGATGAGCTCCCATCTGCGAAAGCAAGGAGAAGCTGCTAATTTTCCTAATAGATTTTAGCACTTCTCTTTTCCTGTCATGAAAGCATTTCATAATATATTCCATGACAGATCTTTCCCAGGCTTGTGGGAGTGACAGAAGAGGACTTGACTCAAAACCAGCTGAGATTTACATAACATCACAAAGAGGCAGTTAGGTCAAGTTTCTTAAGAAGGAGAAGAAAAACATAAAAATAATAAAAAAATCTATCCCGTCACAACTGACCACTTGCTCCACAAAGTCCCAGTTGACCAAGGTATCTGGATCAGCAAAGTGGACTGTGTAGTCCTGTTCTTCAGAGACAACAAACTGGCAGCTGGGGAGAGGCAAAGAGACAGATGATCCACTCAGTTGTTTCCGAAACTTCTCTGAGAACCAGCCTATAGGCCTCTGAGCTGCTTCTCTGTCCAGCAGAAAACTGCTGGATGCAGTCAGTAACTTCTACCAACAAAACCCGAAAGAGTTCAGTTCCCACTGAGCTTTCCAGGTGTGTCTCATTTCAGTTGGACACAGTGCCACATACTAACTACAGGATGAGCCAGGCAGAGTGGTTTTCCAGAAAGGTGCAGGAAACAGCCAGCTCCACCAGGCATCTATTGAAAAACAGGGAATCCACAGGTGGAAAAAAATATGCTCACAAGCCTGCATCTACCGGGGTTCCTGCAAATAAGACTTCACTGCAATAAGCCAAAAACCAATAAGGAAAACACCAAGGTATCAATGCTGAAAATAGCTTCCATTACCTTTAATGTGATCAGACACAGGAGCTCTGCACAGGCTTCCAGTTCTGGTGGAAGTGGCCACTGCTTCCAGCCAACAGCACTGCTGCTGCTGCACTGCTACACTGACCTTTGCAGCATGCCACACACCCAGTGCCTTGTGAGATCGCCAGCAGTGTAAGAACTAAGAATCACACAAGTAATTACTTCTGAGACTTACTAATTCAGATTAGTTTTGATTCAGCAGCTGCTACCCCTACCGCCCCTGCAAGGCAACCACATAGGTCTTCCCACATGGAGAGTCACATTCCACAAGCAGGGCTAGAAAATCAGAGCAGAACTGTACTTGGATTGTATCTAAAGGACTCACTCCATAAGATACCTGGGAAATGGGTAAAGATGACAACTTGTAAGATTTTTATCCCTTTCAAGGATAGTCATTACCACTAAGAATACCACAAAGAGGTAACTCCAGCCTGGAACAATCAAGTAGTCAAGGTCACACAACTCCCTGTCTGAACCTCCCTTACAGCTCACTGCCTCTATAGAGGTCTAAGACCCCTGTTGGTCTTCCACTCACTTGGCTTGCAGGAAGAGCTCCTTGTTGAAGGGCTTATGCCCCCACTTGTTCCTTTTTCCCCAGTTGCCATGTCCATTCCCATCCAAATGGCCTGCTTGGCCACGGGGTTCAAAAGTGAAATTCAGTAAGTGGTTCAGATTGATCTTCTTGGGACCAGAGAACTGGGCAGGGCTGAACTCTGCCCGTCGAGCCTCTGCTACCTACGAGACAACAGTATTGGTTAGAATCTGCTAGAATTGACTGCAAAACCTCAGCAGGAGCTGCCATGCAGGCCCCTCCGTGGTTCTGAACAGAGTGCACAGCATCCACTCACTCAGCTTCTCCCATCCCAGTGCTGCAAATCAAGCAAAGCTGTGTTAGAGGTGCATGAGAACCAGGAGAGCATGAAAACAGCCCACAGGAAGACACCTGCCAAAACCTACCAGTCAAGGTTAGCAAGAGAAGAAAGCTGTTCAAATCCTGCAAATGGTGTTTCAGCTGGTCAGTAACACAAGCCTGATTGCTGTTGGCTCAGGTTATATCTGGCTTGCTTAGCTTACATATACTGAAGCAAAGAATTGGCATTCAGAGCCAGCAGCCAGCAGGTAGTTTTGACAGTCAGGAACTTGGATGAACAGTGCTGCTCAGCCACTAAAACCACAAAGAATCTGCAGTGCTTAGAGCCAGATCAGCACAAAAGCATCCGTCTGGTTTTACTCCATCTTGATTTCACCAAGGCTAACAGAATTACTTTCCCACCACCACTCCCAGATGCAAATCCATGCACTGCAGTGCTCAGACACTTTAAAGGCTAGAGATTGTATCCCTAGATACTTCCATGCAGGCCCTCTGTGTCAGGAGCTACGTGCACAGCCTGTCAAGGCACTCATTCCTCGGACGGTGTTTTGATTGCACTCCTCTTCTGACATTGGCAGGTCCTTCTGCTCGCATTCACTCTGGCATCTCAGCCCAGAAGCTGGACACAGACCTATCTAGGCAGCTCAGAGTGATCCTCTGCTCCCAAGCAATAAGGCCATGCCTCCAAGGCCTTCTGACTCTCACCTCATCTCGTCTGCCACCATTAGAAGAGCTAAAAGGTTTGCCGGCTCCGCCGCCGCCTCCCCTCTGCAGGGGCATCTTGTTAAAAGCTTTGCCTTTCTGTGGGGTGGTGCGGCGGGGCTGGCTGCCACAGTTCTCATGTCGGGAGGAGCAGGCTTCTCTTCTCCGGTGGTAGCGCTGCTTGGACCCGCTCGTGTTCTTGCCATCTGCAACACAAACCCAACACCATCAGAGCCAGATGCAGTGCCGGGGACTCCTCCCCTCAGGCCCTGGCTAAGAGGCTGCTTGGTGTTCATCAGCACAGCACAAGCTGCCCCACTGCAGCCCAAACCACCACACAGCCCACACAGCTGCCCCGAGGAGGAAGAGGAGGCACTGGCTGTACTTCATCTCTTCTCCTTTGCCCAGACTGGGAACCGAATTTCTTGTGGTGCTGGAACATTCACCAGCACACCCAGCTCATGTCTTCAATCCATTTCCTGCAGACAGCCAATGGTTCACACACTGTGCCCTTATATAGATGTGCTACTGCCTGCACTGGGCTGGAGCTTCCCAACCCTGCTGGCTCCCACAGAGCCAGCAAATGCTTATCGAGCCTGAAGCACAACCCCAAAACTTTGGCCTTGCAGGGCACATGCCCAACATCCAAGTACCAAGTCCACCACCTATGCAACAAGAACTGCTTGCCCAGAAGGACACTGAGCGCACCACTGGCCCCCACACAGGGCCCAGCAGGGAAAGCACAAAGCAACAGAGAAGGAACAAAGCTCACCAGCAGAAAAATCCATCAGGCTCTTGAGAGGGCTAAGCAGCTGCCTCATTAGATGGCTACAACAAAAAATTAATACTATGAAAGTATTTCCAATGGTCTTAACCAGACCACAATTGTCCCAAGGACACGACAGATTGCTTTAACTTAGCCTTGCTACCAGCTGCCCTAGCTTTATCTGCAGAGAAGTTAACGTTGATAAGCTTGGAATCAGAACTCCCCAGGCTCAGCAAGACATCTGTCCATGCCATTTTTCAGCAAGTCTCACTTTTTCATCACTTTTAAGAGTTCTCTCCCAAAAAGAGGTGGCAGTGGGCTAGAAGGCCTGTGTGGTGTTGTACACTACTGAGGATCTAACTTATTCTTTAGAATAAGCTAAGTGATAGAAGTGACTTGATTGGGGCCTGTGGTGGTCTTCTGCTTCTGGCACATGGCAGAGCTCAATCTCTGCCTGCAGCAGTAAAAGAACACTGCATCATCAGAACTGGTCATTTACTCTGTTCTTCAAGAGGCTGATTCAAAATTAAACCAACTCCTTCAGAAGCACAGAGGTGTAACTCCCCCAGACGCCTGCACAGCTTGTCAGGCTACAGAGCCATGAGCTGAGTGTTATCAGGGAAAGCCCACACCAGGAGCTGCCACAGAGGGAGGGTGTGCCCAGCTCTGGCTGCATGATTATTTAATTTAGATAGACCTTTCCTGAGAGTGTTTCTAGGGAAGAGCCTCTAATCAACACCACTGAGTCTCTGGTCAAAAATTAAGTCATTTTGAAGAGTTTTGGACAACTGCTCGAGCTGTTCAGGAGCTTTACAGCTCAACCACCCTCTTGAACCTGCAGCCCCAGTGGATGTGCCCATGGGACATGTGCCTACTCTGTCTACAGCAACCTTGGATTTTCTCTGCAGTCACCAGCTGGGGAAAAGAAATGACTCCAGCCAAGCCCAGTCTAAAGTGGGTCTTGACAAGGCTCAGGCATTGCTTGTACCTCAGCTGAGGCAAGGCCTTCCTGCTGCTAATAGTCTGAATCAAGCTGTCAGTCAGCTGCTTTACACACATTCCTGACATACTGCAGGTCCTCCCAAACCAGCTCCTGGAGCCTTTGGGAGTCACTACAGTGACTCACATTTCATAGCAAAGTCCTCTCCACCTCTGCCTTTTCCATCTCAAAGGAGACCTTTCCTGGAACAGGAGAGCAATTGGGTAGAGCCCTTCAACTACCTGGGGAGCCATGAGGAACTCAAGAAAAAAAGTCCCATCTGGTGGCATGCCAGCAGCTTGTGTGCAGCAGCTACCAGGCCACAGCCACAGCTGAGGACAGGCTGTGCGGTGCCTGCTCACCCTCTTTGCCCAGGAGTATGAAATAAGAGAGTGCAAAATAAAAACAGTGGCTAGGGATAGCAAGGCTCATGCATTAAATCCTGTTTTGATGCCAAAAACCTCTGCAAATCAGCTAGGAGTTCCTCCAGAAATGAGTGCCCCAAACCTTCTTCTTAAGAAGACTTTTATGTTTGAAATAAAAGCTTAGCTACAGAGACAACTCCCACAGACTCGCTCCAGTCTGTGTTGTGCAAGATCAGCTGAGGCACAGGCAGAACAGGGGATACTTGGCTCCCCTGTCCCTAAGGCCGTTTAGAAGGGCCAAAAAGACATCAACACCTTTAGGATGCTCACTTTGTGAGCCTTCTGGAACACACTGCTGTCTTCTCAGATATGGAGTAACATGCTTGAAACAAACCACTGAGGAGGAAGGAAATTAGTACAATGATGGTGGTGTAGGAACCTGATGACACTCTCACACACACTTCAGGGACTAAACCCACTAATTTTAAACAGTACTGGGTTTTAGGAAAAATAAATCCAAGTTTGCCAAGAACATCCTGCTCCCCAACAGGTTTAGGCAGCTTAGGTCTTAGGTTCCTCATGAGCTGCTGTGTCAGCAAGCCCAGCCGTTTGCAATGGCAGGCGTCACCCTTGGGTTAAGGGCCAGGTGAGCAAACTCTGTGTAACCAACCTGAGCTGCTGCAAAGTAGGTTACTCAAATACAGCCAGGAAGGGGAGCGTTGGGCACTGATACAAGACCTGAAGTAAGATGGACACGCTCGACTTGAGCAGGGAATGAAGCGAAGGGTTCTCTCAACAGGCACTGGCAAATGTATGTTCTTACTATAAAACCAGAGCTTTGGCTCTCAAGATCATTACTCCAAGGCTAATGGAGATAAAGCATTAATCCTTAAAGGAAGAACCGAGTAGGAACTGCAGCTCACCCAACAGGAACGAAGCCGGAAGAGGAAGGAAAAAGAAAGCAAAACCAAACAGTGACCTCAAACGATGCCTATTAAAACCCAGCTGAGAGACAAACAACTCGACAGGGAGAAGTTCAGGTTCGCCCAAACCCACGCTGGACACAAGGCCATCGGCCCCCGCAACCTCTCTGCTCACTCGCTCACGGCTGCCCCGTTCCTCCCTCCCGAACTCAAATGCCGCCGAGGGGCTATCGCTAACCCCCCCCAGTACGCGGCTAGACCCCGCTCTCGTTCCCGGGCCGCCCCGCCGGGCCCACTCCGACTCTTACCGCCTTTGGGTTTAGACTCCCCCGCGGCGGGCCCGGCCGAGGCAGATCGCGGCTGCTGCGCTTTGCTGCCGGCCGCGGAGCCGGGCGGTCCGGAGGCGCAGGGGCTGCTCTTGTCCATGGCGGAAGCCAGAGCGGGCGTCGCGCCGAGCGGGCTCTGCAGCATCAACGGGCGCCCCGGCGGGCGAGGGGCGGCCCTGAGCGGGGGGGATCGACGGGCGCTGGCGGAGCCGGTGGGGGCCCAGGCTCATGGCCCGCGGGGGCGACCGGCGGGGACGGCGCAGCGCGGACTCGGCCT
This sequence comes from Indicator indicator, assembly GCF_027791375.1. Lineage (NCBI taxonomy): Eukaryota > Metazoa > Chordata > Aves > Piciformes > Indicatoridae > Indicator > Indicator indicator. The sequence continues at coordinate 213,956 of NC_072035.1, read as the reverse complement.
CCTTCATGGCGACATCTTCTCGCTGCTCCGCTCGAACCGGGGAAGGCCGCGGAAGGCCGGGCCGGGCCTGCGGGGCTCCGGGCGAAGAGAGAAGGAGCTGCTCAAGGAGCCCCGCGGGGCCCGGCGCTGCCTGCCGCCCGCGTGGTCGGCACCACCCAGGCACCCACCAGCTCCTCGGCGCCGCCCCGGCCCCGGCTCGGCCGCCGCTGCCCCGTAATGGCGACGAGTCGCCCACAGCAGTGGCCGGGACCCGGATGCAGCCGTTCCGGGCGGGCCCCACAGAAGTCGTAGGCCTCGCCCGCCGCGAAGCACGCCGGGAGCTGTAGTTCCCCCGCGGGCACCCCCACGGCCCTCGGCCCAGCGCTCCACCCTGCGTCCTCCTGCCTCCGGCAAGGACTCGGGGCCGAACCCCAGATCCGCCGGCGCTCCTGGGCAAACAGCCCCGCACGGGGCCCCGGGACCGGCGGCTTCATCCAGCCCGACTCACCCCACCCCTCACAGCCAGACTGACAAAGTGAAATAATGAGCTGAGTGCCAGGGTCCTTTATTTTCCAAAGTGGTTCTCCAAGGGGCATCAGCAGAAACAGAGCTCACGCTTTGGGGCAGTACCTCCAGCAAAACGAGAGGGGAACAAAAAAAGCGTCAAAACACAAATCAGAAGAGTAGGAAATGTTTGGAACAGAAAGCACTAATCAGTGTCAGTACTTACACAGCGCAAGTAGTAATTAGCAATACCGCAGATTGCTTTAAAACTCTCAAAGGCAAAACTGCTCCAATAGCTCTACTAGCAAAGAAGCAGCTGTCTGAAAAAAATAAATACAAGGAAGACTTTTTTGGCATTTTTCCTTTTTTATATCCACACTGCAACATCCTCTGCTACAGCACAACCCCTGCCATTGCCCTTGAAGATCAAGGACTGCATCATCAGGAAGGCTGTGGTAACTAGTCAGGAGTCAGCACACAGTCCTGTAACCGGGCGCAAGGGGCAGTAACAGCCCCTGGCTCTAACCAGACTTGAACAGAAGAATGGCAACTTGGCCGAGGTAGAAGTAGATGAAGTGCTTGGTCTCATGAGTTACATAGCTGCCAAAGTTCCTTCCCACAATGCAGTGCCAAGTGGGATTGTATTTCTTGTCAAACTCCTGCAAGATAGATCATCAGAAATTAAGGTCTCTTTTAAACAGGTATTCCATTTCAGAGCAAGGCAATTAGAGCAAGAGCAGATGCTCTTAAGTACAAGGATTATCTTATTTACATCTTATTGTTCAGCTGCTGCTTAGACAATGAAAACACACAAAAAGCCACAGTGCTTACCATCTGAGCAGCAGTAAATTTAAAATGTTACTTTAGTTCAGGGAAAGTCAACCTTTCTCCCTCTATAATTCCTAATATTAACTGAAACTACAGCCCTCCAGTAGCACACCTTTACAACTAGTTTTACACCCACAGAGACTAAGCCATAATTTAGATTTAATTGTTCCTCTGCAACAGGAGCGTCAAAGGGACTCGGGGATAATTCTCTACCACATACTCTGTAACACCAACACTACAAGAAATCTAAGAACTGGTGTTTTACTTTCAATCAAACCCTCTACAAATTCCCAGTGGTTACTACAAGGAATCTCTGAAAAATACTCTCTTTTCCACTGTCACAGACACTTCCTGCAGTGGAGGAAAAAAAAAAAAAAGTCCTCCCTCTACTGTGGGCACAGCAGAGCCACTAGAGAAATACTAAAGCAATTCTTCTGCTTAGATCAAGCACTTTTTAAACAGCTCTTCCACTCAGATCTCTTTAGTTTCCAGTGACACTCCTTGATTTCCACATTCTCCTGAGCCGATGAAGCAGGAAATGTAATCAGAACTAGATCTCTCCCATGGTCAGAACTGTTAATCCAACATGAAGAGCAACACAGAAGTTGGAAACAACAGTGTCACTAGGATTTCTTTTGTGGGGTTTTTTAAAATTCTTTTTTGTGTACATCACTCCACAAGGAGAGGTGTGATTACAGTCGACCTGAGGAAAACTACTTTGCCATGCGATTTTTGACCCAGCTGGCCAGAACTGTGAACAGATTCTTAAGATTAAGTTCAACAGAATTGAAACCAAGGACTATGTAAAACAGGCTTTCTCTCAGAGAAAAACGATAGGAGAGCTCAGTAGAGCTCCTGTGTTTTGTAGCAGCTCATGGGTCACAGGGACAGTCAGCTGCCACTTGCCATTCACCTGGACAATGGGACAGGAGCAGAAAAGGCTTAAGTAGAAGGCACGGCAAGAGAAAAACAGAAGGACCTAGAAGAGTCCATGGAAAGGGTGGGGAAAGGAACATAAGGACAGCAGCCTGTAGAGAAAGTCCAACTTGATTATCTAGCATCTCTAGAACTCGTTTCTCTAGAGCTACTTGCCCAGCAGCATTCTCCCTGCTTCATTTTCCAAGTGCATAGAGATTCCAGGAGGACACTCCAAGCACACATTTACCTTCTTTATGTGAGCAGCAATGTCCTTCTCGATGTTGTATTTCTCTAAGGCCTGAGTAGCGCACTCCACAGCATCCTGCTGCATCTCCTCTGACATGTCTGCATTCTTGATCACTGCCTTTCGATCACTCATGATTGCCTGTGTTGAGCAAAGAAGAGAAGAATGCAAAGCTGCAGAAGCCTCTACCTGCCAAGCAGTCAGACACCATCATCCCCAGCGAGGTTTCAGGGCCCGTGCTGTTCCCACAGCCGGGGCTGTGCAAGAGGAGCAGGCACTGACAGGAACAGGGGGTTAAAGCCCGGCCGCCTGAAACAGCTGCTCCCTCCCCAAGTGCTCCCGGGGCCCGGAGTCACGCAAGCACCACCGCAGCGGTTTCAAGCCCCGCCAGCCACCGCCCCCCATCCCGGGCCCTTCGGCAGCTGGGCAGAGGCCCAGCGCAGCGCGGGAACCCGGGAGAGGACGCAGCCGCTCCAGCTCCCGGCCCCGGCGGCCTTTCCCTGCGGAGGGTGCTGCATGAAGCTCGCTACTCTCGGAGCTCCGCGGGGCTAACTGGGAAGGCTCCTGCCTGCAGCTGCCGGAGGGGATGCTGCAAAGGCAGAGGCGGGTGCCGCGGAAGGGTCCTGGCAACAGAGTATGCGCCGACTTGCCCGGGTACCAGCTTTCCAGCCTCAGCCCTCCCAGGTCGCAGCTCTCCTCATTCGGCAGCTGCCCCACCCCATGGCTCGAGGCGCTCACGCCGCTCTCCTCACCGTTGGACGCTACCGCGGGACCAGCCCAGTGTGGAAGGGAATGGGCGCGGCTCAGAGAAACGCGGACAGCCAACTCCCCACGCCACCGCGTCGGTTTAACCGACCCGCGCACCCCGCCGTCGACTCCAAGCATACCCTGCCACACCCACTCCGTACTGTCCCCAAGTCATTGGTCAGCGCCACCACCCCCCCGGATCACTCATTGGCCAGCTTCCGGTGGTCTCGTAGCGTTTTACTTCAGCACTTTCTTTCAGACCGGCATGCCTTGCGCCTGTACTCGTTCCCATAGCTACAGGCAGCCGCGGGGATACAGAGCGCGCTCAGGCTCGGCGGGAGCGAGGCGGCTGAGGCTGTCTCGGGTGCCCCAGAGTCTCCACCGAGGCGAGTCCAGGGCACGGCGCATCCGCAGGACCGTACTTGCGGGCATGCCTGGGCTGATTGTTTACAGGCAGCGTGCAGCCTCTGTTCGATCTTCCCTTTTATTCCGTCACGGCTGAACTACTCGAACATGGCTGGTTGCAGAGGTCTCTACAGTGGCCTGTGAGAGAGGCTCTCCTAGTCGCTCCGGTGGTAGACAAAGATAATTTCTCTATGTAGTTGAGTCAGACACAGAAAAACACCCAGAGCACAGAAAAAAAGCCCTCACTCAAACTCAGGAAATCGTATGTGATGCTTTGCAAGTTGTTCTGCAAAGAACATAGAGGAGAAAAAAAAAAAAACACTAGGTATTGCTAAATTCTGCAGGTATGGAAAAATCATGATAGGGGGTGATAATGGTGTTAATACAACTCAACTAGGAACAAAGGTCTTGACAAGTGAGACCAATTCATACTCAATGGGGGGCAGTCTCTGGTCAGATTTCCTAACTGATTTCTTGTGAGGAACGGATAACTTCTGTCCACCTACGAAACTGACAGAATTTCTGGATTATTCCAATAATATGGTAAGTGGGGCATCTTTTGTAAAAATGTAGCAGGTCAGGTCCCTAGTTTCTAATAAAGTACTAGGTACTAATGATCCTAACAGCAATCAGAGTCAAACTTCTTCTCCTCTCAGTTCATGAGAATCCACAAACCAACCGTACCTGCCATACCCCCATGAGGTTTTACTTTAGCCTAGAAACTACGAAATTAAGGATCTAGAGATCTAGAAGAAACGACTTGCAAAATCACTCAAATACGCGGCGCCAGGTGTGCTGGGGGGGAGTTCTTCCCCTGTCGTGTATGTTCTACCAGAACAGGCTGGGCTGTGCGCATCGCAGCCGGCAGCGCTATGGTGCTTGGCGAGCTTCAGGCCAGCACTCGTGTCTCCCCGCCAGGCTTTGGAAACCCGCCGGCTTCGGTAGGGCCGAGCACGGAGCCCGGCGCCCGTCCACCCCGGCTGGCCCGGCCCGGCCCGCCCTGTCGGGCGCGGCCCTCGCCGGGGTTGCGGTCGGCGCCGGCCGCGGTGCCCGGCGGGAGGGGGCGGGGTTGTGCCCTCGCAAGATGGCGGCGGTGGGGCTCTGCCTGTGCCGGGCGTTGCTGGCCCGCCGCGGCGGCGCTCTGCGGAACCTCTGCGGCTCGGTGCGGGGCCTCGCCGCGGGGCCGGAGACGCATTTCGGCTTCCAGACTGTGACGGAGGAGGAGAGGAGGGAGAAAAGTGAGGGCGGCGGGGTCGGGCGGAGCCTTGAGGCACCCCAGGGAAAGGCCGACTGGGCTGGGCCGGAACGGAACGGTGCTCCCAGGCAGCCGGCGTGCATCGGCTCTGGATGGGTGCTGGGGATGTGATGGGAGCTGGGCCGTTACCGGGAGTCGCAGTGAATAGTGTCAGTGTTGATCCGGCTGGGTTCTTCCCCTCCGCTCCGGAGGGATCACGGACAGAGGCCGCGTTTCTCCAAAGCGACGTCTGGCGGGCAGCAAGCTCAGTGGCATTCGATCGTTGGTTTTTGAAGGAGTTTTCAGGCGGTATTTTTTGGTTGCACGTAGTGACAGACCGCCAGGAGGCAATAAAGGACATGCTTAAGTAAATCGCATCTCATTCTCGTGTTGGTCCTTTGCAGTTTACCAGGTGTTTCAAAGTGTAGCCAAGAAATACGACGTAATGAACGATTCAATGACTCTAGGGATTCATCGAATATGGAAGGATATCTTTGTACATAAGATGAACCCTTGCCCAGGAACCCTTCTTCTTGATGTTGCTGGAGGAACTGGTAAATAATTTTAAGCCCCGCATGACAGTGCCACACCAGTTTTGAACTGTTTGAGTCTGCTCATACTCAAGTTGTCTGTCTTTACCCCCTCAGTTCTGTCTTAAAAACTAGTGAAGCGTCTGCTTAACTTGCAGAGAGCTGTTGAGAGCCAACTTCTTTGTTTTGAACTCCCTTGCTCCAAGGCTCTGGACGTACTACAGCACTGAAAAACTCTTTCCATTTGTAGGCAGTCAGAGTCCTTGCTTTTAGTATGTTCCTTTTCTGTATGTTTATACACACGGTGTACACTGTGAGTTTTATTCTAATAAACATATAAAACTTAGGAATTGGAAGGCATTTCAGTGTGTGTCTCCCTCTCAAAACAAACGCAGGTGACATTGCCTTCAGGTTTCTCAATTATGTTCGCTCTGCGCGGGAGGGCCAGCTCCGGCAGAAGCTGAGGCAGCAGCAGAACCTATCCTGGCAGGAGATTTCTCAGAGTTACCAGGAAGACAAATTGAAGTCACTAGGGGATTCCCAAGTGGTGGTCTGCGACATCAACAGAGAGATGTTAAAAGTTGGGAAGCAGAAGGCACAGCATCTTGGCTACTCGGAAGGTAGGTCCTGCTCTGTCTGCTTCAGTGGTGTTGAACACGCAGCAGCTGTCAGGCCAGCAGAAGGTGAGGACGAGTATGTCCCTTGTGCAGTGAGGATATGTGCTGTGTGCTTGAAGGTCTGCCAGCACTGAGTTACTTTGGCAGTGAGCACTCCAAGAAAAATGCAGGCTTGAAATCTTAGTTTTAACAATCACTTTATTAATAATAATTTCCTTCTGGATTAAGCTGTAGTCTTTCTGGAGCAGTCTGAGTTATATAAGACTTGGTCAATACCATGTCCTTGGTTTTTGTTACAGGTTTGTCCTGGGTACTTGGGAATGCTGAAGAGTTGCCTTTTGGTGATGATAAGTTTGATGTTTACACAATTGCCTTTGGAATCCGAAATGTAACTCATATTGATTTGGTAAGTCACTGCAGTGCTTCTGACCTGGAATGCCTGTGATTCACCTGAGGCTTTTTATTCTAGTACAGGAAGCAAAGGAAGAATTGCTTTGGATAACGGAGTATCTTTGTTTACTCCTGAAGCATATGAAATGATGCCCTGTCTGCACCCTTCTTTTTCCCTCAGGAACATGAGAGTTGAAGCCAAGCAGGTGTACAACCTGCAGAGGTTCTTGACTACAACTCTGAAGTGCTTTTGTATGAAAAACCACACAGTTGGAAACAGAATTTTGTCTTGGTTCTTCTTAAGCATTTGGTTTGGGTATAGGATGGGATTTTCAAAGTAGCCAGGGATTTTTTTTCTCTCCTTCCTTCCTGTTCTCACAGGCTGCTCATGCAAAGCCCAGTATAATTTCTTGTTTGATCCTTTAGGTGTGCCTCACATTTGAGTAAAACCTTTTGATTAAAAAAAATAAAATTTTATCAAGTACTCTTTTCATTTTCAGCATCTGGAGTTGAAAATCCTTCTCCCTTTTGGGCTTAGTCTGTAATTATAAGAGCTCTGCTGGCCAACATTTCATCAGCTGAGAATAGTGAAAAAAAAAGTTGCAAGCTCTGCATCATAGTCTTGACACAAAGCCTGGTGAAAGTCTATTCACGCAACAGCAAGAGGGTTTGGTTTGGTTGTTTGGAGAGTTTTTTGTACTTGTTTGGGATGCTTCTCCACAAGTAAATAGAAATTCTTAATCAGGAATCTCTTTACTCCCGTCAGTTAATCAATGAGTTGCCATCATGTGGTGTGGTAATAGGCAGGTATAGCTATACACAACCAAAACATACAGCATCTGCTTTGTCTCAGGCACTTCAGGAAGCTTATCGTGTGCTGAAACCAGGAGGAAGATTTCTCTGTCTTGAATTTAGTCATGTCAGCAACCCTCTTCTTTCCAGGTAGGAAGATGGTGATGCTTTATGCCATGTCACAAGGCCCTGTAGTTCGCATTCAGCCAGAATAAGAGATGGAGATGCTTTGAGGCCACCTCATTGTGCACTTGTAAAATCAGATACAGCCTCCATAATGTAGTGATGGAGAGCTCAGCTTGTGTTGCAGAGAGCTGGCTTCAGATTTATTTGTACTGATCTGCATTTGCCATCTGTCTGTGCAGGCTCTACGATCTGTACAGCTTCCAGGTGATCCCTGTTCTGGGTGAGGTTATCGCTGGGGACTGGAGGTCTTACCAGTATCTCGTGGAGAGCATCCGACGCTTCCCCCCTCAGGTCAGACAGTATTCCTCTGAACTCGCAACACACAAAACACAGTCCTAGCATAATCTAGCAAGCAGCTGGCCTTGAGGTCGATAAAATGGTGGAACTATTCTTTTTCAGGAGGAGCTGAAGGCAATGATAGAAGATGCAGGCTTCTTCAAAGTGGACTATCAGAATTTGAACTCTGGTATTGTTGCCATTCATTCAGGTTTCAAACTGTGAGTTGGTTATGGAGCAAAGCGCAGGAAGGGTAATTCTGAGGAATGTGAAAGTCATGTGATTTTAAGGCTATCAAGATTGACAAGTTCTAAGAACCTGTGCAGCATGTACTTGTTCAGCAGCCAGACCTAGAAGAACATCAGCTACCCTTTTCTCCCTCAAGAAACCTATGGATGGAGTGACTCCCAAGGGGTTTCTTACGCTGGCGTTGTCATTCAGGTGCAACATAAAGGACGTGGCCAAAACTTGGTAATGCAAACAAATTAAGCAAATGCAGTTGCCCGTGGTGCAAATGCAGAAACTGACTGACTGTTCTTTGAGTCACAGCAGTGAGAACTTGGGTTTATTAGATTTTGATTAAGCTGTCATTATATTTGTCACGTGGGCTTGTAAAGGTTTTTTGCCATGATTCCTTCTTTCAAAGGCAAATGAAAGGCTGGCAAAATAAACCAGCTCTGCATCAACTAGCTTGGTCTTCAGATGCTGTGGATTGGGGGAGGGCAACAGAGATGGGAAGGTTCCTTCTTCATTCACAGCAGAGTAAATAGGGTAATGCAACCACTAAGGGGGCAGAAGGGTAGAGCAATTGTTAAAGGATGAACTTCCAACAGTTTTATTAGCAAAGAAGCTATCTTTTCGAATAAAATAAATACAAGGAAGACATTTCTGCCCTTTTTTGTAGCCACAAGGAAAGGATCAGCTTCCACAGCAAAATCTCTGACAATTAACAACACAACAAAAGACCTGAAGATAAAGGTCTGTTTCCTCAAAAAGGCTGATGGTAGGAGGCTGTTTTGAGTTCAGGTACAGCCTTGAGACCATGGGCAAGGCTCAGTAACAATCTGTGGGTCTAACCAGACTTAAAGGACAGTGATTTGTCTGAGGTAGAAGTAGATGAAATGCTTGGTCTCCATACATGAACTAGCTGCCAAAGTTCCTTGCCCAGTGCAGTGCCAAGTGGGACTGTAGTTCTTGTCACATTCCTCCAGGAAGAGACACCTAGAGCAGCCTTTTGGTGAGAAGGTACCAATACTGTCTGAGAGGCTGAGGTTTGCAGTCACTCGTTATCAAGGACAGCTCTGGGGAGAAGGCAGCGAGGGAGCAGCACACCCACTCAGGTGCAAGGACCATCTGATGAGTCAGACCCAAACTAGAAGTGCTTCCAAACTGAGCAAGAATAGGCTTAAAACATATGTTTGGGGAACTAACTTCTCCCCAAAAGTCACACGCTTGTCTCAAACTGTAGCCTGCAAGAGCTTCACCTCTTGATCTGCACATCTACAGATTGAGACCTTGCCTCCATTATCTGTTTTTGTTTCAATAAGGACACTTGAAAGGATTCTATAGAAGGATGTCTGCCACATCCTTGATACCAAGTCACAAGCCCATGTTCTTCCTCCACACTGTACTCAGGAGCCTGCTGCAACTTTGAGATAAACTGTGTACAAGGCAACCACAAGTAAAACAGTGCAGACTGCAGTTACCTACTGCAGGATCTAACAGCTGCCAGCTGAAGAGACTCTGTGAGGGTATGTAATAGTTTGGCTCTGCTCAACCAAACTTCAACTGTGTGCAGCTCAGCTTCCAGTGAGAGGCAGAGAAACAATCTGACAAACTGTAAGCTATGGACCATCTGTTACGTGTTAGCATGAGCAGTTTGTCTTGCATGTGGTAGGGAAGAAAAGCAAAACCTCTCATTACTACTTCCCATCAGCTGCAAAGATGTCCTGTGTTTTGTAGCAGCTCATGGGTCACAGGGACAGTCATCTGCCACTTGCCATTCACCTCGACAATGGGACAGGGGCAGAAAAGGCTTGAGTAGAAGGCACTGCAAAAGTAAAACAGAAGGCCCTGGAAAAGTCCATGGAAAGGGTGGGGAAAGGAACATAAAGACAGCAGCCTGTAGAGAAAGTCCAACTTGATTATCTAGCATCGCTAGAACTTATTTCTCTAGAGCTACTTGCCCCAGTCCCGATCGATCTTTCCCGACGGTCGCCCTCCTCCAGCTCCCCGCCGCTCCCTCACCGGGCTGCGGACGCTGCGAGGCCGGCGCTTTGCGCATTGGCCACCCCGACCGCGCCCCCGAGCGCTGATTGGCCGCGGCCCGGCGCGCTCCTGGGCTTTCACCCGGGCGGTTTCTTTTCTCCAGCCGCTTCAGTCTTACAAAAATATTTTTATTTAGCAATTGCGTCTTCACCAGTCATTCCATTATTAAGATTTTTCTTAAATAGACATTCGTCTTTCAATAAAGAAAAGCTCTTATTAACAGAAATGGCTTTTGCTGTCTTTTCATCTCCTTTTCTGCAATGATGTAGAGGGAACAGCATGCTTAGCAGAGCCAGCTTCTTCCTCATTTTCATGGGGACGCTTTCTAGTGGTCGGCTAAAGGAAGACAGAGCAGGATGGCTGCAGGAAGCCAGCTAAGGCAGAGCGCAGGGGTTCACTTGCTACAGAGTTACAGGTATTGGCTAAAGCCTTTCTCTCACCAGGGCAGCAGCTTGGCTCACAAATGTTTCTCCACCAACATCTAGCTAATTATGTTTGATCCTCCTGGCACAGGACACTGCCCCCAGCTTCATCTTCCACTATTGTTTAAAATTCTCCTAATTTGCATCTGGTAATGGCTGCACAACACCCTTCTAAACTGTCACTAACAGAATTTTCCTTGAATACCAAACATTTGTGACTTGAATCCATCAAAAGCACATATGCTCAACAACTTCTTTGTAAATATATCACTAATTCCTTAAAGCCTGGGAGACTGTTCCTATGCACCCAACGTGCCTTGCCCAAGCACAAAAGCAGAGGTCGTTAGCAGACTGCTGCACACAGCCAAAATGCACATTTCTCTGTTACCAAAATTAATTAACTTTCTTATTATGGACTACTTAACAACCTAGTTTCTCTCTGCAGCAAGTGTTAAGCTGCCAGACATACCATTTTCCATGTCTGGGGGGGGTTCATACTGGCACATGTCTGAGCAAGGAGCTGTTGAAATGTCTTCTTCATATCTTCATCCTGAGGAAAAAAACGCAGCAGCTCTCAGCAGGACATGGAATATTCAAGGAAAAGCCCACATTTTGGCTAACTGTATGGATCAGCAATTAACAAATGAACAAATGATAAAGAAGTAAAGGAGACTTCCCCACGTCCCCCCAGATAAACACCTTCCTAATATGACTTTACCAAGGGTAAGTCTTGCCTGGTCAACCTAGTGGCCTTCTATGATGAAGCAACTACACCAGTGGACAAGGGAAGAGCCATGGATGCTGTCTGGACTATGTTAGGCCTTTGACATGGTTCCTCACACTGTCCTTCTCTCTGAAACAGAGAGAGATGGATTTGTTGGATGGATTGTTCAATGGACAAGGAACTGGCTGGAGAATAGCAGTCAACAGCTCAGTGTCTGGATGAAGATCACTGACGAATGGTGTCTCTCAGGAGTCCATACCGGGGCCAGTACTGTTCACCACCTTCATCAACGACATAGGCAGTGAGATCGAGCGCACACTCAGACAGCCTGCAGGTGACATGCCTGAGGGACGGGATGTCATTCAGAGGGACCTGGCCACATGAAAATCAGTTTCATCTTCATCCCACAAAGAAAACACAGCTGTTCTGATAGAAAGGCCAAGGGTGACAGACTGCAGGAGCCCTGGCATACTGCCCAGCTGAAGGGGAATGGCTGGAACAGGGGCCTAATTTAGCTTGACACAACTTTTCAGTACTCTACAATAACCCAGAGTCAAACATCCATGGGATAACCACAGATTGGTGAACACATGAACTTCTTCCAGCTGGACAAATCATAGAATCTGAGTCCTTCTCCCTTACCTGAACATGGGTCATTGAAATGCTTCAACCATGAGATACTGCAGATTACCCCAAGAAAATTCCATTACTTGGCAAGGGTCCAAGCTGCTTTGAGCAGACAGTGCTCCCCTGCTTCCTTGCAGAAGCAAATCAAACTTTGTCATCAAAACCTCATCATGTTTGGGCTCCTGGAACTTCCTTTGAAGTTATGCCTGGGGCACCCCAAATTTGCTGTGCTGCAGTTCAGACTCCATTCCTACCTGAAGCCAAGGATGCTCTAAAGCTCCCTCTGTTGTCAGACGCTTGCTTGGATCCACTACTAAGAGCTTCTTCACAAGGTCAAGAGCTAGAATAACAAGTTTTGGTTAGATTGACTTGCCATGGTATCCAACTATGCTGTTACATCCCATTAGGACTAGGCACGACCTTAGAGTATGTGCCCAAAAACTCTTATCTTCTGTAGTTAATAAAGCTAAACATTACCAAGAATTTTCTGCAGTGAAAATGCATCTGTTCTAATGCTTCAACTCTGAACTCAAGAAGCAGCCAAAGCACATTCTGCAGAGCCTGCTTTAAACCCCAACCCAGCAGCATGCAGCGTGCCACAGAACTGGAAGGAGACTAAAGGCAAACAGATGTTCTGCCCTGTGCTGCAAGGGAGCCATACCTGTGTCTGAGACATGCTTCCACTCTTTGGCAATGAAGGTGTATTCTCCATGGGTGATCTGGTCTCTCAGAGACAGCTGAGTATTTTGCTCATTGAATGGTGGGTATCCACACAAGCTAGAAAGAAGAACAAAGCAAGTTAGCCAGCACAGGTTCTGCCTGCCACCATGGTGTCCTTTACATGTCCACAGCCAAACACACTCTCACTTCCTGATAAAGGTTCTGTAGTGGCCAGTCTGGAGCCATACGTGCCAATGCCTGCCCAATGAAGCTACCATCAACACAAGATCTTACCATACAAAAAGAATAACTCCCAAACTCCAGCAGTCCACAGCTCGGCTGTATCCAGCAGTCCCAAGTGAATTTAGAACCTCAGGAGCAAGATACGTGGGAGTACCACATAATGTTTTCATAAGAGAAGTTTCTCCAAGAATCTTGGATTGTCCAAAATCTGTAATCTTGTGTTTAAAAATGGTAACATCACATTACACACTGGGATTGGTGGTACTAGAACATGTCATACTGCCTACATGCATTCAGTTTCTTCCTTCCAAGCCAGTTCCAGAACAAGAACATGAACAAAATTCACCCCAAACACTACAGAATATTTATTCAGTAAACAACTGAAAATGGGAGAGGAGAAAGAGGAAGAAATATTAGAGGACCATGCTTTACATTAGCAAAAATACTCTCAGATTTGGGTGGAATTAGACAGCCACGGAATAAAGGAACTGTAGTGTAGCAGAAGAGATTGTTTAAAAGATAAGCAGTGCAGCATGCAAATATACCTGAAAAAAAACCCTACCACCACCCCCCAACCACCCCCAACCCTAACCTCCCCTTCCCCAGAACAACAACAAACCCCCCCCACAGACAAACAAAAACCAAATAAGAAATCCTGTCAGCCTGTATAGCCTGGTTGTTTGTGGAAATGCTCTTTGGAATGCCAAAATTTAGATGCTATTTTAAAAAAAGCCAACAAACATATTGACAGCCGAAGCTGTTTACACAGTGAAGTGCTCTACAAGCACAACATTCAGCAACTGCTCTTAGAGAAGCCCTGGAGTATCCACAACCACAGCTTTAAAACCACAAGAAAAAAAAAATCCTCAGCATTTTAAGTTACTGTGTACAACTAACTCCACCTTCCCCACTACATTGAACTAAATACTGAGAGAAGTGTGAAGAAATACTCCCAAAGGGCTAGCTGAAGAATCTAACCTTCCTTACCTTTATAAGACATGTCTCTTCAGGAGATGACAGCAGCACGTTCTCTGGCTTCAGATCTCGGTGTATAATTCCATTGTCGTGAAGATACTGGACAGATGCAGACAGGCAAAGACATAGACTAGTAACTAAGTGTGAGCCTCCCCATTTGTACTGCAGCAATGGCAAGGTAACTGAAATGGCCCTGTAAGAGGCATTTAGAGCCAGGACTCTCTCAAAAAAACACAACACTCACCCCAAAACCCAGCCAAGCAACACCCTGAAACCAGCCCTATAAACCACTATGCTTCAAGTGTCAAATGTGAGTGCAAGCACAGCAGGCAGGCCTGGCCAGGCCTGGCACCCTCCCTATTCTCTGCAAGCTTTCTTCAGCTCAGTAAAAGCAGCAGAGCTAAGGAGAGCCAAAGCTCTGCCTCGCCTTTGGAGAAACTCTGGTTTTCCATCCTTCTCTCCTCTCTTTCAGTCTTTACTATTCATTTCACTTTGCAGACAATGAAGCTCATCATGCCACAGCCGTCCTCACACTGGTAAAGAGCAGACTGAGGTAAGGAATCTTGTTAAACCAACTTGTTAAGAGCGCTGTGCTGATTGTTTGCACAGGTTTCAGAAGTGCCAAATGACAGAAGAATTCATCTGGCTGACCTTCATGTGTAGAACCCTATTTTTCTGGGTAGAATTCATCATTATGTACCTTTACTGCTAGCAGCATCTGATAAAAGTACAACTTGCAGACAGCTTCTTTCATCTTGACTGGCCTTGACACTCGGTCATACAGTTCTCCTCCTTCCATTCTAAACCAAAGGCAGGTAACAAGTCAATATTTTACTTCCAAAAGATTAATCCTGTTAGGCATGACTGGGATCAAACATTTGGCTATTTTGGCTACAGAGAAGGAATATATTTCTGCAAGTGAGTGAGCAACGCCCTAATCACAGCACGCACACTACTGAATTAGGTCTAATCTCCTCAGTCTTCACTGGGAGTTGCTACAAGACTCTTGATCAGCCTCCACTTACGAGCTCAAAAAAGCAGCAGCAATCCACAAGAGCAGCACAGTGGGTAAGCAGGCCCCAAGTCCCCTCAGAGCATAGGGGGACTACTCTCCTGCTGATCCTAGTTCCGAGTGTGTGGAGGTGTCAAAGAACAATGGAGGCAGCAAAGGAAAACCAAACCAAGCAAGGAATCCCCTTGCCCAGAGTGCAGGGACAGACACATGCTTTGTGGCTATGGGAAACACTTCATTTTATGCTTTTGCTTTCAAACGAGGTACTTACAGTTCCAAAACAATGTAGTAATCCTCTGCTTCGAAGAAGTTTTTTATTTTGATTAAACAAGGCTAACGAGAAAGGGAACACAAATGGACACAAAGTAGAATAATTTGTAAAAATCAAGACTATCAACAGTTTATCATCTTAGTTTTCCTATTTCAGTATAATTGCAACCACGCCAGTTCAACGAACACTTAGCACCCCAGGATTTCACAAACACTTCAAGTCTTTTGTCTTCTGCCCCTGTAGCTCCACACACAAACATGTTCAGCTCCTGCAGGGACAGCTCCACAAGAAACCTTCCTTGCTTTCTGCAGGTGTGAGCTATCCACCCCTCACCTGCAAGAGCACACTGGGGAGCAGGGGAAGTTCACTGAGCTATGCCAGCTTGCTACTTCACAAATGTGAAAAAAAAAGCGCCTTTTCAGGGCAAGGGAGGGTGCACGGGGAAAGGGGATCCAAATCCCAACAACTGGAATCTAATCTTTGTGTTGGATTATCTGCCAGTATTTGCAGAAACATGCAAAGAAAGATTTCTGCAGCAGTGGTTCAAGCTGAAATCTCTCCTGTGAAGTTTCTTCTCAGATTTACATCTTGGTTAATCAAGGTTCTAAAACCCCAGATCTGTGAAGATGCAGTGTGCTTGAATGAAGGAAAAAGAGCAACGCTCAAGAGGCTTCTTCACCAGAAAAAAATATATGCATCCTTTAATGTATCTTCTAGACAGAATCGCTCCTCAGTTACTCCTCTTAGGTCAGTGAACTACAGCAGCACAGCAGGCAGCAAAAAGGAATAAAAATGCACAGGAGCACTCACATGATCTATTTTCTTCAGAATTTCAATTTCTGTATCGATATTGAAAGCTGAGTTCTGTTAAAAGAATCAAACAGCAATGGTGGGTAAGACGTGCTGCTGGTCTGGAACAAGACACATCAGAAAGAAGAGGCAGAAGAGGCAGAAGAGCCATTGCTTCATGTCCTTGCTACTTGAAGTTACCAGAACACATACTCATCAGGTGCCTTCAGAGCAATAAATGAATAGTCCTGCTCTCATGCCTATAGCAAGACATAGCTCCAGACTAAGTCATTTCACTGCAGGTCAGAAATCTCCACCTGTTCCCAAACTACAAAAACAAAAAATCCTTGGCGAGTGTGTATCAGTGTTGCCCTTTAAATAAAATTCCTCCCTCCAAATTGTTTTCCCTATGGGCTAACCCTAAAACTACATGCTACTCTCTCCCAGCCTTTATTTTGCAAGACAACATAAACAGATTCTTTAAATCTGTGGCTTAGACTCAGCTCATGAAGTCAACTCAGCAAGTTTTTTTTTGCTTTTTCTAATCCAAATCAATCACCTTTGAACACAGAGGACCAAAGCCATACACAACATTCCAGATGCAATCCTATCTCCTATCCCTGTTCTATACAATGGCATTTCTTAGTCATTATAATTAAGAAAGGTCTTAATCTCTATTAGAAAGGCTCCAAAATTGCAGGTAACCAAATGTTCCAGGTCCAGTGCAGATGGCCAAGAGACAAACACTCACCACCTCTTCAATGCCACTGGCCATAAACTTCCGTTTATTGATTATCTTCACTGCAACTTTGTTACAGGTGCTCTTCTCGAAGGCCAGCTTCACCTCTCCACAGGCACCACTAGTGGGAAAGCAGAGCAGAGTCAGTGCTTACAGACACTCCTCACCAGCTTGCACAAGCATAGACACACATCCAAGCACTGCACCACACACAGCTTCCAGCTGCTGCTTTCTAACCCTCTGAGCACTGCCTGTGACCAAAGCCTTCTCAGAAAGCGTTCCACATTTAGGCAGTCTCATTAAAAACAACATGGCCAGGGCCACCTGGTTTTGGTGTTTTGGGTTTTTTTTGGGGGGTGTTGGTTTTTAGTAACAGGAGCTCAATTAACACTTGATAATAATTCCAGCAGCAGATACTGACCACAGCAATAAAATTGATGCTTCGTACTGTGGACAGCAGGATGCTTACCTTCCCAAAGTCTTTGACATGATGTATTTCTCTCTGAGTTCTCTAGGAAACGCCAACTGATCGTCCACCATAGGATCAGAAAACACGAACACTAGGAAGATGAGCGGAGAACATTTTCCTGTTATTATCTTTAAAATGGTTACAATGAGCTGGTCAGCAACACAACAGGAGAAATTGTTGTCTGCTAGAGGAAAAAGCTGATTGATGCTGTAATGACATCAGCTATGGGATAGCAAGGTGATCTTATTACTGAAACCTGATATCCCCGGTGTTCACATTGCACTACATTAAAGTACTGCATAGGCAAAAATTCCCGTGTCACAGTAGGGAACAAAGAGAAGTGAGAATCAGATTCTTAGTGGAAAAGCAAACCCAAAGAAACAACCCCACAACCCTGCTCATTTTTTAAGAGTTTTTTTATTCATCATGCAGCATCTGACAGGTACTTGGGTGTTTCCAACTGCCCTTCAAGAGTCTGTTTCCACCACCACATACACAGCTACTGAAGCACAAGAGTGTTTCAAAAATAGAACAACTAAGTCTCTACCCTAGTAAGGTGGTTCCTGATGCAGCTTCTTTTATATTTTTTTTTCATTTTTTCCTACAGTTGAGGCAGATATGGATAATTTTTATCTGAGTTCAAAACATCAGTTCATAGCTGTACTTTAACAGTGCTCATGAAGGAGCTCAGCTTGGCAGAAACATTTAAATCACTGCAGAAACCACCTCTTGGTCAAAAAGTGAAGAACCTACTCATGTCACAGTACACATTACCCTTATTGGTCTGTACAGACAGTGCGATTTCAGAGTTGTGAGTCAGCGGAAGCCTCTTCCCCTTTCCAAGGAGTTCTCTATTAACAAAAGTTCCATTGGCACTATGATCTTCAATGTAGGCAACATAGGAATTTTTTGGACCAATTTCCTCAAAAAGTAAAAAAAAAGGAAAGATAACAGAAGGGAAAAAAAAGTAAACACATGACAGACTAGAGACATCTACTATTGTTGGCTCAGGAAATCAGACCACTGAGGCTATTTCACAAACTGGGTTAATGGAGCATTGCCTAGAGCCATGCTAAGAGTCAACACTAAGAATACTTAAAGCTGGATGTCTTTAGGATCCACCCTCCCAGAGTTACCGTTTTTCAATTAAGCCAAGAGGGAAGAAGGCAGTTCAGCTGTTCAGCACCTACCCTGAAAATCCGGAAATGCTTCTTGCTGTAGTTTTGGTAGAAGCCAGTCTCAGACAATCCCAGCTTAGAAAAGCTATAATCACAACTTTTGTCTCGCCCAAACCAGTATTCATCATTCACGCAGTCTGTAGAGCAGGGGAGTAAAGCAGGGAGAGAACACAAAATTGCAGGAAGTTATTAACTATGTCATAACAGAACAAAGCCAAATGGCAGCAAGTAGAATAACGAACCCCAACATAATTCCTACACAATCAAGTTTATTTGGACAGGCACCATGCACTACCAGCATCCTGTGTGAGGCTTTAATACTTTTATCCTCTTTAGTATCAGCAGAGTTTTCAGTTTGCCTTCAGCAACATAAAGAAAAATCATGGAATGGAAAAATGAAACAAGGAACAAAGACCACGAACGCCTTGGGATTCCCTCCTGTTTTATGGAAGTTGTGTGTGGGGTAGTCAGTACAAACACTGGGATGCAGCACGGATCAGAGCACTACTGCAGAGGGTGCAGGCTTGTGCTTCAGTGTGACTGTGCTCAATCTGAACAGCCACTGCTCAGCGCCTTCCTGAGGCACTGCAAACGGCCCGAGGGGCGCAGGACAGCCTGCACATACCACAATTGCTGAAGCCTTTTCCAAGTGCAAAGAGTCGACCCCAAGGCTGAGGAACGAGCTCTTCAGACTCCTGGTCCTCAGGGATGGGCGGAAGCTCCTGAGTGGGGACAGTGTCCAAAGAGCTGAGGGTCCCAGAACTTGAGGAAGACTGACTGGTACTCTGTGACCCACTGGAAGAGGAACTGGTGGCACCCTGTGACTGCTGGGCACCCTGAGATTGCTGTGCTTCACTTCCAGTCTCTCGAGACATGTTGGCTTCAAAGAGAACGTTTTAAAAGCCAATTACTACAGCAAACCGAAACACCCGTGAAACAAAAAGGCCACGCACCGATCTGTCAGTGCCCAAGTTTGTGCTGCCTTCAGAGACAAACTGTCAGCCCAAGAGTGCTGCAAATGCAAATTCCCAGGAATTCTGCAAACCGGGCAGCTTTTCCCTTTCAAAACGGACCTGCTGTTTGTACAGCCACCGCTCACCCCTATCCCCGCGTGTTCATTCGAGCTCCTCACGGCTCACGCTTGGTGTCCCAAAGGCGGTGCGGCTCTGACATGGCCTCTGCGCGCCGAGCGGGAACTGCTGCCACTCCCCGGGCACAGGCACCGAAAAAGGCAAGACAAGGGCTCCAAAACCGAGCTGAGAACTAAAGAGCCGGCACAAAGAGGGCCGAGCCAGCGCGCACGCTGAGAGGCCCATTAACGTCGGCGGTACCTCACGGGTTGCCAGCGCCCCAAACCGCGCCGGGCACCCCGGGCAGCTGCTACCGGACAGCGGCACGGAGCGGCCGCGGCTGGAACCCACCTGCCCCGCTAAAGCGGAGCCGCGCTCTGCGCCTCGCGGGGGGAAGCACCGGCTGCCGGCCGCCCCATCCTCAGCCTCTGCCCCGGGCCCTCAGCCGACCCCGCGGCGCCCCGCAGCGGAAGCCACGCGCTGAGCTGCCTGGCGCGTTGCGCCCCCTGCCGGCCCGCCTACGCACTGCTATCCCTACCCTCCCACTGCTGTCCCGGTTCCTAGCAGGTGGCACGGCCAGGCCTGTGGCGGCCGGCACCCCCGGGCCGGGCCCAGGAGCCGGAGTAGGGGATCCGAACTCACGGGTGCCTGTGCAGCTCGCCGCGCGGCCCCAATGCCGCCTTTCCCGGCACGCACGCGTCGCACCACCCTACAGCCGAGCGGCGCCAACCAGCGCCCGGTACGGCGCGGGGGCCGTCGGGAGCGGCGGCCGCGGGATGCAGGCGGCCTTGCGGCGGCTCGGCAGGACGCGCTGGGCCCTGCGCGCTCCTGAGGTGGTTCCGCGGCCCCGCTGCGCCGGGCCGGGCTCCGTCCCGGCCCTGCGGTGCTGGAGCTGCGGCAGCCCCCTCCCTGGAGCTGAGGGCCCGCCCCGCTTCTGCCCCGGCTGCCAGGCCCTGCAGCCGCCGGACCAGCGGCCGGACCTCTTCCGCCTGATGGACTGGTGAGTGCCGGTGGGGCGGCCACGGGCCTGGCCGGCCGCGGGCCTTACTCCGCTTCTGTCTCCGCAGTGACCGCTCCTTCCGCGTCGATGCGCAGCAGCTGCAGCGGCGGTTCCGGAGCCTGCAGCTCGCCGTCCACCCCGATCGCTTCGGCCAGAGGCCGCCAGTGAGTGTCGGGGCGGTTTTGCGGTACCCTGGGCTGCTGGGCAGGCGCTCCCGCACCCTAGACGCCTTCCGCGTCAGGCCGTACCGGGGCGGGCGGTGGCGGCGGCTCTGCGAAGCTAAACACCAGGTCCACGTTGCCCTCCTCGTTTGCGGCCACCGGAACTCTCCATTTTGGTGTCCTGTACATGGAGGAGACTCCTTCTGACTGAGTCGCGATGGAGGGTGCCGATGAGGGGCTGCTGGGGCTCTGGAGGTTGTGCACAGAGTGTGCGAGCCCCGCAGCCCTCCCCGTCAGTGTCGGCTTTAGCTTTGCACACACGTGTGGCGCGGACGCCGTTTCTCTGCAGGTTAAGGAGGGGAACGCTGTTAACTTGTGGCTGTTGTTCCTGGTCCGTTCGTAGAAAGAGCGGCATTTCTCCGAGCAGCACTCCTCCTTGATCAACAAGGCCTACCAGACCCTCCTGAACCCTCTCAACCGTGGCCTCTATCTAGTAAGATGTCCGTTCGGTGTTCACCGACACTCTCTGATGGCAGCTGGCCGGCTGCTCTTGGGCACCTAACGAATTGCACCCCTGACGCCATCTTTAAGGGCCTGATTTGTGTTTCTCTGAAGAAGAGAAACACTAGAGATTGAAGAGAGACTGAAAACAAGCTTGTCTGAAAATTAGCCAGCTTTCCCACTAGTTTCTGTAACTTTGTACTGATTATTACCATCTTATTTGCCACTGATGTTATGTTAATTTGTTCCCTGCCTCACACATTGTGTTTGGCCACGGCCCTTCCCTTGAAATTTCAGTCTGGCCTTCAGCAGCCTTCCTGGCTTTTTTTTATTTTTCTTTAACCTTCGGTAAACTGATTTTTATGGTCCACCTGTGGAGTTAATTTTAAGACTGACTCTGTTTATGCACATATAAACCTTATCAAGCTTATCAGTATAAAACTTTTAAAATATAAAGCTTATCAAATACGAATCTGAGTGAGCACAACTAAAGGACTTAATATTCAAGAAAATAGCTCATTTTAGTGCATTTCCCAATTCCCCTTCTCTTCACCAGCTGGAGCTGCATGGAGTAGAGCTGGCACAGGAGACAGACTATGATGCAGACTCAGTGTTTCTTACGGAAATCATGGAAATTAATGAGAAATTAGCAGAATCTGAAAATGAGGATAGCCTCCAAGAAATTGAAACTTTAATTAAAGGTAGGTTATGACTTGAGGGGTTTGTACAGAGCCCATTTACTACATCTTGTGTCACAGGAGTCTGAAGACTTAACTTTTTCAGCATGTTTCTTTTGGGATCTCGAACTTGCAGTAGTCTTGGACTGACAGACTGCAAGAGCTTCCCCTCTTAAAAAAATACTCTTTACCAATTTGTGCCACCAAAACATCAAATCTGGCTAACTGCACTCCCCTGTTGGTAGAATAGGCACAGGTATTGGCCATAAAAACGAATTACTTCAGCCTACAGCAAGTCAGGGCAAGCAAACTGTTCTAAGAGAACACTCAGAATGAAGTTTAATAGAATTCTTGAGTGACTACACCAAATGTGTTTCCTTTGTCTTCTTCACCTTAGCAGTGATTGTCATCCTTACAGCAGCACCTGTCTTGTTTCCATTGTTGGTGATGCCCAAAACATTGACTGTGTTGGTATATTAGATTCCTTGACATAACAGCAGTGTGCCAAAAACAATTAGATAACCAGAATGAAAGTAGAAGTATAGTAAAAGTCGAATAGAAGAAAACTAGCACCAGAATTAAGTTGGATTTCTGGGAAGTTAGTGACTACTGACTTGCACTGAATTGCTGCCCGTGAGCGTGTTTAAACAAAGATGCCTCTTTGAAATCATAACTTAAAAATCAAATGACAGCAATATTATGAAAAGCTCTTTTAGCTGCTGGAAGACTGAGGCTAACAATGAAGTTTCCCACCAGCACAATCAGAATGCAGTGGTATCCATAGGTGGTATGCATGCTAACTAGGTAACAAAAAGTGAAGGAAGCTCTTTGTTTTACAGCTAAACAAGAGGAGCTGACCAAAGAGGTGACTGCAGCGTTTGAAAGAGGTAGCTGTTGCTGTTTGGTGTTTAGCTGCCACCTGTGCCATGTGTCAGTGCTGAACAGACACATTCTCTCCCTGCCAAATGTCAGGAGTACTGCTTAAGCAGGGAGCTTTGGGTGATGTTCAGAGTAAGTGCTGCTAAGCTGACCTTTGCTGAGGCAGGAAATCCAGGCCCTCACATAAAACCCTTCCCCATCACAAGAGCGGCTCTGCTGCCACAGAGGCTATCTGGCAAGAGGAGCCTTGACACCCCCATTACCTGGGGCTATTAGGAACTTTATTCCACAACCAGTTGTCAGCAGGTGAAAACCCACCTTCCCCCAGTTGTTTATTAAGGACAAACAGAACTGATGCTGTCCCTACCAGGCAAAAGGCTGTCCCCCACAAACCTTTTGTGTTTTGCAGTGGTGGCAGTTGATCCAATTACATACATGAAAAAACAGTCTATACTTCAAATTCCCAGTGGCATTCCATGAGTACTAAGGCACTCCACAGAGCAGTCATCAGGGAGTGTCTGTGTCACCTGTCTTTACTGAACTGTACATTTGAACCCCTTTTGTGTAACAAAAGCACTCCAGATGCAAAGCAGCAGCAATCTCGTGCGAGTGTGCAGCTCCTGGTACTGCCACAGGTGCTCCCACTTGCAATCTTGAGATTTGTGTTGGAGATGGAAATTCAGCCCTCCCCCTGTAAACCAGTAATGTTTTGTTTCATTTCAGGTGACCTTCAAGAAGCTAAGAAGCTTCTAGCCAAAATGAAATATTTTGCAAACTTAGAGGATAAACTAAAGCAGAAGAAGATCCCTTCCTGATACTGCTTCCTTTACCATTCAGAGTTAATGTTATTTTCAATTAAACAGCTGATTTCCCTAAACTGGGAAAATGATGTTTGCTTCCTCTGTTTTCATTAAAAGCTTTAACTCAGAGAGAAGGAGGAGAAACCTAAGATCCAGTGCTTGCTGTAGCACTTCGGTAGCAGATGGAATTGGGAGGTGCTTACAGCTGGAAGGAGATGGAATAGGTAAGGCAGGACTGCAGTCCTAGCAGTGACAGGCATGGCAGTGAGCACTGGAGACGCACACAAGCACCACAGATAATTAACGTCTATTTCTTGACTGCTAGAGTAGGAAGAATTTATTTAAAGTTGAGAAAGAGGCCAGGACAAAACGTTGGAGATGAAGCAGAAAGCTTGTTCAGGCTTTCTGTAGCCTCCCTGTTGCATGTCCTATCAGACCATCCTGAAAAACCTGCCAAGGTGGAAAGTGTTTAGTTCCTGTTGTATCCTCTCTGATACTTACTGGGTTTTGTGACACTGATCTCAGTCTGCCAGGAACTGACCTTCAAGCCCAGAAGAGGTTTTACTCTTGCACAGTTGAAAGTGTTAAGATGTGAGGTTGAGGAAACGAGTAACCCCAAACTCAACCCCCAAAGCCGTTTATTAGTGCTAGGAAATGAGACTTTCTAATCAACCTGGTGACAAATAAGTGCCTCAGGTAGGTGCTGTACTGCCTTTGTACAGTTACAGCAGTAGGACTAGATGAGCAATGTCCTTAACCTCTCAGAGAACTGAAAACATGGTAACTAAACACCTAAACTAGAATAGTTCCAGTGCTGGTTTCTCAGCAGGTCCATTCTTGTTTGGGCTTTAAGGCCTCAGAATACTTTATGCAGTAAAACATTACCATTGCTTTGTCACCCCAGTCTGAAGAAGGGGCTTCGAAACATGAGTTACTGGATTGGTTAGCTGATGGAATCTTGCAGGGGGAGAAATCATTGCACATCCTCCCTGGCATCTCTGTGTCCCTACAACACTGAGCTGTACCTAACAAAGCCTTGTGTGACAGCATCATGAGTTCACAGGTGGTGAATAGCATCTCCGCAATACGTGTTTAGCAGCACTCCAGAAAGGTCAGCTTGTCTTGATTAAGTTCCCGCTCAACACACAGCAGGGTGTAAGCAGCTACATGTTTGTGCTGCACACTGCTAGTTTAGAAGAGGCTATTGCTAATTCTCATTAAGATTCTGTTACAGAAGTAAAATTACAGACAATGTTTAAACTCAT
This sequence comes from Indicator indicator, assembly GCF_027791375.1. Taxonomy (NCBI): domain Eukaryota; kingdom Metazoa; phylum Chordata; class Aves; order Piciformes; family Indicatoridae; genus Indicator; species Indicator indicator. The sequence continues at coordinate 189,576 of NC_072035.1, read as the reverse complement.
CACGAAGTTGTCGTCTTTCATTCAGCTCTGTTTCCTTTTTCCTGCTGTTTCTTCCAAAGTTAAGCTTGTGAAAATCCTTTTGGATTTCCAGAAAAGATTTGTTTTTTGTCTCAGGAATCACGAGAAAGATGAAAGCAGCAACTGAGGAGCACTCGAGCAAGAACACCAGAAAACAATACTGCTTCAGTCCATTCTGAAAGGAAAATTTACTTCATTGCAACACATTTCAAGCACAGCAGGGTGGGTTGGAAAGCAGAGTGTGTTTTGTTTCCATCCACACCTACCACTGCTGCTAGGTGTTTCAGTAACAGGACCTCCAGTCTATCATTCCTTTACATATAACTTTACTTACTGCACAGCCCTTGGCAGTCTTACCTACCTGGTTAGTAATTTATTAAAAACCAAACAAATCAGCTATTTAACCCCCTGCAAGCAGTGTAATGACAAGGCAGCATTTGCTGCTTAGCTCTCTCACACTGTAATGGGAGAGGATTTCTCTCTTTCTGAATGCCTGCAAATGTTTTCCAACACTGTACCTTAAAACCCAAGTATCCCACCGATGAGCAGAGTTCAGCCAAGAAGGATTGCTCACATCAAGGTGCCCTGCTGCCTGCATTCTGCATGCTTTGCTCTCCAGAGGAAGGGCTAAAACAGAACAAAGCTAGAAATTCAAGCCTGTGTTGTTTTTCCTGTGCAGAGCCTAGAGAAGGTGGTAACCACCTGCCCCAGGCACTGCTTTACTTTACTTTGACATCAAAGCACAAGGCACTAAAGTGAATCTCAGTGTCTGTTTTGTTCTAGTTTTCATACCTTCACCTTTTTGAGTTCTTTAGATCTGAGCAGTAAAATTATCCCCATGCATTATTTTTACTTTTCCTTAGTGTGTTATTTTTCATTGATACCTACAAAATACTTTAAGAGGGACTGAATCCAGTTACACTTGGCTGAGGGGCAGAGTGCAGCCTGTGATTAAGTGTTACTGGGTAAAGGAAAGCAGTTTGATGGAGCCTGAGAGAAGATGAAATAGTAGGGGAGGCAATCAGGAGAAATTTTGGTATACTTACCACAATAAAGGGAAAGAGCATCCCAATTGTGAAGAAACTGACCCAGCTAACAGCCCCTGCTATCATGTAAGCAGCAGGACGTGAGGACTGTATGAAGAGCTCAGCTGTCAGGGTGTTGGTTATGCCACCTGGGGAAGAGGTTCAGAAATGGAATAGGTTAGCATGGCAAATGTCCATCTGTAGTGCACCCAACCACAGAACAGCTGAGGTGCTCTGGAACATGCCACTAGCTGATCTAATTCTACTAAACCAAACATTACTCTTAGCAGCACATTTCTGAACCCCACTGCCCATGTGCCAAGTGTCCTCCTGAGAAGTGACCCTATCAGCAGCACTGCTCGGGGAGCAAAGGTCCTCTGCAAGTCTCTTGGGCTGCTGCTCGGATGACTCGCCTGAAGGCCAGAGCTAAGACACCACCACCCCCCCAAGCAGTTCACAATAAGCCTCAGGTTCAGGCAATGGACTGATGCACTGTTCTGATGGGATGGGCCCACTCATGTCCTTAGCCAGAGCACCAGCAGCCCTACAGCTCATCCCTTCTGCCTGCCTCACCTCCCAAGTTGCTGACATGCCCTGGCCCCAGACATCAGCCTTGCAAAGCACCATTGCTATCATACCTGGCCCCAGCCCAAAGCTCAGGATGAAGGCAAACAGAGCTGCCATGCTCACGTAAGGCACCCATGGGTACAGCTCCTGCAACAGAATTGGAAGGGTTAGTTCAGATTCTGAGATCCACTGTTCAAGTTTGGCTTAGCAATTCCATCTACTTTTGCTATTCCAATGGTCACTCGTGGCTGTTCCCAGCTGATTTATTTAACTGGACTGCTTCAGAGGCATTAACAATTGTTCATGTAATAGTTTAAACACCTTTAAAAAACAGAATAAATGCTGTGTTGTCATCAGTTGTGTCAGCATCAAACCCAGCTGCAGCTTTCAGCCCAGCACCTGGTCAAACCTTATCTGAGAGCATTCTCTAATTTTGGGGAGCTATGGCTGCAGAATTATTCCATCTTTCAGCTGCTGCCATTTTTTTACTTTAAGCTTAAGACATCTCTTGTCTTCCAGCTTCCTTTGAGTGTCTCCACTCGAGTTGTACCATCTAATATAAATGAGCCCTTCTTTACACCTGGTAGGTCAGGGAGAAGGTTAGAACGATGCTCCAAAGGGTCATGAGGAGATAACCCCCAACAATGAGGTATCTCCTTCCCACGTAGTCTATCAGTAAGCCCTGTGGACAAGACAGAGTTTCCCATTACCATCTCACAGCTACCAGGACTCCTCAAGGAGAATTGTTCCTCTGTGGCAGGAGGGAGACCAGATTGCTACTTACACAGGTGAGGGCTGTGAGGCACTCACAAGCTCCAGTCCCGAGTGTCACATAGGGGATTTGTTCTGATGAGATCCCAGCTTGTTCAAAAATGTAAGTTGCATAGAAATAAATCTACAGCAGGAAAGAAAAAAAAAAAAAGAACTACTCAGTGTGTTCCTGGCAGTTAAATAGTCACCTGAAAACAAAAGGAGGGTGATACCAAACACACAGCTCAAGGCACCCATTTTGTGAATTATGGATTTGTCCTAAGCAGCAAGGGGAACCTGTTAAATTCATGTCTAGGTAACATGCACTGCTGTCTTCAAATATCAACTCACTGAACAGAATGCTTCACTCTTACAGCAAACAAATGGCACAAGCTGATCCACCCTTATTTACATTCTCAGAGCAATGTGAGCACAAGCAGCCAGTCACTCCTGAGAGATTCTTACATACTAGAAACACAGAAGTGACCAAAGAATCAACAACAGACAAAGAGCAATAAGAGAAAGATGCTCCTCCCCACTTGTCCCCTCTCCCCAGGCTGCTCTGCATGGATCCTGGGTGTGAGCAGGAGGCTGGGAGCTGGAAGGGAATGAGACCCTTGCATCTGCCTGCAGGGCTGGCAGCTCACCGCATTGATGCCGCTGAGCTGCTGGCCCATGGTGGTCACAATCACAGTGACCAGCTGCCACCTCACGCCATGGTCATGGAACAGCTGCCAGGGCTTCCTGGGCTTCTCCCCATCCAAGGCACAACATTCCCGCTGGATATCTTCCATCTCCCGCCGATACTCGGAAGAGCCATGGAACCACTTCAGTGCTAGGAACAGGATAAAGCCTCTTATGGTGACCTACTGACCACAGCTCCAGGCAAATCATCTCTTTCCAGAACCATCTGGCTGTTGCCAGGATAGGAAAAACAGCTTTAGGAAGCTAGGGGAAAAGTAACTCATTACCTTTGGCACAGCTCAGCTCATCACCTCTGTCTATAAGGAGGTATCTGGGGCTTTCAGGAAACCATGGCAGGAATAACAGTTGGGCAAATGCTGGTAAACAGCTGCTGGATAGCAAGAGAGGCCAGTATGCTTCTCCACCCAGTAATTCCCTAGGAGAGGTGTGGTAAAGAAGGGAAAAAATCAACTCCAAGTAATTAGCTATTAATGAGTATTCAGAAAACTTATGGCAGCAAGATGCTTGTTCTTTGAGAGACGTTCCCTTGTAACCAGTTCCCTAAGTCTTGTGAACCTCAGCAGAAAGAGGTTGGGAAGGTACCTCCCAGTGCCTCTGAAATCAGTTTCACCCAGGCAGAGATGAGCAGTGCTGCTTTACTTGCTGCTTGTTGCTGTGCTGCTCCTAGGCATCACCTTCAGATTGGCCAGAGGAGTGTTTCCTAGCAAGGCAGGACAGCAAAAGCATGCAGGCCTCACCTGAAGGCCAGCAGGCTTTGAAGAGTGAAAGGAGCCCCGGAAGGCATCTGAGACTGCTCCTAGCTGACCTAACAAGGTGTGCTGCACAGGAAAGAGTCACTACAGTGACTGCCTTTAGAGTCAGACTGTCCTTAGATGAGGTGCTGTGGGCAATGTAAACTTTTAAAAGGGATGTTGCATTTGAAACACTGACCCCTGGCTATGCAGTTGAATTTATGCTCTACTGATGTTCTGCACTTCCCACCTGAGATATCCAGCCAGATCAGTGAATTCACAAGCCAGTAACCAGGGCAAAGAAAGAGAAGTCTGAGTGCTTCTGTAAAAGGACAAAGCAAGAAGTAACTAACATTTCTGTGCCTCAGGCTGCCAGCAGCTGCTTGCAGGCACTGGAAGCACTCTAGCAGATTTGAAAGAAGCTTTTTGGAACAGCTTAAGGTCTAAGTGGGTACAGTCCATACCAACTTTATCTGCTCTCACAGGGCATAAAACCAGCAGCAGTGCTACCAGACAGAAAGTACCAGGCCTCTGCTCTCAAGTCCTGTCTTCTGAACCTCCACTGTCTCCAGCAAGAAATTGGCTGAAAATATGAACTCAGCAAAAATGTGGCTGCTTTACTGATGCTGTTCTGGCCAACAGCACCTAAACTGAGAACACTTCCCTGGGGAGACAGCACAGATGGTTTGAGCTGTAGCAAGAAGGTGACAAAAGCCAGGTATCCACCTCAGAGGCAGACCTTCTGTGAGAAGCTGATTCAGTATTGCAACAATGGCCCCAGTGAATGTTTTGCAGAGAGCTGCAGGGAATTGCAATTCTTTACATGCCGGTAACCCAAGGCAGGAAAAAAAAGGCATTTCTAACCTCAAGCCAATTATTTGTCCTGTCAGAATCCCCCCAGTCAGAAAGATGGAAGTCCCCATGGCCATGCCACCTCTAAGATGTTTTGGGGCAACCTCTCCAATATACAGAGGCTGCACACAGATCCCAATACCTGGAAGAAAATGGAAAAACATTTTCCTATTAATGGGTTTTGCTTTGAAAAGAATTACTGAACCAAAACATGTAGAAAATCAGGCTTAGCTGATTTCCTATTAATTTAGGATTCCAAATTAGACTACAGAAGGTTTTTGTCACCATGTCTACAAAGCAGTATATGCACACAGTGCAATGCTGACAGTCACCAGTAACAACAATTCATCATTCACTGCACTTTATTCAAAAGAGGAAGAGGAAATGATTCACCTGAATTTATGCCAATCAAAAACCTTCCAGCAATCAGCAACTCAAACAATCCTGTAGGAAAACTGATGCCCATTAAAGTGGAGGCCAGTATTGCTATGATGTTATTCATCAGAAGAGCTCCTTTCCTAAAGAGGAGAGGGAAAAAAATCCCAAATACATTAAGGAAACAAAAAGCTTTCCTTTCCGGTAATATGGAAAGCATGGGCTTTACACTGCAGGGATGTGCTGTGCACTGGCAGTCCAGGGATCTGGCACAACCACTTACTCCTACAAATCAGACCTTCTCTGGGGCCAGGGGCTTGTGAGAGCAGGCTGGGTTAACCCAGCACAAGGCTGCAAATGGGGACCTGTGTTCACTGTTGCTCCATGGATACATGTGCCCATTTAGATAAATGCAATAGAAACACCAGACTGGAGGCTATCATTCAGGACTTATATTTTAAAGTCACGTTGGAACAAACTGTAAAATTCTACTAGAAAACTCTGCTTTGGAGTGAAAAACTTTTATAGTCACCAAAGGTACATTTTCCCCCACTCTTTTCCCATTTATTTACTTCATATTCCAGTGAGAAAGTGGGAAAAGAAAAGAAGCTGCTGTGCCTGCTGCTGTAACTCACCTGCCCAGCCAAATGGCCATGCTGCCTCCCATCAGGGCTCCACACAGGCCTCCAAGTGAGAATATGGAAGCAATGACAGACCAAAGAAAAGTCAGCAGGTCGGGGTTGAGTGCCTCGTGGTACCGCCTGGTCCAGGTTTCATTTAAGAACTTGTGTATGTGCTGCAGCAGCAAAGAATGAGGGATGCACAGCATTAGGTGCAGCCCTGCATCTCAGCACTGTAAACAGCTTGCACCTCAATCCTGAAAGCCAGTTCTAGGCACTAACAAAAGGTATCATCTCAGCTGTGTTAAAAACACCAAAGACTGATAGAACCTTCCTTGACCACAGCACCATTTCCCAGCCCCCCCCATCTCAAAGACTGTTGAGCAGCTTTGCTTTCGTACTCCCCCTCAGCCGAGGCTGTGTTCCATTGGAGGAGAAGCAAAACCTCCCCACGTAATGCTGTGAAAGAGTTCTGAGGGCCTTCTGAATGGAGGGGGAATGGGATGGGTGGGTAGGTCCTACTGGTTTTTAGGAGCATCTCAAAACACAGAGGTCTCAGGTAACCTAAAAAAATTTTACAGTCAGGAGACTCATTCTGGAACTGGATTTAAACCTTCCTGCCTTGGTGCAATCCAACAATTCAGAGTAAAACCCTTTCTGCAGCTCTAACATTCCTCTGCCTTTCTTACAGTATTCATGTGTCAGAACTTTTAAACTGTTTCTCCACATGCTTTTTTACTAGGAAACTCCTAAACTGACCTGTATCTGTAACCAGAGGCTCCTGCTCTTTACCAGCAAGCACAGCCAGAACAAAGCTGGCCTCTCTGTTTCCAGCATATTACATCTTCTTTCACAAACAGCTTACTTTAGCCTTTGTAAAAAGTATACAAGGTTGTATCAAATTCAGCTCCACAAGGGAAAAAAAACAGCTGGCAGCAGAAAACATGCTAATCGTTCTCACAAGATCCTCTCCAGTCATCCACGAAACATGCAGAGTCTTCAAGGCCATGGCAATACAAGTAGATGAAAATAACTATGAGGAACTCAGACACTACAGACTAAGTTCTTTCTCAGCAAGTTGCCTTGTCAACAACTGTAACTATCCTCTTCCCTGTCACACAGTGATGGCAGCTATAGGAATGGTTCCAAGCTGTGTCACGGGAGTTTTAATCTTGACATAAGGAGAAACAGTGGTGAGATTTCACAGGACAGGGGGTCACACACTGAAACAGGCTGCCTAGAGAGGTGGTTGATGCCCCAAGACCGTCATTAGAGGCGTCTAGATGATGCCCTCAACATGCTTTAGCTTTTGGTCAGGCAGTTGGACCAGCTGATCATTGTATGTTCCTGAGAACTGACAATGTTCTGTTCTACTCCACTCTGCACTGTTCCGTTCTTAATGTTCTGAGCTACTTTAGACAAAGGTGCACCTGGAAGACATTACTGACTTAGATAATTCTTCTAAATCAGACTTTATCAGAGGTATTTGTGCGGCACACTTGCCACTTTTATCTGACACAGAATACCTCTCATGGGAGGCACTCACACACAAATTCACATGAAACCATTCTGGAAATCAGCAAGAAGCCTTCAGATGAGAGAAAGCCTGCCTTGGCTCTTGCTGCCATGGCAGTGAGAGCATGCTGGACCCCTGAGCCAGCTAGCCAGGACACCTCCCTTGCTGTAAAACAACTCTGTGAACAAGGAAGGGTATTTTACCTGGGTGGGTGCATTGATAATGGAAACATTATATCCATACTGAAAGGTCCCTCCGATTCCAACAGCACAGACAGCCAGGAACAAGGTCCAGCTGGGGAACTAGAGCACAGAAGAGAGCATTGGGCATGAAAAGCAACAGGGCCTTGAGCCAATGTGCATATGGTATCCAGGAGAAAACCCTGGTGAAACACAGAGTGCAGTTAGCTTTGAACAGTGAAAATAACTGCTTAGGAAACTGCATAAACTCTCACACCTCTGCAGTGGGATTCTGACCATGGTCACTACCATCTTTCGGAGATGCAGCTCCAAGCACCCCCTGCCCTGCTGCCAGTATGGTCACAGAACTGGGTAAGTGCTATGGGCGTGAACTGCTCATGGGATCCATTTTGGATGAAGGAATGTCAGAAATGTTCACGGTTGGTTCTAGAGGCACAATGACTCAGTATGAGAATGAGCCAAATCCCGACTTCTACAGCTGAGGTGTGAGAATTAACTTTATTTTCTTTCCCTCAGCAAGTTCCTAACTGAATTAATGGATGCCTGTTAGCAAGTGCTAAGCCATGGTGTTTTAGATCAGCACAAGCTGCTCACTCATAACAGCATTCAGTCAAAAGTTCGTTGCATTAATTTTTAACATTTTCAGCATTGAGCACCTAGTTACATACCTAAATCAGAATTTAGGAACTAAGACTAATAGATTCACAGGCTCTTAGGTTTTAAGGCCAACAGGAACCATTACTGTGGTACATTCTTATCTCAGAAGAGTTCCAATTCATCACAAAAAGGCTTCTGAGACAGAGAAGATCTCTAGAGACTTATGCAGTGTCTGGTTTTGTGATGCTCTTCAACTCCAGTTCTTACTGAATGTGACAGCACTACAGGCTAGCAAAAAGCCCCAGAATCATTAACACACACATACACACCCACACACACCCACACACCCACCCTATAACTTAGGCTTTGTTAGGGCAGCTCCCTCCTTCCTGCCCAAAGCAGGTGAGCGCTCCTTACATGCACACTGTCCCACTGTGTGTCCAGTGTCCCACTGGAGCTTGGGCCCCCATTTCTCAGAGCCTGATCTGCTCTGTGAGCTGCTTCATTCCTGACAGCTCAAAAGCACTTTCAGCTCACTTCAGAAACACACCACAAAAAACCCCAATGTACATTCAGTGTCAAACATAAGAATCAGAAGATGTGCTTTTACAGCTTCCATCTGAAAATGCTGCTGGGTGTCTAAGGAAAACAAAATTTTAGCAGCCTGATCATTTTTATTTAAAAGTAAACATGACACAATCCGAGAATTTCACATCTGTGACCACTGTTAAAGCTACAAACTCTGCAGGACTCATCCTCGGGGCCAAGGCCATTCTGCTTACCTTGCTGAGCGTGCTAGACCCTCTCAGTAGGGGCTGGTGCTCCATTTGGAGTATGGGCAGAGTTTCATTTCCTTTGCAAAATTTAGTAAACTACACTAAAGGAATAAAAGGTGTCAAATAAATGAAGTTATTATTGTATTAAAACACAACTTTTGCTTTCTATCTCTAGCCACTGGAATTCTCAGCGGTTCACGACTTCTTCACGCCTGTCGTGCCGGGCTCTCGCCAGGCTTTACAGCGGCTAATGGGGAACGCTCCCATCTGCAGCACCGCACCCCAGGCACTTTCCTCGCTGAAGCCAGAGCAGAAAGCAGCGGCCAGGCCCTCGCCGGCTGCAGCTCTCAGCTCCTACAGACACTGACGGGTGATTACCTGAGTCTTCGGTGGCATCTCCCAGCAACTCCCGACGGCAGCGCTCGCTCGCCCGCCCGCAGCGGAGGGGAGGGCCCAGCTCCTCACCTGACTGGGATTTGGCTGCTGCGCGCCGGCTCGCCCCGGCCCCGTGGCCAGACCGCCGGCGGCAGAGATTAGCCAGGCCGCGGACAAAAGCAGCTCTGTTTTAGCATCCCTTTGGGAGCTGAGGTTTGGCCGCTGCCGGCGAGAACAGCCCTGCCGCGCACCGTGAGCCCGCGCTGCCCCATGGCCGCCGCAGCACTGCCCCGGCTCTGGCAGGGACTCCCCACCCTGCGGGCTGCCACCGCCCGGGACTACAGCTCCCGCCGCGCCCCGCGGGCCGCCGCCGCCCGGGACTACAACTCCCATCGTGCCCCCGCCCGCCTTCTCCGAGCGCGGCGAAAGGCCTAGAAAGGACCTGGACTCTGGCGACGTCGTCCAGCTCCGGGCCCGGCCCGGCCCGGCGGTAAGTGCTGCGCGGGCAGGCGGCTGCTGGCTGCTGTGGTACCGGGGAGGGCCGGGGCGGGCTGGGCCAGGGCGCTCGGCGGTGCCGCGGGCTAGGGTCACCTGCGTCGTCCAGCGGCGCCGCTCTGCGCGGCCTCCCTGCGGAGCGCCACGGGCCGGGCCGGGTCGGAGCACGACTGTCCCGCTCGGCGGAGCGGACGGGAGGCGTTCATGTTCTCTCTCCCCCCGGCAGCAGGAAATGGCAGCGCTGGGCAGATCTTGTCAGGGCATCCCCTCAGGCGCCGCCGTGGAGTTTCCCCAGGTCCCCGCCGCGGCCCATGACCCTCACGGTCCTGCGGCAGCTGTGCGGGACGATCTCCAGTCCGGAGCCTTCGGCCACGACCGTCTGCAGCCGCCCATGGTGATAACGGCAGGGAACGAAAACGACGGCGGTGGTTCCTCCGGCCTGTACCTGCAAAGCGGCTTCGACATTGCCTCGCTGGCCGCGCTCGGGAGTTGCAACGAGGGACTGCCCGTGGCGCCGGTGGGTTCCTTCACCAGTGCGGCTCGTCCGCACGGCCTGCACCTGCCGCCGGGCCACAGCCAGTAAGTGCCAGACCAGCTGCAGTGGACGGGGAAGGAGCAGGTGTCCCGGGCACGGCGGGAGCGTGGCACGGGTGTTGTTTCCCGGGCGAGCTGCGGTTTGTGTGCCCCTAGTAACACTTGTTGTGTACTGAGCTGGGCTTGTGCTGTACTCGTTGGAGGAGGGTGAAGGGGCATTCAGGAGGAAAGAGATGTGATTAAGATCATCAGCCTCTTGACGTGCTTATAAGCTCATGTACTTTTTGTCCTTTTAAAAGATTTGCTCTTTCTCATGAGCACAACAAATTTAAATTGTTCCATGAAAGGTTGTTGCTGGGTTGTGTTTAATTTGAATCTGCCATTGTGAGACAATGTATGAAGAGACTGAAGTTGTGTTGCCTGTTACTTCTTGATGCATGTGACTTTTAGCAAAAATTGATCTTACCCCTTGTGGAAAAGAGAGTTTCTCATTTTTTTGGTGTGTTGCTTAGCATGGAATTCTGCTTGGAGAACTGAGCAATTACAGCTTTCTTTAACTTTCTGTAGAACAAAATGTTTGTTTATTGTCCAGAGCTTCCACTCCTTTCACAGCTGCTGACATACTGTGACTGTAGCTCTTAGCTGCTGGTGACATTTTAAGAGAGGGAAATATTGTTTCCTAGTGTCACTGGAAGGTATAGTTAGAAGCTAAATAACCATTTGTTTTTCTTTTACAGTGTCTCTGTTCGCTGTGGAAAGAAGCATAAGCTAGAAGAAGAGGCAGAAGGGTAAATTAAATTTGTCTTTTATGGTCTGAAAAATCCTAAGTTGTTTTGTTTTCTCTGAAGGTCTGGGTGCTTTTCATCTACAGCATACACAGGAAGGGAGCTTCTGTCGCTGTTGCCATTTGTGACTCTTTCCCATAATCGCACATGAGCCCAAATCCATTTCAGTTAATTAGGTGTGAGCATTGGTTTTCTTGCATGAGCACCCAGGATTTTAATCAGAGCAGTGTGGGTTTGTCCCTTGGTGCAGATTGTGTTTCCATCACGTGCCCAGGCTTTGGCAACTCTCCTGCTGCTTGTAGCAGTTTGTCCTGCAGAATACCACCTTCCTCTGTTAACAGCTGTGACCTTACTTTGTTTCCTAGTTGTCCTGTACGGAAGAAGAGGCTGACAGGAGCCAAAAATTGCCCTTTGAATCCCAGCACTGAAGAATGGATTCTCTGTGCAGGTCAGCAGGCAGCTGGGGAGGTAGCCAGTCAGTGTGGTGGCAGCGGTCCTGAAACTGCCATGTTAGAAATTCCCTGTGAAGAAATGGATCAAACACTGGGGGAACAGCAATGCGAGGTTGCTCGCAGGAAGCTTCAGGAGATTGAGGACAGGTAAATGCAGGGGTTGAGCAGACTGGTTTTGAGTTTTCCCTTTTTGGTGGGCGTCGAAGGGTTCATCTAGCACTTAGCAGTGTGCTCATAATGCTGTAAGGGTGAGATGAGCCTTCTGGGCAGGGGATCTGAAAGTGGCGGTGCTAGAGCAAGAGATGCTAAACACAGAGCCGCCCTTTGGTGATCACTCTGCAGTGTCAGAGTATCCAGAGCTCAAATCGTACCTGATGTTACCTGGTCAGATTTGAGCTCAGCTTTTTTCCTTCAAACTGCAGCGTGTTCTGTGATTGCTGCTTCTGAATGCTCCAGAAAGATGTGCATTTGTCAGCGTAGAGCAGTGTGAACCAGAGAGCTCTCCGCATGCCTGCAGCAAGGCGGAGGTTCATCTTGCTGCTGAACACCAGAGCCTGGTGTTGGGTGCTGTGGTGGCTGTGGCTGGTCTGTTGTAGTCACTGAGTGAATGCTCTGTGCATTTTTGCCCTTGAAAGATCTCTGGGAACGTCAGGTGTAGACCTCAGCTGAGTCCAGCTGAGCTAATGTGCCGAAAGATCTAAAATGACCACTGTTGGCAGCTGTTTGAAGAGACAGATGTTTATATAAATTGTAAAACAAGATTTTTTTTTTAGATGATTACTCCATAAATTATGTGAGAAGGGAAGCAAGGTACTGTTAGATTATTTTATTTTGTCCAGGGTAATCAAATAGAGCAGTGATGTTTGTCTTTATTACCTGGCTAGATCTGCTTTACAAAGGATCATTCCCCACCCTTCCTGGCTACTGCAGAATTTTCTTTAAAAGGTTTATGAAAACAAAGGAGATGTCTCCAGTGTATTGTAAATCCCTTCAACATCTGGTGCCACTTTAATCTCTGACATCAGTAAAGGTTGAGAGCTGTACTCAGTGGCTTTTTAGCAAGGCTCAAATGGAGCAGGTGAAGCCACTGCACAGCTGAGGCTCTCTCCTGTGGCGTGGCTGAACCCTGCAGCTCCCCTGAAGGGAGTCCATTGGTTTGCTCTGGGTGTCTGCATCATGCACTGCTGGTTAGTGCAGGGGTCACACGGCCAGCTCAGGTACCAGAAGTGGTTCTGTGGCACAGCTGTTCTCAGGGTGCTTGGCCCAGGAGCCTCAGGTTGTCAGGGCCCTGCTGCTTCTGGTACCAGCCGAGGTGAGGTCTGCCCCATGTGGCATGGTGCACCTGGATGGGACTGTAGTCTGCAGTGGATGTGCCTGCTAACAGTGTGCTCAATAGTGTTTATCTCCCTCTTCCCCCTCCCTTCCTAGGATAATTGATGAAGATGAGGAAGTTCATGCTGATGGAAATGTTAGCAATCTGCCCACTCTTATCCTGTCAGATACCCTTAAAAAAGGGATGAAGAGGGATTTTGGTGAAGTCCTGACAAAGAAAATAATAGAGTCTATGTAAGTTCTGGAGGAAATCATGGTACTATGTAGTTAACACATGCAAATGAGAAGAGAGACGCACTCTCTGTTTGTGGAGATGTCTTTAATTACTGCATGATGCAGCCAGTGCTGTGTGACAGACCATTTCTCTCTGTTTCCTATTCTCTGGTCAAGAATAGGAAAAACTATCTTGATAGAAAAGAGAAGTGTAACTCTAGCGGTCATCAAGCTGCCTGCTTTGTAATCCTCATTTGTTCAGAGTGACATTTGTTGAATAATCCATTACATCTCGACTTGTATGTATGTGAGCTTCCAAAAGAAGCTCCTGAAGTGTGACTGACAGTGGTCATCAAGTTTGGTGCAAAAGAAAAGAGAAAATGCAGGGTTGGAATTAGAGATAATTAGTTAAGGAAGAGGAAACTTAGTAGAGGGGAAAAAAAATACATGGATTCTGGAATACAGTTCCAGGCTAGCACAAAGAATGAAGATAATCTCTGGTCTTCTGCATTTAGTAGTTGTGATTGGAGAACTTAAATTTTAACTGAGCCTCTGTCCCTTCTAGGAGCCGTCCCTCGATGGAGCTGGTGCTTTGGAAACCTCTTCCTGAGTTCCTCACAGATAAACTGAAGTCTGTTTCTGTTAAGAACATCAAGCAGCAAAGTACAGAAGGGTGTCAAGCTAAGCCACCAGCACCAAGAGCTGCTTTTGCCCCACAGACTGACACATTCCCTGAGTCACAACAGACTGCCATGTCTCCAGATCCATATGCTAGTTTGGGAATCTCTGGGTGTGCAGAAGAAGAAATGGAGTTGTAGATATCAGATTTTAGGAAGTGGTGAGCTTCTGATGGTTTTTGTTGCTGTTTTTTTGATTCCCACTTTCTTCCTGGTTTGATGTGTGAATCCAAAGTTTTACTATTTGTTTTTTGTTTTCCTGCTAACAATCCTAAGAACATGGATTGTCCAGACACAACTTCATGAAACCGACCCCCCACAATTTCTGTAGGCGGGTCTTGCTTTTACTGAGAAGTCAATCCAGAGGCGTTTGGAATGCAGACATAGCTTTTCCATCTTGCTTAGTGGTGAAACATCCTCTTTATTGTACTTTGGTAAAGTATAAAAACAAATATTGAATGTAACTGTGGCTTAAGCCACATCTCTCACTTACTGAGCCATTAAGTCTTTGGTGCACATACTACGCTTGTCAGTTAATTCAATTTGAGTTACACAGAGGTATGGAAAGGAAGGAACGATTCAGAATCCAGTCACAGCTAGCAAAGCAGCCCCTATGGAAATGCAGCTTTTCACACTGCCCCATCTGTGTCTGGTTTGTGCTTGATGCAAACGTGTGGTGGTGAAGGGAGTTAGAGCTGATACAAGCCTCTTGCTTTGTAGAAGCTCACACCAGCTGCCGACCTGCAAAATACTCACTCACTATAGTCATCTCTTGGGTCATCGGCCCCTACATGGTGGGGCTTTTGTGTTCCCCTCCTCACATGATACAGAGTCTGGAGAAAAGCGGTTCTCAGCCAGCTGACTGACATTTGACCTTGTGCTGTAGCTCCTTGTGTGCATCAGCTGGCAGTCAGTTGCAGGCCACCTTGGTGCTGCTGAAGTAAAGGGCACAGTCAGTGCAGCAGGGAGCTGGCTTACTCTGGCATGAAGAGGGGCAGATCCTGATTATTGTCTGTAACCAAGCCCCTGATTTTGAGACTTGCTGGTGGGTGAAGTGTCTTCCCCTGAGGGACTCTAGACTTCAAATTTAAGCCAGAACACGTGCCATGGACATAAATTACAGAGAGGTATGCCAAAAGAATTTTGTATCCTGCTTGGAGTGTTAGAGAATCCTCAGTGAGTTACTGCTTGTACCTTTCCTTAATGCACAACAGTTCCATTATGCTTAAAACCCTTAAAGCAAAGAGTCTTCTCTGAGAAAGCCCAAGGGATTAAGAGCTGTATGTGAGTTGAGGCTTTTCCTGAGAGATCCCTCTCCATCTGATGGGTTCTGTTCAGAGTTGCAGTGGGGCAGTCTGGTTTTAACATCTGCTTAGGGTAAAGCCAGCAAGCACACAGCAGTGCAGCTGTTTGTGAGAAAAACCTCTTCCTGTGCAAGGTTCATGGGGGAAGCTTTGTGCTCAGATTCTTTATTGTTGGAGACCCCAGAGCTGGTACTTCAGAGCCAAGCTGGTCTTTTCTGCAGTCATCCTTTCTTTTCTCCTGGCTGCCACCAGCAGCTTTGTTCAGAGGGTGCCCTGCTTGTTAAGTCCTGTCTGTCTTGCTGTTCCTCTCCAAGCTTGGGTGACATTTGCTGTCTCTTGCCAAGGCATTTCAGAGCTCCACTAAGCCCATTCTAACACTTGAATAGGTACTGCTCTGGAAACTGGCCTATAATTTTGCCAGTCTGGAAGCTTTTTTAGCTTGGAAAACATGTGCAGCTTTATCTTGCCATTATGGCCACTTTTGTTCCAGGGTCTGCTATAAATCTCTCGCATGTGCTATGTAAATTTTTTTTTCTTGTATTATTATTATTATTAAGCTGCTGAACATGCTTAAAAATCCACAGCCTCTGATGTGCTCCATTGCTTCAACACAAAGCAATGCTGGCTGGAGAAGGCTGTAGTCACAGTGAGTAGAAAAAATGTGGTGCCTCCACAGCCTGGAGGATTATAGTGAAAATTCAGCATTGGAACTGGTTTAGTTGACGACTCTGAATCCCAAATAAGCTGAAAAGAAAGGATTGAAAGTTTTGATTAAACCATCTCAGCAACACTAAAATTGCAAGAGGATGGAGAAAACTGTCAAACCTACATTTTCCTCTTGAAAAGACAAATGAAATGTGCAGATTGCTTCCACGTTTGTTTTTTACCCTGTTCAGTTTGTACCAAAGGTTGACTTTCAGAGGTGTATTTCCTCTTAGTCATTTGATGGTAATGGGGCGTCCCTGCTCCTTCTTATTCTGCCACCTGAAACAGGAACGTAGTATGGGGCTGTTGACCAAGACTGAGATGGGAAAAACTGTCCAAGACGTTTGCTTTGGGAGAAAACTTTTTTTTTTTGATCATAATTAATTTCTGTCCTTGTGGTAGGAGAGGACAGGGTTCAATCATTTAAAATTGGTGAAGGAGAAGGGGAGGAACTGAGTGTCCAGGAAAACTAAGTCAAGAGTCTTGCTGTATCAGTCATTTGGAGAGGGTAAGAGAGAACTTTCACTGTGTTCTCACTCCTCTGTGTGTTGTAGCAGTTTCCTTTTTTGGGTTTCTTGAAAGGCGTCTCTTGCTGCAGTTCACAGGCAGGCTGGCAAATGTAATGCAGTATTAGGGAAAAACTTTATTTTGAAATTCAGAAGATCTGATTCTGGTCTGTGTCCTCTTGGGACCAACTCACCCTTTGTATGTCAGTTTTCAATAAATTTTCTAAAATATTTTTCAGATGGCTGTGTTTAATTTCTAATAGAAGGTAAAACCTTGGGAGCTTTGTCCAAACCCTCAGCTGGAGGGCAGAGTGTTCTTCTAGCCTAAGAGTTTTGATTTAGCTGCATGTCACTTCTTTCCTCCAAGGTGACCAACTGGACTGGGGAGACAGCAGCAGGTGGAATAGAGTCCAAGTAAGAAGGAAATGTGACCCTTACAGAACTTTGATCTTTCTAGAGATTAAAAATGTGTTGCTGATCAAGACACAGAACGTGTTGAGCTGTGAGGGAGGCTAACTGCTGCACTCCTGAAGGTGGGCAGTGCTGTCTGTGCCCCCAAGCAGGCACTGCTACCAGCATTTGAGCTGGCAGAGGGCAGCTCCTCACTCCCCAGAGCATGGGAGTGAGCTCCCACCAGCCAGTGCTGAGGATTATCTACTTCACTTCATCTTGCATCACCTTCACAGTTCACCCAATACATGTTCACCATTTGAATTGTAAATTACTTACGAGAAACAAAGGTCATGATTTTCCCAAGAAACCTGCTGTAACCAGTTTGAGAAGTTTCTCTCCTGAGCACCTTGCCAGGAGAGCTCACGTTACTAGAGGCTGTGGAAGTGAGAGTTAATGTTGCCATGTCTTCACCTGAGCATGAAAAGAGCTGCCTCAAGCACTGCTGGAAAGGAAAACAGCTGTGCAGCTACCTGGTATTGGTCTGAGAGCTTTGACCTACTGCCTTTAATTTTGGTCTCATTTCTTCAGAAAATGACAGGGTTTCTACACCTCAAAAGATAAAGGCTGGAGCCACGTTCCTTGGGGCAGACAGCCCAAACTGATCAGGGAGGGCCAGGAACAGACTCACATGCTCAGGTTTTTCCAGCAGGGATTCTCAAATGCTCAGTGGAACCTTCTTGCTGCATTAGTTAAGATAAAACTCAGCTAAGCCAACCAACAGGAACACTTACCCTTAGAATATTTTTTGTAGTAGAAACTGCTTTTAAATCAGCCCTTGATACATGGCAAGCCCTCTTACCTCTGTTCGTTCACTCTCTTCCCAAACACCTTAACAAGGGATAAAACATTAGAAAGCCAGGCAGCAGAAGTGTTAACTTCATGCAGTTGATTTCACCAGTTAGTTGATTTTGTTTTGGGAAAGGCCTTCTTGGAGCAGCTGTTAAAATGGTTGGTTAGCTGCTGTTACACTTGAAAAAGTGCTTAGTTTAGGCATAGTGGCTCACCTAGATGCACAGGAACTGCAATCCTGAACACCACAGAAATTAAACCATACTGAGAAATCCGAGAAACCTGAAGGGAGACAGCACACAGCACCAAGACTTCCCTTTCTACAGCTGGGATCAAACAAGAGCAAGGAAGAGCCTCTTACAGAATAGGCTGACTGTCTCTCAAGCAGGAACACACACCTGACCCAGGAATACTGCAGCAGCTGTGGTTACTCTTCTATTGTGCTACTCTTTAGAGGCCAGATGTGTGAGAACAGGAGAAACAGCTGCACATCTCTGGTGTGCAAGTCTCAACCTTCCTCTAGCCCCAGGGAAGGTATGTGAAGATCAGCTCTTCTGCAGGTGCTACTTTCAGCTGCTCATACTCATGCTTCTGTCTCTGACTTCCCAGCTAGAAAAAGCTGAGTTTTAAAGAAATGAAACTTCTGCTTACACTGTTCCTGCTGTACTTCACTTTTTAATTTCATATTAGGTTCCAATACTACTGACAAAAATAATGCAGACCTAAGATCCCACTGTCACCTGTCCATTTGCTTTTTGGCCTTATTATATCTTAAAAGGTGCTTCTGCAGTCAATTCTGTTTTCAGTCTTGAAAGTAAAGCAAGCTGGACTGACTGCTTATAGGTCAGGTTTTTTTATCCAAGTTCCTGCTGTATTGCACAGCTGTGGGTTTTACTGCACTCCAGCCATCAGACAGGATGCTTTATTGCAGCAAGCTAGGTTACTCAAGTCTGTAATGCCTAGCAGGCCTGCCACCTTGACTAGCAGTGACCAATACCCTCCCCTTGCCCCACCCCCATTTCTTGCCCTCCCCACTGCCAAGTTTAGTCCAAGTTTCACGCAAGGGCTGAAATAGCACCAAAACCAAGAACAGTTGTGCAACACCTGTGACAATTCCACATTCAGTGTAGGATTTCAGCAGCATCAGATGCCCCCAGCATCCAGCTGTATACACCATGGAGCACTGCTGGACTGCTGCATTCAGGTGGTACAAGGACAAGATATTGAGACCTACTCTCTTCAAAATTCTATACTTTCAAACTTTGCAAGGCCCAGGAACTATTCCCCTCCCCACTGAGATCCAAGGCAAAAAAGGGCCAGTGAGCTGCACTGCACTTTAATTGCACCAGAGTTAAATATTACACAGAGAAAGCAACTCTACACAGCAAACGGAAACCAAGCATTTACACCGTGAATCTGGGAGGGGAGCGGACTATTCAGTCTTAACCCAGCTGTCCATACAGATGCTGTTGCAGTTTCTGGTCAAAATTTGAATGCAAAACCAAAATGTTTACTTTTAGGTTCATGTAGAATTGGCAAGTAATTGAAACATAAGCTCTCCTCCTTCCTAAGCCAACCCTGATGTGAGAGGAGGGCAGGACAGGATAGGCTCTCATACCAGCAGGAAAGTGTTGGCCATCACCCCTCTGCTAGCAGGGGCTGAAATGAGCACCACTTTCCTGAACACACTGGATGCCCCCTCCCTCCACAGAGGCTGGCTCTTCTGCCAGGACAGCTACACAAGGGGAGTTAACACTACTGAGTTAGACACTGATCAGCTGGGGAAAGAGTTCATTGGCAAAGCTATCCTCCCAGGCATGGTCAGTGGCAAGTGGAGAAGACATGTCACTGAAGGGCGATGGGGACCCTTCATACCCAGAGTCACTACAGGCATCCAACAGATAGTTTGAGGCTGCAGGGCTACGATGAGAAGAAAGCAGATGAGAGAAACCCAGTTCAGGCATGAAGCTGTCTACAGGTTCCTCTTTCACAGACACTGGGACCTTGGGGATAGCTTTGTCTTCAGATGGAAAGAGAGATACTTCTTCAATTTTCACTAGCATGTTGGTTTGGTTGCCCATTTTAACAGGAATCTCCAGTATCAGGGGCTTTGTGTACACATGATCAAACCTTATCAGTTCATTAATGGCTGCCAGCTTAGCTGATGAGGACCCCAAAGAGGCAGAGGAGGAGGGTGGTAAGGAATTTGTTTCTCCACAGATCTCTTCCTCCAGCTTCTCCAGGCAGGTTGACTCTGGATCAGTGTATTTGAGAAACATGTCTGGGTCCAGACTGTCCAGAAAGCCCAAGAGCAGATCAGGCTGCAGAATGAAACACTGTTTTAGAACGACAGCCCACTCCTATTACAGCAAAACACCAGCTGTGGCATCTACCAACCCTCAACTGGACATTAATGTACACTAACATGATCAGAGAACTAGAACAGACATGCAGCTATCAAACAGGCAGTGAAGGCAACTAATTATATTTCAGAAAATCTCTGCCTATTAAAGGCACTAACAACCATTATAGAATTCTGCATGCATATTCACAGCCTCTCCTAGGAAGTTTGGCCTTTCAGAGCCATCAGGTACCACAGTGCCTGCTGGCCTCACACAGCAAGCAGCAGAGCTTTGCTCTGGCAGCCCTATCCTCGCACTCCTGGAAGCCATTCATAAGGGGCAGGGTTCCAGGTCTGAGCAGCTGGCACTTTAAAGCGATCAACTTTGCTTTCAATAACAGCAAAAGCACAGCATGCTTCTGGTATTTGTGCATTCCTGCAATGAGCTGAAAGACTGCCTCAGGCAATATCCTCCCAGGTTTTATGGGAACTGGACTTGAACACATTGCACAAATTCCTGTACACACCAAACACAGCCTGATACAGCTGCTTTAAGCCACAAAAACATATTTCAAGTATGGAAAGCCAGCCAGATGGAATGACTTCACATCATGAAATTATCACTAGTGTTATGTTCACACTGATTCCAAACATCACAGGCACTCTGCACAGAACTGGGGACTTACCTCTGAGTCTGAAGAATCACTGCCATCAGAATCCATGTGGAAGCGATCAGGAATGGTGACTGCTGGGCCTGCACCTGCTGCAGAGGAACACGTAGTCTGAGTGCTGCGGACTCAGCGGACCCGGTCACCAGCCTGATCTCATCCACCTGCGACTCCTTCACAGCCTGTGCCAAGGGA
The DNA here is from genome assembly GCF_027791375.1 of Indicator indicator. NCBI lineage: Eukaryota > Metazoa > Chordata > Aves > Piciformes > Indicatoridae > Indicator > Indicator indicator. The sequence goes on along the minus strand of NC_072035.1, from coordinate 169,020 downwards.
AAAAGTCCAGTCAGCCACCAGCCAACAGCACAGAACCCTGAAGAGCTTGCTCCTCCAGCAAAGGCTTCACAATCAGACTCTCCACTTGCTTGTGCAGCAGGAATCTGAAGGTAATGCCACTTCCAATGTGGCTCAAACTTCCAGAGATCTGCAGATTTATTTTGTTCACCCTGACCCCCTCACCCCACACTGGAGTCCCTCGAGACAGGCACACACACCTTAGCACGGTTAGCACTGCATCTCTACAAAGTACTGTAGAAAAGCTGATGAAATAGCCAGCTCACCACCACCCGTGCTATCCCACTTAGGGCACCCACTTAGGGCTCTGCCAGTCCGGCCTGCTGGAACAGGCCAGGCCAGGCCACTCCCCTCCCCGCCACACGGCAGCGAGCTCCCGCTGGGGCTGCTCCTCCTAGTCCACTGCCATGCAACAACCTCAGAGCTGGGAAGTTCCTGGCAGGTTGCGCTCAGGAGAGGAAGACGAGCGGCAGACGACTCACCTTGGATTCCTTCTCCTCCGTCTTCAGAGCATCTAGGCCCAGGCGGCAGCGTAGCTCCTGGTTCTCCAGGGTGAGGTTACACGTCCTCTCCCGCAGGAGCTGGTTTTCAAGTAGCAGCTTCTGGTTCTGCGGAGCCAGCCGTGAGTCAGGGAGACCGCAGCGCGGGCCACCCCTGTCCCACCCAACACCTCACCCGGTCCCTCACCTCCTCCTCCAGTTCCACCACCTGCTGCTCCAGCTCCGTCATCCGCGCCTTCTTCCTGTCTCGGGCGCTCTGGGCCGCCACGCGGTTCTTCAGCTTCCTAGGGGACAGGGCAGGGCGGCCGTCAGCGCGGTGAGACCCCGCGGACAGACACCACCGTACGGCACCACAGCCAGGCCTCGCCGGCCGCACTCACCTGCGCAGCGCCTTCTCCTCCGGGCTCAAATGGGTGAGTCGCTGCCGCTTGCGGGCCGGCTGCGGGCCCTCTAGACCCGGGGTGCCAGAGGCGGCTCCTGCCGGCAGGACCACGGAAAGCTGCCTACCCGTCGCGGGGCCGGGCGGCTCGGCCGCTTTGCCAGAGATGAGAAGCAGCCGAGGGGGCGCGGCACCGGGCAGCGCTGCCATAGCCGGAGCAGACAAGCCGAGACCCTGCGCTGCCCGGCACCACGACTCAGAAACCCCTACCCTCCTCACCGCCCCGCCCGGATTTCTACTATCGTGGCTTTTCCTCATTGGCCGGGACGGCGTGACATTCCGCCCAGGCTAGCGTGTGATTGGTCTGCGGCTCAAAGCAAGAGGGGAAACGAATTGCATCAGATGAGGGTGAGGGGCAAGGGGCAGAGGTCAGGGTCATTGGAGCTCGTGACGAGCGGGAACCCCTTGGCTGGGCTGGGCTGGGCTGGGCTGGGCTGGGCTGGGCTCGGCTCGGCTCGGCTCGGCTGTTGAGTTGCACTGGCAGGGGCCGCGCCCGGTCAGGGGTGGCAGGTAAAGGTCTCCTGGCCACCCTCCCAGAGGCGAGTGTCCTAAAGCTGTCCCGAGCAGAACCCGAGGGAGAAGTACAACTTCCGTGGGCACACAACTACCAAGAATGGAGCTATCGCAGGTGCCGTGAGACTGGGCTGAAAACTGTGCTCAAAAGAATCAAAGGCAGCAAGGAAGTCAATGAGCGATGAGCGGGAGTTGCAGAGGGCATGCAAAAATACCTCAGGGTTGTTCTCGGAGCCCAGCTTAATTCTCAGGAGCAGCAGCCGTGTGTGAGGAGTGATCTGTGCACTGTTAGGGCTGTCGATGAGGAACCTCAGCGTACCACGAACGAGCCTGCCAGAGCTGAAGGGTTTGGGGCCCAGGCAAGGATGGGTCCTGCCCGGGGAACGCTGCACAAGCTGTGCACACGGACAGAATGCTGTTCATGCCAGCAGCAATGGGCAGCCCCGGCGGGCTCAGCGCAGTGCCTGACACCTGCCATGCTTCGCAGGTGGCAGCTGCCCACGACCTGAGTAGTTATGAAATGTTGAAACTTTGGCTGCTTTCAATTAATTCTGAAATCTATTGCCATGCCGAATTGAGATTAATGAAGTCCTTAGGCAGTAAAGGACAGACATGAGCTCTCAGAGCTCAGAGGCACTGGGGGGTTTGCTTGGCAGGACTCCAGTGCTGGGCTTCTGCCAGGCTTTCATGATACAGAGAACAAACTGCATTTGTAAGTTTGTGTTTGTTCTGTCCCTGCTCGGTGCAGCCTGACATACAGTTAAGGCTGGGAGTTCACCTTTCTGCTTTGACATCTTTGTGAAACCCCTGACTTTTCATAAGCCCTTTAGGCTGAGTGCAAAAATGTTGTTGGTTCTGGTTTCCACCATTGAAAACTAACAAAATGCAGGTCCATTATGAATACCTATTTCTTATCTTAGGGTGGTGAGACTCTGGAACAGGCTGTCCAGGGAGGCTGTGAATGCCTCCTCCCTGGGGGTGTTCAAGGCCAGGCTGGATGAGGCCTTGAGCAGCTGAGTCTAGTTGAGCTGTCCTTGCCCATGGCAGGGGGATTGGAGCAGATGATCTTTGGGGTCCCTTCCAACCTGAGCCATTCTAGGATTTCCGGTTGCCCTTTTGTACAACAAACAAACCGCCCCTGCTTGCGCTGCTTTGTGATGCCCATGTCCATGCTGTTGAGACCAGCTGAGATGTCATTGGTCGTATGGATATTCAGACTTCTTACCATTGTGGCTGTCTGTAAGTGATTTAATTTTCCTGTTTAATTTGATATGGAACCAGGGCACAAGCAGTTTTTCCTTTTGCAACAAACAATTGTGATTATGAATAAACTAAGTGTAAGGACAGCCATACTGGTAGCAGTGATGTGTGACCAAACACAAAACTGGAAGTTGCCCTTGGCACTGGTGGTGTCCCCTCTTATTGAACACAACAGTAGCAATAGCAATCTTGTCCTGTTGAGTCACTAAGACTTGCTGTGATAGAGCAACTGAGGACGTTTAGGCTCACAAATATCATGGTACTACTCTTAAAATACGTAAAGTCTTTTATTAGATATATGGTTAAGTCACTGGATAAGAGTGGCAAAGGAAAGTTCTGTAAAGCTGTTCTTTCACTGACATATTCAGAGAGCTTTAACTGAAAGACTTCAAGTTTAATTCTTAATTCCACCTCTTTTTTTTTTTCTTTTTTCAAACTCTGTTTACACATTCTAGTTTTTCCATTTTTCTTTTTTTTCATTTGGTGGATTCCAACCCAAGATCCACATGACAGTGCTCTAGTTCCTCAGGAATGCTTCTCACTTTGCCTTTCAGTTCAGCACCATTATCCACCCAAAGGGTGTGCTGATGAGGCTACTGTTGGTTGTCCTGCCAGAAACAACATTAGTTCCTAACACAGCTTTCCTGTGTGTTCCAGGTGGCTCACCCACCAAAGGAAACAGTTTTGTTTAACAAAGATTTGTTTAACGAAGGCTTTACCCATGTGTAATAGCTGAAAGCCATCTACTTATGAAAAAGGGAGAGCAGAGAAGGAAAAGAAAACAGAAAGAGAAGGTATAAAGACAGTTTAACCAAAAGGCATAGTCTGAGAAAGAGTTTGTTTGCACAGTGTGTGTCTCAAAAGCACTGGGAAAGTGGCCCAGGGCTTCAAGCTTGTGTCAACAGCTGGAGTATTCCCAGATCTGTATCACTAGCTGAATAACTGAGAAGGGGAACTGTCTGTAGCATAGAAGGAGGTTATTCCAAGCCTGTAATGTTTGTAATGAATTCTGCATTAATTTCACTTGTTCTTAAATTTCATTACACACAGATTCAAGAGTGCAGCTCTCAGAATTCTCCTGCTCTTAGTGTCCAGGTGGAAAGTAACTCTCACCTTTCTGTAAGAGACTCTACTAACCTAGCTGCTGAGCTCCTTGTCAGCTGAACAGGGGAAGAGCTTCACTTTGGCCACCTTATCCACTTTTCTGGCTAACACTTCCTTCTGGTCATAACAGCTCAGGCTCTTTGGAAACATACACAGGGTTGGTGCTGCTGCTCGTGCTCTTCATTGCTGTAGTAGGTGGGGACAATTTACAGACAAGAAGATAACCAAGGATATAGAACTTTTCATCACTGGTAGGCTGGCAAGAACAGTGACACAGCTTTTCTTCAGCAAAAAGGCAATCCTGCTAGGCATGAGGAATCACACAGGCTTTGTCCTTTGCCTTCCGCATGCTGCTACTCACTGCCCACCTGCTGTGGCATGGTATGTGGGCTTCTAACACTGCCACAAACAATTCCTGCAGAAGGTGACTCTTCCCTCATCATCCATTCTCCATTAGTATTTAGAAAGTCTACCTCAGTGGACTCTATGTTCCACCAGAGAAGTGTGGAAAAGATCCAGGGAGCCCAGCTTTGAATTCTGAGTCTTACAAGGCATCTTACAAACCCGCGTACCTTCCATCCCAGTTCCTTGTCTTTATGTTCCAGCTCACATACATTACTGGTACCTGTTGCTGTCCAAAATTACAGGGAACAGTGGGCAGATCTGTTTCAGTTCCATCCTAGATCTGTGTAGTGGGTCACAGACATAGGTTGGGAATTCTTGCTTTGATCATCTCTGTGGCTCAGCCCTCTGACCTAGCTGATTTTGTGGTGAGGCAGTTTCTATCCCAGTTGTACCACGAGTGCCTCCTGTTACAACTCTTCCTTCAGAACTCTGTGCTGGAGCTCTGTCTGTGTTTTCCCCACAGCAGTGTCCTAGCCTCTGCAGGCAGCATCAGTTGACTCAGGCACGAGGTACACAGTGTGTATCTTGGTATCTTGTGACAGAGATCACATGCCCTTGCAGCAGGCTTTCCTCTCTCTGCATCCCAAGAGAATCTGTTCTCCCATCACCATAGTTAATGAAGTCTTGCTCCTGACTGCCCGAGGAGGTCCAGGTTAACTCAGACAATGCTGTGAAGTGTTTCTGTGACAAAGACACTGTGAAAGTTGGGCAGCGGTTGAGCCTCTTACAAGGCCTTTTTTTTCAGGGGAAGAGGCTTTCCCTTCAGTGTCACTGGAGCTGCCAGCAGCCACAGGCACTGAAGCTCACCTTGCTCTTCTTCGGGGCAGCTGCACTCAGAGGCTGAGCCCTGTTCTGTGTTCAGTGGCCATCGACTGCGTGGTGTCCCTGGGCACAGAGGCAGGTGGGAAGCACACCTCCCAAAGCTGCAGGTGTGTGTACAGCAACTGACTAGCTTAATTTATGGATAGGGGACCCCCCACTGATGCCCTCTCCTGTACTAACCTTCCTGCATCATATATTTTTTTGGGAGCAAAGATGAAAGTAATGCTCTTAGTTGAGACGATGCAGTGAGGGCATTGCTGGGGGTGATGTTTCAGGACATTCTTGGCAGATACCAGAAGGGCTGAGCTTTAGCTGTCCCAGTGAACTGCCTGCCTGTGCTCTGCACACCCTATGTTTAACATGTTGAGCAAGCTTTCTGAAGCCAGCCAACTGCTGAAACCTCACACGCCTAAAGTTCCTGTTCCAGTAAGTTGTTCTGTTTGCACATCCTGGTTCAGAACTGGAAAACACTCTGGGAGGTAGACAACTGTGCTTAAGAAAACTTCATAAAGACTACTTCCTATTGGCAGAAGTTAGGTCTTTTTTGGAGCAGTGCCAGCTTTTGACAGGAAATACCTTCTCTTATTTCTTAGTCATTCCCTAGGCTTTGAAATTCCTTTAGAGGTTCAGGGACCCTGAGAATCCTGGCGACTTTATTGTTTTGTGCGTTTAAAATTGTCTCCTTATATTCTTCCCTTTGGGTGCCTTCACCCAGTTCTGCCCATCATACACAGGAGCCTCTCTCCAGCTGTCATAAGAGCCCCTGTGTGACAGAGTGGAAGGGAGGTCAGGAAATGTCAGGGGAGGGATCAGTTCTGTCTCAACAGAGGTTCATCCAGCCTGGGAGGGCTACTGTCCGGACCCTCTCTCTCCTGCTTCCTACATTACGGTTTTGCTGCATGCTCACAGGGGACAGGTGGCAGCTCATGTTCAGAGTCTGCTACCTTTCCTTCCTGGCAGCCTTGTGTGTTTGCTCTGTTAGCAGCCGACTTCAATGATAGCTCTTACATAAATGATCAGGGACAGCTGAAGCCCTTTATATACTACCTAAATAGATAAGATGCTGTACTTGATCATGGAAAATGCAGTGCTGTAAGGTGGTTAATGACAAGTGACAGATCTGTAATTCGGTGAGTCTTTAATACACTAGAGAACCTAAGATGAAATAAATAGTTGCTTAGCTCACCTTCACATGAATGAACTAGTTAATGTGGTAATGCCTTCGTGGTAATGCCGGTCAGTCACATTGTAAGACTGTAATTTGCTTTTGACAGTCAGAAGTGGTCCAATCTCTTTGCTGGCTTCAATCCTAGGAGCTCTTCACATTCCAGGGATTATCCTCTGCAATTAGTGTTCAGTAGCTGTTTAGATTTGACTTCTTAATCACGTACTTCAAATCTATCTGGTGTGGTTTACACATTGCTCACTTTAAAAAGCGCACTGCTCGCAGCAGGGCCGCGCGAACAGCACCCTGTCCCGTAGGCTGGCTCCCGCAGCGGTAGTGCCGGTGCCGAACGCGCGGCAGAGCGGTGGCGCTCGCGTGGCGCTGTCCCGGACGTCCGCTTGGCTCCCGCGGGCTGCGCCTGCCAAGGGCTTGCTGGGCCGAGGCGGCCACCTGCTGGCTGCTCTGCCCCACTGCACTTCGGCAGCTCTGCTCGGGCAGCGGCGTCGCGGCGACCTAAGGAGGGATGGAAACAGCTCCGCGTACCTGCGGAAGAAACCGCCGCTACTACTTCGGAAATGGAGACTTGGAAAGCACTCGGATATCTCTGAGGAAAGCTTTCGATCCGTCCTAGGCCTTTGTGCTGTGCAACCGTGTCTCCAGAGGCGCAGAACAACAGCTTAACATGATGATGAAAAAGGGCAGGCACGTCCATGGCCTTGAATACACTTGGTAAGGGACAGCTCGTCTCCCATCACTTACTAAGAAGCACAGCAATCTCCTCTGCTTATCAAATAAGCTGCAGTAGCGTTGGCCTCTGCAAAGCACCATGTTAGAACCTGTAGGGAACATGTCAGTTACTGAAATCATCTGGAAAGGCAGATGTGGGGGTGTCAATGGGACAGACAGCTCTCCTTAACCTGCCCATGGGCACTTGATCTGCTGTGAGGGCTCCTCAGGTACAGTTAGCTGTAAAAAGAAGGATTTCAAGTGTGATTTAAGAAATGCTTTAGTGAAAAACTCCTTGTTCTTACCTTCCCTAAGCCTCCTTCTCACACTTTCTTCCCAGCTCTCCAACACTGCATTGTGAGACAGGGGTTATATGAACGTGGAGCAGCACACCTCATTAGAGGAAGCCCTCAGATTTTTTGGTAAGTGTAAAGAGCAAACGGAAGTTGTACCCCTGCTCTGTCCCAAGGGTCAGGGCAGGCAGCACTGCAAGGAACTGGAGAGCACTCCACTCCCAGACCTGCCTGTGAGATGGTCCTGCTTGGGCTCTTGAACCCCAGAGGGACTCTAATTGTGTGCTTAAAAGCAGTTTTTCACGAGCTGTAAAACATGAACTACATTATAAAGTACTTTATGCTGCAGTCTTTCCAGCTTTTTTCTGGCCCCTGGTTGTAAAGTTCTCATTTTATTCCACTGCTCTAAGATTACCAAACTGGTTTTCATTGCTTGTGCTCTTGTGCCTCACAGGGATGTCAAGCACGTTTATGGAAAATACATCTCAGACAAATAATGTGTTTTAAGGAGTCTTTACATGTGGCTGATCCAAAGTAACTGTTCTAAGCTCAGGGACAAGGACTTCACATGGGGCTCATCCTTAGCCACAGCCCCTGTTTGCTGCTGGGTGTTCAGAAGACTTTTATTTGTGGACTCAGCAGTGGTGGGCTTGGGGAGACAGTGGCTCGGTGGTTTGGGTTTTGGTTTTTGAGGGCTTTGTTCAATTTGGTTTGGGTTTTTAAGTGGTAGCTTGTGAAGCTTACATGGAATACCTGGTAGTGAAAGGGAAAGCCAATCTGTCTCTCTAGGGTACAGTGTAACTTGCAGGTACTCGGCAGACTGAACCTGAAGAGTTCATTGCTCACCCGTGGGCGGAGGCAGCCCCTGGGCTCTGCAGCCACAGGGTGCCCTCACCCTTCTGAAGGGGTTCTCCATTGACATGTAGTCTGGCTGGATTATCTGCTGTTATTGGGTCACAGCAGGATGAACCACCTCTTCTTACTGCTTAGCATATCTGAGCAGCCTCTTTTAAGAGATTTTCTTTTCTCTTTACAAAGTGGATGAGAGATGAACTGTGTCCCAAACAAGGTCTGGCTGATACTGGGGACAATGTCAAGCAAATGGAAATTAAAAATTCACAGTAACTGGAATACTTTCAATCCATGTTCATTGGTTAGTTTATTTATTTGAAAATGGGTTATAATTTCCTTTGTTATGCTAGGATCTACGACAATATATGAGGGAAAAAAAGGTTTATTTAAGAATTGGCATTGTTACTGGCTGAAAGTTCAGTCTTTGCCATTCTTATGGCATACAGGATCATGAGAGCCTACCATCACTGGAGACTGTCAGGAGGTTGAGCTTTGGTGACGTGTCTTAGGAAAACACTTAGCTGAAAATTGACTCTTTTCTTTGCTATACGATAGCTGATATTGCTATACGATAGCTGTACGATAGCTGATATTGGGTGTTGGGGAGAGTCCCTCAGTACTAGAGGACAGTTTGGCACCAAAACAGCAGAGGTAAAGATGCTTTGGTTCCAAGATACTTTTTCTTAATATCTCTGGGCCCCTGCCCTTAACACCTCCCTTCAATAACCTGAGTTCTTCTTCCCTTCCTTTCACATTCCTTCAGCATCCTCACCAGGCAGAAGATAGCACATGCTGTGCCCACTCTGCTGCTGGGCACAGATGGGAGTGCTGGTGACTGTCACACAGGATGTGTGGCAGCTGAGCTCTACCAGCCTCTGCCCCGCCACCAAGGGACACTGTTCTGTACCAAACATTTCAATGTACACACATTCACTTTATGTCCTTTCATGACAGTAACCCCTTAACATGCAAATATAGTTACAAAAGTTCTATGTTAATTAAGTGGAATACAATTAGACTGGATTCTTTTACTTAAAAGATGTAAAATAAACCCCAGAATGTTCTTTGGTCAGTAGAACTGAAAACGCTCTGCTTACGTATTTTCCTGCTGCCTTAGCTTCCCCCGTGGCCTTTTGGGATGCTGCTGTAGTATTCAGAGTCCAGAGCCTCTGATTTTCACAAAATTGGCAAGAATGTACTGACTTAAGAGCTCTGCCCTTAAGCTTAGTTAAAATTAGCTAGCAAGCTCGGAAGAGCAAGAAGGCTGACAGGCAGAGAGCGTGTGTTTGTTGTGGAGAGAGGAGAAAGGAGGCTCTAGAGAGGGGTCTCCAGGCTGCTGTGCTTGTGGTGACTGCAGGGCTGTGACAGAAGGCAACCTTCAGATGCCTTCAGCCAGCTGTATTCTCAATTCCAGGGATGGCAGGACCAGGGAAACTGTGTTCCTGCCTCATTTGATGGTGAGAATGGCTGATGGCCATGCTGTGAGCGGCTCTTTGATGCAGTTTTCCTCTTGCCTGATGCGCAGAGCTATGCTTCTTGTGGAATATTTGTTTGGGGCTGTTTTGTATACCATTCATCACAGTGGCACCTTGGTGCTTCACTCTTCTCAAAAGCAGCATGGGGAAGGAGGGTTCTATAATATCCATCTCTTTGCAAGGGAAATGAGATGCAGGAAGGTTTGCCTCAAAATCATTCTTTAGTGTTGATTGTTCTCTTCTGAGGTAGAATCCCAAAATCATTTAGATTGGAAGAGACCTTTATGAACACTGAGTCCAACCCAGCACAGCACAGTCAGGTCACCACTAAACCAAGTCCCTCAGCACAACATCTACAAATCTTTTAAACTCCTCCAGGCATGGGGATTCCACCACTGTGCTGGGCAGCCTGTTCCAGGGCTTGACAACCCTTTTGGGGAAGAAAGTTTTCCTAAAGTCCAGTCTAAATCTGTCCTGGCACAACCTGAGGCCATTTCCTCCTTTCCTACCACATGTCACTTGGGAGAAGAGACCAAGTGCCTAGGGCATGCTTTCTCAGACCAGTAATCTCATCATGTTCAAACTGTGGCTCTTGCTGTCCTCAGCTGCAGTTAGAGATGCCTGAGACCTCTGTATTTCAGACCCAAAGCCTCAGTCTGTTATGTAGGAAGGAAGCTCATTAGAAATATTGGATTGCTTTAATGATGGACAGGCTGTTCTCTCCCTGCAGTCTGGATTTCTGCCCAGGCAGAGGGAACTAGGTGACCTGAAATCTAATACCTCATGCCACTGCTCAGCATCCAGCTCTGTGGCTACTGCAAAAGCAGTTGTGCTGTGTCTGTAGGCCAGGGGCATGGAGAGCTTAGCGAGGTGGATCCAATCTTCAGCAAATTTTATTTTAAGGGTAGGACACCACCCTCATGCCCATATTTTTCACTGGTTAGTTGACAGATTTATTGGGCTGCCATTTCTGCATTCCTAGTACTCATCCTCACCTGCAGAGCCCCTACTTTTCCTCTGCCTCCTAGGGAATATCCCCAAAGTGCTGTCAATTCCATTATCAGAGGCAGGGAGCTTACCTATGACATTGCTTCACTACATTGTTTATCTCAAGTGGAACCCTCCTGGGAAGCAAGATCTTGTAGGAAAGAAGTACCTATGCAAAAGTATTTCACAGCACATGTGAACAGGGAAGAAGATTACTGTTGAATTGTCTAGCCTGGCTGATCCCTGTTTTCTTGATAATTAAAGTTGAAATCTAATCATATCTCAAGGTGTGATGTTTATGTAATTTTTGAACAATTAACAGGAAAAAAAAAGAGGAAGAATTAAATGTCTTGTGTTCACTGATGCCCCATGAGGGGCATTTGTTTGATGCAATGAAACTTAGAGAGTTAGCTTTCTGTAGGACTAAAACTGTGCTCCACACACTGAGCTCTTCTCTTGGTCTCTTAGAACTCCTACATTTTCAATTGCCATCTCTGCTCCTAGAGCTGCTCTTCCCAATACTATTTTAGCTTGCAGATTGAGTTTGAGTTTAAAAAAAACTTTCTCCACTCTGCTCCTGCCCCCCTGCCTTTAGCCTAGGTCTCTTTCCTGATCCAGTTTGCTACACAATTTACAGAAGTTACCTTGGCATGAACCAAGTGCCTGAGAGCAGGGCAGTTGCGAGACCTTGACCTGCAGCAGCTCAGGATGTGAGCCTTTTACCTTTACTGATAGAACATTGGCAAGTATTGATTACAGTGGCATGGGGACCTTTGCAAGAAGGAAGACATTCTGAACCTGAGGTGCAAGGCATAAAAACCTGCCCGTGGCTGCCAGTGACCTGCTGATGACTCCTCTGGAAGGGATGGAGAACAGCAGATTAGAGAGTCTGGGTATCATTTGCCTGAAGCACTGAAGTGAGTGAAGAAAGAGAGAGACTTTTTCCTCCTGACACCCACAGCTCTGATTAACAGTGACACTCTCATCAACCCCACAGAACCTCTACCTACAGCTCTGCTTTTGCTGCAGGTTGTGAAACTTCACCTACTCAACAGGGAGAAAAGCTACAGATGAAGGGACTGGAGCACTGCCCTGTGAGGAGAGGCTGAGGGACCTGGGGCTGCTTAATCTGGAGAAGACGGAGAGGGGATCTAATAAATGTTTATAAATATCTGAGGGCTGGGGATCAAGAGGGAGGGGCCAGGCTCTGCTGAGTTGCACCCTGTGATAGGACAAGGGGCAAGGAATATAAACTACAGTACAGGAGGATCCACCTCAACATGAGGAGGAACTTTTGCACTGTGAGAGTGACAGAGCACTGGAACAGGCTGTCCAGTGAGGTTGTTGAGTCTCCTTCTCTGGAGACTTTCAAGCCCCGTCTGGATGTGTTCCTGTGTGACCTTTGCTGGATTCTATGGTCCTGCGCTGGCAGAGGGGTTGGCTTGATGATCTCTGGAGGTCCCTTCCAACCCTAACATGCTGCGATTCTGTAACTTGTTCCTATATTAATGGTGATATATGAAGCCCTGTGCTAAGCACTGGCCGTTTAGGGAATGTGAGGAAAATCAAGCAATCTGTTTCCTACGCCAGATGCTGTGCATTTCTGAAGTCCTAGTGGCACACAGCTGTCCCCTGAAACTGGCATGCGCTGGCCACATCTGTTGGCACAGTGTATTCTCTGTTGTTGCTAGGCTGGATCAGCACAGCCAGCCCACTGCCAGCTCCCTTTCTGTGCATGCCATACTGCTGTGCCCTTAGGTTTGTGGGATTATTGTGATGCTTGTGCTAGAAGTGCAGAGTATGTTCCTGTGATGCCTTTGTGACACTTCCTCACTGCAGAATGCATCCATGACTCGTTAAGCTGATGTGGCTCTCTATCTCACACGAAGGATGCTACTATCTTCAGTGCGACAAAGTATAGTTAGGAAAAGAGCTAGCAATTTCTAGCCCCTCTGCCAGTTGGTTAGAGACTAATCCAAGCTTGCTTCCAAAAGTTGTGTTTCATAGCAAGGGATTCCACTGATCTCAAGGGATCCGTTTGTCTAATCCCACATTGTCACTAATTTATACTTTTAGGCTCCATAACATCTTGTGTTAGTGAGTTCCAACCGTAGCTGCGCTGACTTTTAAAGCTAAACTCTGTTGTTCCAGCCAGGCTCTCTTAGTGAGAGACTGAAGGAACTCATGTAGGCTTCCGCGGCTCGCCCCCGCTGGCCGGCCAAGGCCCGGGATGAGGTCTCCACTCAGCAGCACCTGCAAAGCGTTGGCTCCGCGACTCGGGGCCGCCGTGCCTGTCCCGAACACCGGTGAAGAGGCCGCGGGATGCGGGCAGGCTGCAGGAAACAGCAGGCGATGGCGGAACGCACGGGCGCCGCAGAGCAGCATCTCACCAGAGCGACCCGGGCACTGCGGCACATGCCGTTACTGGAACGGCTCCTGCCCGCGCCGAGCGGTCTGCCCGGGGCCGTAGCCGTGCCGCGGGCACGCCCGGGACGTTATGCCTAAGGCACTCGGGCATTGCCCGGCGCCAGAGAAGGGCCGGCTGGCGGCAGCGAGCCACAGCAGCGTCGGGAGGCGGCTCCAGCCGGCACCCCCCCGGCCGGCGGACAGCCGTTCCGCTCCGGCAGCCAGGCCGAGGGCCAAACAGGCCGACACCCTCGCCGCCTGCGGGACGGGCCCCGACGGACGTGGGCCCGGCCGTGCGCCACAGGCCGCCGAGGCCGCCACTCGTGTCCCGGGCGCGCCCGGCCCGGCCCTGCAGGCCCGGCCGCATGGGAGGCCGATTTCTAGCGGGGCCTTCGCGGGCGCCGCGCCACTGCCGGCGCTCTGGCCCTGTGCGTAGCCGCGGCTACGAAACCGGGATCCGCTGCTGGCCTCGGCCGTCCTCGGCTGGGCCGCGAGTGCGCCGAGGGAGGGCCGGAGCGGGTCAGAGCCGCGCGGGAGGCGGGGATAACCCCGCGGTGGCCGTCACGTGGAACAGATGAAAGGGAAGCGGCTTGGCAGGGCGGAGAGCAGCCGGGGCGAGGGACAGGCGGCGCGGGGCAGGCGGCGGCGAGGAGCGGGGCGCAGCGCGGCGGGAGGGCTGCTGCCATGGGGCGCTGACCCGCCCGGGACCCCGGCCCCGGAGCTGGAGCCACTCGGGAGCGATGCGCGGCGGCGGGGCGCCGCTCCCCCCCGCCGCGCGATGAGGGGCTGCGGGGCCGGCGCGGGGCTGGCCGTGCCGCCGCCGCCGCCGCTGCTGCTAGTGCTGCTGCTCGGGTTGTTGGTGGCCGCGGCGCCGGGCGCGGCGCTGGGCAAGGAGACGGCGTTCGTGGAGGTGGTGCTCTTCGAGTCCAGCCCCAGCGGCGACTACACCACCTACACCACAGGGCTGCAGGGCCGCTTCTCCCGCGCGGGGGCCACGCTGAGCGCCGAGGGCGAGATCGTGCAGGTGAGCGCCAGCCGGGGGGCACCGCCTGCCCCAAGATGGCTCCGCGGGCCCGGCCGCTCGTCACCTGGCGGCACAAAGCCCGCGCCTGGCCGGGCCCGCCGCCCCACGTGCGCCGCGCGGCCTGGGGACGCCGCGGCCGCGGTGACAGATGCGCGCCCGCGCACAAAGGCCGCGATGCCGGCGTGGCCGCCGAGCCCCGGCCCTCACCTTGATGGCGCGTAGCCCCGCGGAGCGCGGCGCCGCCGCTCGCTCCTTTGACAGACGGGCGTGCAGAGCGATGGAAGCGGGACGGGCCGAGCCGAGCCGCGGGGCAGCGCGGAGCCGCGGGCCGCCTCCGCGCGCGCCCTCGCACCTCCGGCGGCGGCGGGGTGCGCGGTGCCCTCCCGGCAGGGGGGGGCCGGGGCCGCCGCGCGCTCTGCAGGGGCGGGACGCGGTGTGCGGGGGGCGCCGCGGACCGCCGAGGGGGGACGGCGGGAAAGCTCCGCGGGAGCCGCTCGCTGCCGGCCCTGGCGCCGCATCCCCCGGGCACGGTTTCCGGCGGGGGATGCGTACCTGCGGCCGCTGTCCCGGGAGCCGCTTTCCAAGGATCCTTACGCTAGGCAACGCTGGTCCCAGAGCCGCACTCGCCTTTCTCGTCTGAGCCATCACCGGCGTACGTTTGAGCGCAGCCAGGCTTCGCTCCTGCGGAACTCCGGAGCTGCTTATCACAGGCCTTTGTAGCCGCTTGTAATTGTTGACTTTTATTTTTTTCCCCTTTGGCTAAGTAAAGAAAAATGACTTAAATGGTGTTTTAATAAGTTTGACTGTTAAGCAATTGCCAATAGCAATCCTCGTATCTCATTAACACCGAGGAGTTTGTTTGCTTGAGTTCTATATGTACACACAGACACACACATATATATACACACGTTTCAAAAACATTAGCTGTGGGTAAGTAAGTTCGAAATACACCTGGTAAAGCTCTAAAAGCACAAATGCAGTAATGTCAAAATTGTCGTCTTTCATCTTTTAAAGTATCCTGCTTCTGAGTGCTTGGTATTTCAAAACAGTTTCCACAGGGAGAATTGTTACAAAAGTTTGCTTGAAAGCAGAAGAGCTGCAAGGACCAGCTACTGACAGAAGGGTTTTATTTCTTCTTAGAGAACAGAGAGCTTGACCAGTGAGTTGTGTTCCTGACATCCCACAGAGATGGTGCTTGTAGGGGCTCAGGGAGATGTCGGCAGTTCTCTGCTTTTGGTGCAGTATCAAACAGTGCCTCTAAGTGACACTTAGCACCTTGCCTTTGGGCTTAGCCAGAGACTCTGAAAGTACTGTCAGGTAATGGTGTTAGGAACAGGGTAGAGGCCATTGATTGAGGTCATGATTGCCTTGAGTTTGTGAGTGAAAGTGAAGGAAAACACTGTTAAGACTCAAATTTGCACAGCTTCAAACAAATGTGTTCCACAGGCAACGTTTTGTAGCTCTTGTGATGTGACGTCAACAGTCTGCTTCCTCCTCATACCTGAGCAGACAGCCCCTCTCTAGGAAAAGCTACAAAGGTGGCTGAATTGTGTGGCAAATTACTCAGAAATTGCTTTGCTTGTTCATCTGTACACGTGTCATGATGCCACATGTCATGAACAGGCCATTTCTTGCCCCGAGCCAGCCTGTGTGCTGAATTTCTTCAAAGAGAATGTGGCAGATACTGATCTACAGCTGCTGGATTGAATCCTGGCCATCAGAGTTTCACTTAGGTGCAGCGTCTCTTGTGAATGTCACACTTCAGTTCCCTCCTGATGATGGGTTTTTCATGGACAGAGCTTGTAAGAGTTTTCAGAGCCGGGACTCAGCTCCCTTTATTGAGCTGGGCTGTGTATTTATGGATGTGTATGAATCTGCTGCTCTGGATCATCATTGAAAGCTGACTGTGAGCCTTAGGAAGGAATCATGTAGCCAGTGCCACTGAGAACCTGTTCAGTGGCAGCTGCTGGTGGTACTCAGTGAGGGAAACAAGCTTTCCTTGGCCCCAAATACCTTGTTGGTACACACAGCTCTTTCAAGATTAAGATGTGTTTTTCTTCAGAATGAAATATTGGAAATTCTTGAAAATCAGGCACACATTAAAGAATGGATCAAAGGAATTGTGGGTTTGGGACTACACAAAGACTTACTTTTGTTTATGTTAATAGCATCAATTACTCACTGGTCTTGGAAGTCTGAACAAAAAAAAAAACACTCCAAACCCCAACAAACCACAGTAAGAAACAATGCACTTTGAGCTTTTGATAGGTCATACATTCACTCCTAAGCTGGTTACTGGTCAGATTCCTATTCAGCAGTGGTATGCTGTTACATTGTTTCTCATGTTGTCTTATTAGGGTCAGCTGTCTACCCAAACAACTCTTTGGAGAGATGAAATGGTTGTGTGTCCTCTTTCATGTGGCTGCAGTTTGTATTCAGCAAATTCATCCTCAGGTTGCTGTGTCAGCTGCTGCTTAGGCTGCCGGAAAGTCTAACCAGCTCGGTGGTAACTGGCATACTGCACTGTGATGTGTTTCTAGGGGCAATATCCTGGCCATTAATATGGTGGAGATTGGAAATGGAAAATGTCTGATTGGAGGGTGATTGTGGAAACAACTTTGTGAAGCCTCTAAAATGGTATTTTGCTTCAAAACAAATTACAACTGCTGAGCTCCTTATGGTTGAACCTTCTTGTAGCATTCAGGCCAAAACCTCAGATGTAGTTCTGCATCAGAGGAGGTGCTGTGTGGCCACAGACCTGCAGTGCTGGCACAGTAAGCATCACTGATGTGACCAGCAGTGGCTTCTGTGCCCAGAGCAGGACTGTGTCTCAATCCTGCTGCCAGCTGGCAAGATTCGGTTCCTGTTGCTTGTTCTGCTTCATCACTGAGGTGTGGAACATCAACCGCTGTGCTTCTTAGAAGCTGTGGTGGTGATGGTACTGTTCCAGTGAGATGCTGGGAAAGAGGATCAAATTTAACATTTATTTTAGGTTGCATAAAACCCCTTGACATATCAGGTGTTTTTTTGTGGCTGTTGTTTTGTGAACAGGCAAGTTTCTTCTTGCTTGCGTTGAGTGCCTGAAGGCCATTCAAATGGAGGAAATGGAATTATTTGTGGCTTTGAGTCACTGTCTTGTTGGATGTTTTCTCTGCTAGCTATCCTTTTAGAATATGAAGCCACTTGTAACTGGGTTTATGTTGTTCCATACTTGTTAACTGTAAAGTTGTGGCTTATAGGAATGATCCTGAGGACATCAGGCATAATGCATTTCTCTGGTAGAATTGAGTTCCTAGTACCAGTTTTCAGGGCTTCAGTTTTGCATTGCCATTATGTCCTTGGAGTGCGCTGTCACTGGCAGGTGGCACTTTCATTCTGATGGCAAAGAGCTGATGCCCTGTGAATGCTGAGAAAGGGATGAGAAGGGCTGCTCAGCACTTGCTGTCTCTCTGGTTGGTACAAAGACAGGAGACCTGCAGCAATGGGACTAGGTTACAGGCTGTGTCCTCTCTGATCTTCGGTCTCTGATGTTGTGAACAGATGCTCACAACTGGGCAGTGTTGTGAGGCAAATGAGAACAGTCATCTTTGAGATGTCTGCCTTCAGCTGTTGAGGGTGAGACTGTCCTGCGGGAGCTGCGCGACTGAGCTGGTGTTCGGCAGAACCGGCAGACCTGTTGCCATTCTGAAGGCTGCTGAAAGGGAAGAGTCTGTGTTGAACAGGTAGCAAGGCCGAATCACCAACAGATAAACAAATAAATCCTGAACTTTCCAAGTGTTTGTTTTGGGGTTTAGTCTGCATTTGTTATTTTCACCGTGGCTCCCTTTTGGTTATCACAGCGTCAGGGGTGGCAGCGAGTCATTCTGTGCTCCTTGCTCTGCTGCCTTGGGCATCACAAACTGTGTCCAGTGGAGGCTTCAGTTCTGCTTCTTTCTGATTATTGTTTTCAGACTTGACTACCTGTCTGGTAGGAACAAGACTCTTCTGTACTTCAGCCTTGCTGTATGCATGAAATAGCAAAATATTTTACAAGTTTGGGTTGTGTATCTTCTGAAATCTGAGTTCTTTAAAGCATGTGGCCAGGGTCTGGAAGCTGAAATGGATGCTGAGGTTGCTCTGTGAGTTGGCAGGGCTTGGCAGTCCTCTCTGCTCTGGGAGAGAGTTGCTAGAGTTAAAAAAAAAAAAAAAAAGAAGATGAAAAATGCAGGCTGTGTGTGTCAGTGTGAGCTGAAATTCCACCCACACTGACAATAACCAGGCTAGCTCAGTCTGGAAGCAAATGAAAGCTGTATTTACAAGCAAATCTACAACCTATGATGAAATGCAATGAATATGTACAAATATACAAAATTCACAACATTTACAAATATATACAATCAACAGAAAAGCACAACCAAACTCCCTTTGCTTCCCCTCAAAGGGGACCTTTCCCAAGGGGCCTCTCTCCCAGGGGCTGCCTCCCCCCAGACCCCCCTGGCAGAAAGGAGAGTTAGCTAAAGCAGAAAGGTTGCTAACTTAGCTTGCCAAGGTCAGCGTGTTATCTTCAGCCAGAAGAGAAGAAGAAACAGCAACCAGACAGCCCAGCAAGTTGCCCTGACTGTGCCTACTTTGTTTTGAGTAGTAGTTCTTAAACATTTCTATCTATCCAATGGAAGTGTTTAGAACAATCACTATTTTGCTTTCTTACACCCAATAGTGACTTATTTACACTCTTTCGCTTTCTCTGCTTGAACTTTGCAAAGAAAAATTAAAAAGACAGTTTCAAACCATCACACTGCTCTAGTTTCTATGGTGTGCTGTGTCTGATCTGGGCTTGTTTGGTGCTTATGAAGGTTACCCACACCCAGAGCTGCTTGGCTGCTTTCAGGGCTGCAGTCTCCTGCTCCATGGCTGCCAGTTGAGTTTTCATGCTGTGAAAGGAAGGTGCATTTTTGTAGGACTGCAACAGGTGTCTGCACCTCTGGGTCCTTTACAAGAGAAGGCCAAGATGATCAAGGGAGGGTAATTCACATTTAAAACAAGAAATTATTGAGGTAAAGACTGCACAGTTACTGTACCTGGACAGCCTTTGTGGAGTGTGTAATACAGAAGCAGCTTGCTTGCAGCAGAGGTCTTGTCCTGGCCCTCATCTCACGTTAGAGCAGTTTACCTTTTTCCAGCTTCTATCCCTCCTCCCCTTTTGCTTAAAGTTTAGTCATGCTTCTGTCCCTGGTGTGCTGTGTTGGGGGCAGTGGTACATGGGGACAGTTGGAGGCAAGCCACCTGAGTGCTTTGCAAGGTCGCTCATCCTCCTGTGCTGCTTTGTTGCAGCACTGGGCACCATCTTCACGCTGTGAGCTCCAGCCCAGCCCTGCCTTTCTGCTTTAGGTCACAAGGAGTTGCCTGTTCTCTTTGGCTTCCCAATGCAGCATTGCAAATAAGGATCTTTGGGTTTTATTAATTCTTCAATATTGCAATATCTAAGATCTCTCTTAGAATGGAGGTGTCCAGCTGTTGTGTGATGTCAACCTGCAGCTGTAGTGCTCTGCTTTGAGGATCCTGTACTTGAGCCATCCTCTTGAGGTGCACTGCAGCACTGTAAGAAAATTTAAGAGGACAGGATCAAAGATTGTGGTGAGCTGGTACCTGGCTGCTTAAACCTTCTGCGACGACTTCTTTCTCTCTCCTTCAGCTGGGCAGTTTCATGTCTTGTGGCATATCTCTTGGAAGAAGAAACACTTTATGAAAATAGTTAATATAACCCCAAAATTATCCTGGATTTTGAAGGGCTGGTGAATAATACTTACCTGTTTGAAAACTTTGGACTGTGAAGCTTTAGACTATTACAGTACACTGTAATCTATGAATGGAGAGTTAAGGGCACCTGTGCAGAGTATTTCTAAATGAGTCTAAGGCAATACTAAAGAAGTGTTTCTAGGTGTTGCTACAAGGGAGAGGGATGTTCATAAAGTACCAAGTTCAGTGATGAGTTGCTGGCTTTGGAGGAGGCTCCAGGGTCTGTAGTAACACCAGAGTCCTCCTACCAGCACCTTGTCAGCATGCAAGACTGGGACGATCCCTTGGGGAGAGGGTGGGAGGCACAGTATAAGAAAATGAGATGAAAGATATCGAAGTATGGAGGAGAAGGGACAACATGGAAAGAGCAAAAAATGCTAATGTTACCTATTTAGAGGAGTAAGAATAAAGTAAAGAATAAAGAAAGCTAATGGAAGCAGAAGGCTCACAGCACTGTGCCTTCTTGTACTCAAGCCATCCAGTGCAATTTCTGGTCATTGGCAAGTAAAGAGGGGGAGAATCAGGTTGGGAAAATCAGTTTGTGGGAGTTCAGGTAACCTTTCCATGTAGTCTATAAGATGAGTGAAACCTCTGCACAGACACTGAAGGTCTGTACTTTTGAGAATCTTGCTCTTGATGGCAGAATGCTGACTGCTTCTTTTTCCATGGACTCGCATTGCTTGTCTAGGAAGAAATCTCTGAGAGGAGTGGCAGGCCAAAATGATTAAACGTGGAGCCACTTGGAGAACTTTTCTCCATTGATCTGTGTTTATATTGAGACTGCATCTATGTGACTGTAATGGTGTAGGTATAATGACAGCGTGCTGCCCAGCGTTAGCAGCACTTGTCCTAGCTGTGCCTCACGCCTGGGACTGCCACTTGGCTGGCCCTGAGTGCTCTGCTGATGGATGTGAGTGTGGGACAGGGTCACTTGGTTTTGATTGCTTGGCCTGGTGAAGGGCTTCTGAAATGAGTCCAAGTGAAGCATGCAGAGGTCATGGCTTGATGTGACATAACTTGGTGAGAAGGAAGCAGGGGCAGCTTTTCCTGCAGGCAGAGCTCACAGGCAATTCTCGAGTAGTTTTATAAACCCCTTGATTAGCACACATAGTAATTTTCTTCCAGTTTATACCATCTTGTGGTGGAGCATCTATTTAAAAGTGCTCCCTTTTTTATTACAGTCTTCCAGTCGTTGCTTTGGAATTTCAATGTGAGGCCCTTCTGGACCAAAATAACTTTCATAAACAGAGTTTTTCAAAGTGTGAATACTTCCAAGAGGCCCGCATCTTACTGGTTAAGGAAAGGTAAGATGTGGAGGCAGGAATCTGCTATAGATCTCCCCAGTTCTGTTGGTGGTGGTGTGTATTTGCATTAACACACTTGGTACATTAGAAGTGCTCAATTTAGGAAGTGTTAAATATTAACTTGCAAATATTGTCTCTTCTTTTGGACATCTGCACTTCAGCATTCAAATGTGGTCAGACCAGAGCTTGTGGTATCTACATGTGAGAACAGAATGGGTGCAAGCTGAATGCTTGGCCTTATTTCTCATGTTTCCTGGCTTGAAGGGAGAGCCCTTCAAGCCAAGGAGATTGGCAAAGGAAAGAGAGATTGTTTTGAAACAAAGGCATGTTTTGAAATTGTTACAACAGCAACACAAGATTCATGTAAAAAAATTATTTTTTCCTGCATTTTTCTTCACTGTCTGACACTTTGAACCAGAGGTGACCAGGAGAACGTGGGCACTGCCCAAAACTGCACTTTGCTGCACTCGGCTCATTGGTGGAGCTGTGCTTGTGAGACAGGGTCTGGTGGCTTAGGGTGTCCTCTTCACAGTGACAAATTGCTTTCATTCATTCTTTCATATTTGTTTCCTTTTCATGCTGCCTTAAAAGACTTTGTCTGTTGCTCTTGGCTTGGATGTGAAAAGCCAGTTCGCAAAGGTTGATTAGGTGCCTGTTAGGTTCCAGACACAAGTACCTGCAGGATCTTTGCTCTTCCCAGGCCCCTGTCACTCTGTGCACTGATGTGAGCATTTTAGGTATTTTCTAAAGCCGTTGGTTTTTCTGAGCTTAAGCTGTGTTTTTATTTTGCATCACTTTCAGTAGTAAAGCAAACTGAAGGATCAATGAGGAGATGAGTGGCCTGACAAAGAACTAAAGGGCATATTTTAGTCTGCAGTCATGGCTTGAGTGCAAGTGTTTAATTAGCTGTAGGGGCATGCACACTGCAAGTACGTGCCTCCTGCTGTGAGTTTATTGCATGTGCTTGGTAAGCAGCTTTCAAATGCTCCTGCTTGTAGTGTTTGAAAAATTGCTTTTAATTTAGGAAGACCCTAGTGTGTGCCAAGATCTGTTCTTCTACTTTGAGGCTTTTGATGCTTTTCCTGCTTTTAAAAACACACAGTAAGAAGTATATTAAGTGTGGGTGGGAAAAATCCTTCTCTATTTCTCTCTATCCACCCCCTGCAGCGCAGCAGAGCTTCTAGTTGAGTTCACTTGGACAGATGAAGAAGTTCTTTTTTACACATCAGTGAGTCAGTTCTGGACCTCTATAGTTCTTGGAGAAGAGCCTCTTTTAAAGGCTGTGGGTTTTTTAAAAACTGTTTGTTTTTTTTTTTTCCCTGCAGGGACTGCCCTTGCAGGTGTACAGGCTTCCCTTCTTGGTTCAGGGCTGTCTAGCAGTGGCGCTCGCCACTGAGCCTTGTTAGGTTTTCCCTTAGTGACAAGCACAGTGACAATCTCCACATCTCAGAGATCAGACATCAGTTTGTGTGCGTACCATGCCAGCTGTGCATGCTGATGCTGGCTGTTCTTGCTGTACTGGAGCTTTGTCTGTCCTCACTGGCTCTGGGGATAAGGACAGAAGTTGGGATAAGCAGTGTAGCAGTTGCTGGCCTTTCCTTTGGCAGGTCAGGGTTTCTTCTAGGGCAGGCTCTAAAGGCTGTGTTCTGCTATAGCAGGAAAACATAGAATCACAGAATGGGTTGGGTTGGAAGGGACCTCCAAAGGTTACCCAGTTTAACCCTGCTGCACTCAGCAGGGACATCCTCCACTAGAGCAGGTTGCTCAGAGCCGTGCTCAGCCTCACCTTGAAGATCTTCAGGGATGGGGCCTCAACCACCTCCCTGGGCAACCTGTGCTAATATTCCAGCAGCCTCCTGGTGCAGGACTTGTTCCTCACATCCAATCTCAATCTGCTCTGCTCTCATTTCAAACCATTGCCCCTGGTCCTGTCCCTGCAGGCCTTTGGGAACAGTCCCTTTGCAGCCTTCTTGTAGCCCCTTCAGGTTCTGGCAGGCTGCTCTTAGGTGTCCCTGGAGCCTTCTCTTCTCCAGGCTGAACACCCCCAGCTCCCTCAGCCTGTACTCCTAGTAGAGATGCTCCAGCCCCCTGATGATTTTCATGGCCTCCTCTGGACCCTCTCCAGCAGGTCCAGGTCCTTCCTGTGCTGGGGGTTCCATATCTGGACACAGCCCTGCAGGTGGGGTCTCCCAAGAGCAGAGGGGCAGGATCTCCTCTCTCCATCTCTGGCCACACTGCTTTGGCTGCAACCCAGGCTGCCCTTGGCCTTCTGTGCTGCCAGTGCCCATTGCTGGCTCCTGTCCAGTTTCTTATCCAGCAGAACTCCCAAGTCCTTTTCTGCATGGTTGCTTTCTCTCTCCTCATCTCCCAGCCTGTTCCCCTTGCAGGGCTGCATTTTACAAGTCCAGCAGCAGGCTTTCTCATACCTGTTTTATATTTACGTAGAAACCCTTTAGAGCAGATACTGCCTTGCACACTGTGAGGATAAAGGGGAGATGAACTCTCTATGGTGTGGATGCCAAGCTGGCACATGTCCTGAATGATGTGTAGCAAGACTGGAAGCAAGAAATGAACTCATGAAACAGCCAGGAGATGCTACTGAGTTCAATATTTACTAGTAGCCAAGGGCTGGAGATCTCTTTTTGCTCAGAGGCAAGGTATCTCCAGTCTGCTAGCTGGCAGTGTTCTGCCTCTTTGAAAGATACTATCTTGGGCATCCCCCAAGTATCTGAGGAAAAGGCACTGTGAAGTAGTTAATGCAAAAGAGCTCTCAAGGTGTGATCTCATTTGTTTTTTTCCTTATGCTGTGCTGCCAGGGCTCCCCTTCGCCTACCACCTCTGTAACTTGAAGGGATCATCTTGGTAGCTTTTGATCCTGGGAATTTGCAGAGATATTTCTGTAGTGAAATACCAGGGCTGTAGTTGCAGGCTGGGATAAATTTGTCAGCCCTGTGTATTTCGTTTGTATTCAGTTGTCACTGGGAGCTGAATCTCCTCAAATAGCAGAAGTCAAATGAGGTAACCTGGTCTCCTTTTGTCTGCCCCTCTTGTTGTCTTCAGGCAGGCAACTCTGGGAGTATGAAGAAGGTTTGAAATCTCTTTGGGCAGCTTTAGTATGAAACCTAAATGCCCGATGGGGAATAGTCACCAAATGTCTTCACAGCTGTGTGTGTGGTATGAGTAAATTCAATTTACACTAAGGTGAAACCAACAAAATATTTCCTGTTTCTGAAGATTGCATAAAGGGTTTGTTTCATTTGGGTAGGAACCTTCCTGGAGCCATCCCAGCTGTGGAAATAGCACTGGGAAGAAACTGTTGTCCTTGTCAGTAAAAGGGCTGAAGAATCCTGAAAGAGTTAAGCTCTAATTAGCTCACTCAAAAGGTATTTAATATCCTTATTAAACTCAACTGATGGTTTGCTTTTTTTTCCCCTTCCTATGGTGAATAAAATTTCTCAAACAGCTGAGGCTCTGCCTCTCAGATCAGAGGCTCACATGTTGAAGCTGGCAGTGCTAGAGGCTAGTTCCTATCTGTGTGACAGCATTTTTAATTTAACAAGACCGGCTTTGATGTGCTTGAATATTTATAGGCAGCTTCAGATCACCCCAGTCTGTATTCTTTTTAACTGGAGCAAAAGTCCCTCCTCACACAACAAAATTTCTTCCTCTCTGTTTACCCTTGGGTCCCTTTTGGATTTGCAGTCATCAGAGTGGTTTTATGTTATAGAAATACTGCTTGAATACTTAGTTGCAAGAGGAACCACTTAATTTCCTTTCTAGTTGCTACAGCTTGGAGGTAGTCCAGTTATTGCATCTTAGCTCCTCATTGGAGCCTCCCTGCAGACACTCCCATGGTAGAAGGGCCAGATGCAGAGAAATGGAGTTTGATCAGAACAGCTCAGGTGTGTCCACAGGGGATCAGGCCTGAGGTCCACATAGGTCGGAGCTGCTCTGGGCTTCCTCAGAAAGAGAGAAGTGTCTCTCAGAGACCCTAGAACCAGAGCAGCTTGTAGCCTTCCTTCGTGGTTTAAAGAGGATCTGAAAACTTCAGGTTAAGTCTCTCAGTGGGAGATGATCAGAAATGATGGTAAAAAGTTGTAGTTGGAATTGCTGATTTACTAAAATGCATTGTTGCCCTTGGGGGGATTTCACTTGCATGAAACTGGTCAGGAATCCTAATCCAAACTTGGTCAGGAATCCTAACAGAGGTCCGTGGTGGGGAGGCATGGTGGGGCTTCACCTCCTCTCAGCTTTCCTTGCCTCACTGGCTTGTTGGGCACACCACCTCTGACTCCAGCCCATCTCGGGTGTCTGCAGCCCAGGACAGGGCTGTCTCGAAGCTGGCACTGTGTGTCCTTTCCAAAACAGAGACGTGGGGTTTCTGCCACTTCAGATTCCCTAGTTTTGGTGTCTTAGAAAGGCCTCATTGTGGTTTGACTCTGCCTTGACTGTGCCACAGGAGGAAGTGTCTATGTCATAGGAAAGCATTTCCTCAGAGTAGTTTTTGTGGTATACTTCTCTTGTTCCTCTTTTCTTTGCCATGATTCTCTCTTGCTGTGTCCTGTTGGTGCTCTGTTGTGGATCTCCTGTGCACTACCTTGTCTCTGATGTTCCACCCCAGAGAGGCTGTCACAGCCAGGTGGGACAGGAGTGCTGTGGAGTTTTTCCCTGGAACTCCTCTGTGTGGGTGCCAGCAGCTTGGGCAGATGTCTGTATGCCGCTCTGCTATGGTTACTGTCATCTGTGTGGTTAGCATCACTTGGTGATCTCCTAACTGGAATTCTTTTCTTGTAGTCTTACTTCACAGTATCACAGTATCACAGTATATCAGAGGTTGGAAGGGAGCTCAAGAGATCATCAGGTCCAACCCCCCTGCCAAAGCAGGATCACTTAGGGTAGTCTGTACAGGAATGCATCCAGGTGGGTTTCGAAAGTCTCTAGAGAAGGAGACTCCACAACACCCCTGGGCAGCCTGCTCCAGTGCTCTGTCACCCTCACTGTAAAGAAGTTTCTCCTCATGTTGAGGTGAAATCTTCTATGTTCAAGTTTGAACCCATTGTTCCTTGTCTTATCTCTGTGAACCACAGAAAAGAGCCTGGCCCCCTCCACTTGCCCCCCACCCCTCAGATATTGATAGACATTGATCAGATCCCCTCTCAAGTCTTCTCTTCTCCAGACTAAACAGCCCCAGGGCTCTCAGTCTCTCTTCACAGGGGAGATTGCTCAAGTACCCTAAGCATCCTCACGGCTCTCCCTTGGATTCTCTCCAGCAGGTCTCTGTCTCTCTTGAACTGGGGAGCCCCAAACTGGATACAGGATTGCAGCTGTGGTCTCACCAGGGCACAATAGAGAGGTAGAAGAACTTCCCTAGCCCTGTTGGACACCCTTCTTGATGCATCCCAGGATCCCATTGGCTCTCTTGGCCACAAGAGCACATTGTTGTTCCATGCAGAACTTGCTGTCCACCAGCACTCCAAGGTCTTGCTCTCTGGAGCTGCTTTCCAGCAGGGCAGCCCCTAAACTGTACTGGTGCCTGGTGTTATTTCTCCCCAGATGTAGGATCCTGCACTTGTCCTTATTAAACTTCATGAGGTTTGCCTGCACCCAGCTCTCAGCCTGTCCAGGTCACGTTGGATGGCAGCATAGCCTGAGGGGTGTCAGCCAACCCCCCCATTTTGTATCATCAGAACTTGCTGAGGGTACTCTCAATGCCCTCATCCATGTTGTTGATAAAGATGTTGAACAACTCGGAACTCTGCTGTTGAAGTGGCAGACTTCTCATGCACTAATTTGGATGGTTTCACTTGCAAAAACTCTCTTTCAGTGATGATGATTTGTTTTAATGGACAGCCTGCAGTGGAAAGGGATTAGACCTTCCTGCTCTAGACGCATTTCTGCGCTGGTCCAGGCTTTCCTTGTCCAGCAAGTGAAACCTATTGTGCCACTGCCTACATAGCTAAACAGTGTTGGGAAGCAACCACGGGAGAGAAGTGCTTGGTCGTCTATTTGATGTGAATGGTTTGCTCAGAGACCAGGACCTGTTCTTGCTGTGAAAATTCAGCAGGAAAATAGAGACCTGCAACTTGCTGCCGTAGCAGTGAAAGTTTCTAATGGGTGCCAGTAAACCGGACTTTACTGACGTGCAGAGGTAGGGAAAGATCCTGACGCTGCTTCTTACAGAAGGAAAAACCCTGCCTGTGGCATCTGAATGTCACTTTTCCACAGTTCGTATTCAGGGAAGACCTATTCAGAAAGTGCAGCAGCTGTGTGTTCCCTTCAGGAACTGTGTCCATATGTGCAGCTCATGCTGATGTGAGGTCACTGTCTGAACTGCGTGGCTGCATCTGGGTGGATGTGGCTCTGACTTAATTTTTCTTTAGTTCCCTCCTCCGAACCGTTCTTAACGAAGGTAGTTTTCCTTCTCCCTAATGCCCTGCAATGTCCTTGTGAGACAGTGTGGAAATAGTTGATGTTCCTGTCTGTGTGTGTGCCACTGTGCATCAAGTGCTGTCTTTCAGCTGGGAAGTTCTCAGGTCACATCTTCACTCTTGCCCAGTAAATGGCATCCTGAAGCCACTGCAGTTGTTTTTTTCCTGGTATTTACCTAGCTGCTTAAGCTCACACCTCTGGAAGGGCTTTAGGAGTGTCAGACATAAGTTTGTGGCAGTAACCCTTCTTGTGGAGGCTGCTTCCTCTGCACGTGGTGATGTGTGGCAGTGTGCTCTGTCACTGGGGCAGATGTCTTCTCATCCTTGCTCAGATGTGTGCTGGTCCCTCCTTGCTGCTGGGCAATATTTTCTGAAGTCCTCAAAACAAAAGGCCCAAAGGGCGCTTAGGGCTTCTGGCAGGTGGTGTGCCACTGTACAAAGGAGGGAAGGAATAGATTTCTGTGTGGAGAAAATGTATTCTTGCTTGCTTCTTTCTGCCCTTTGGTTTGAAATGGTATCATGTGTTCAAGGGTTGGGTGGAATTTAATGAATAATGCACTAACAGGATGTTCCACAGAGGAGCACTGTGATTGTGTCCATACTGTCTCAAGGTGCAGCTTTCTTGGTCCAGAGTTGCATTGGAAGAATAATTTTTGAGCTAGTAGCAGAGACCTTGGAGCCATCAGCATCCATGTTTAGTTCTTGGCACAGATGAGAACTTTGTGTTCTTGCCCTTTAGTTGTTCTTACAGTTGCCAGATCTGTTTCTCCAGTGAGTATGTTTTTCAGTGACATTTAGTGGTCTGAAGTAATTGATAAACACACATGAAAGCAGTAGCTGGAGCCATTGTGGCTGAGTCTACAGCTTTGTAGTCGTCTTCCTCTCAGGTTACTGGTTCCACCCTGTAAGTGCACTGAAGGGCATGTGCTGTGGTGCTCTGCTGTGCTGTTCAGAGAAAGAGTGGACTTTGGAAAACTCTCCTGCTTTGGAAGGGTTACTGCTGTCTGAGGAAGGCAGCGGAGCATCTCCTGTGAGTACAGAGAAGTTAGTTTGGAAAGCACAATCAGCTTTCTTGAGAATGTTTTTTGCTTGGCTTTAAACTCCTGAAGCTGTTCCAAGCATGCTTTTGTCAGGCTTACATGACAGAGCTGTCTGCTTTCTGACCTAATGTGTTTGGTCAGCTCTGCTTACACTATTCTCTTCATATTTACTGTGATTTTAGTGTCACTTAACATTATCTCCTTCCACCCTTTCCTTGATGGATCCTTGTCATGCACAGGTCAGAAGGCTATCATGCACTTGCTACCTTGCTTTTCTCTAGCTGGTTACTTTAGGTTGGAGACTTCCAACTCTGTGCTTTCTTTCAACTGTACAGATCCCCTGACATTCTTTCCAGTGAGGGCATGGGCTCCAGTGTCTCAAGCTTATCAGCAATAGGCCTCTTGTTTTGAATTTATGTTTGTTTCTCTTTTTAAAGTAATCCACAAGCTACAGGCCCATGTCTTCCCTTGAGGATGTTCTGTGCCACCTGTGTTTGGGACAGCAGTGGCAGTTGGGTGAGGGCTTTAGAAATGCTTACACCTTCACTGATGTGTGGCTTTGGCCCTGCCAGGACCCAAAGCTGAGGATATTTTGAGATGTTCTGGGTCAGGACTGATGGTGTAGATCCTAGTAGTCTCCAACAACTTTTAAGCAGGCTCTGCAGATGTTGTTTCCAGCTCTTGTTGTGCTTGTGTGTCAGGAAGAATTGACAGGAGCGTGCATCTAATTCAGTTGTGTTGCAAGGAGCGTT
Organism: Indicator indicator; assembly: GCF_027791375.1. Taxonomy (NCBI): domain Eukaryota; kingdom Metazoa; phylum Chordata; class Aves; order Piciformes; family Indicatoridae; genus Indicator; species Indicator indicator. The sequence goes on along the minus strand of NC_072035.1, from coordinate 139,732 downwards.
TTTGCAAATAAAATAAAACATATTTAAAATAATTAACTTGCAGCTGGCATCTGTGAATTGGAATTGGTGAAGACAGGAAAGCCTTCCCTGTGTAGGTGCTACAAGTCACTGTTGCTGATATTGTTAGCAAATAGCCTTTTAGGTGAAGATCTTTGTCAGACTGGGTTGCACTGCCTAGGGAGCTGAATTAATGGTTTTTAGCAGTTGTACTATCCAGGCGCTACTGAATCTTGAAATCTCATCTTTAACAACATATTCCAGATAAAATGGACAGTGCAGTCCTCACGGCAGACCACAGAAATAGCTGCAGGCTGTTCTGGAGATCGATGCCAAACATGTTCTTAAGGCAGCAGGGTTCTGACCTTGTTTAGGATCAGTTCAGTTAGTTAGGAAAGGCTGAAGAAAGGAGCAGGAATCCTCAGTAGGGCAAGGGAAGGTTGTGGGGCAGGGAACTTCACTTTTTCTGTAGTGTGCTTGCTGGAAAGAAAGTGATGAAATCTGTTCAGAAGAGTAGAGAGAACCTGACCAAGGTTCAGAAGAGAGCCATCCTGAGGTAGTGGCTGGGCACCCAACCTCTGCAAGAAGTGAGCAACTGGAAAATCCCTGAGCGCACTGAGTGCCTGCAGAGGCGTGGGGGCTGCAGCCACCCTGCTGCAGGGAACGGGTCATCAACTCTGGGGCAGAGGAATTTAATCTTTGTATCAGTATGATAATGTGGCATATCCATGCCCAGCTGTAAGGCTCCTTTTCTCAGTGCAGAGCAGCATCTCTTAGGCTGAGGGAGAAGCTGCAAAGGAATTAACAGATTGTCACTGTTTGTGTTGTATGGAACTGGGACCACACTGTGCCTGTGGGAGGAGAAGTTGGGTTTGCTAACCTTTGCAAACTGAGGCTGCTAGAAGAATATAGCATTTTTTTTTAAAAAGCTTTTTTAGAAGTAAAGTGACTTACATTTGCATCAAAAGTGCAGTTATTTTTCAGAACAATTTCAGGCATGTTCACTGCTCCTCCTTCAGCTTTTAACTTCTTAATAATACAGCACAGTCATTTTGAAAGCAGTCAAGAATGTGCCATTTGACTGGAACTTCATGGTTACCTGTGGTCCTGTGGTTTTGATCTTGTTATGTTTCGTTTGTTTGTTTTACTGTCTGTTTAGAAGCTGGTCAGTAAGATGTCCTTGCAGATGCTGAGGGGTGACTGCTAACAGTGAATGAGAGGTGGATTGTAGGAGGGATGAACAAAATGGGTTAGAAGCAAACATGTGCTCTGCTTTGCTATGGGTGAGCAGATGCTGCCTGCCTGAAGTGCTAGAAAGGAGGGCTTCTGAATCATGCATGGTTTAGGAAAATATTTATAGTACATCTCCTGATGTTGGCCTGTTCCTGTCTCTTACTAGCTGGTAGGGAGTTGCATCTCTGATGTTAAGACTCTAGGATCATATTTCTAATACTGAGACAGGTAGTGGATGAATAAACTTCATTCCTGCTGCTTAGATCTTGACAGTTAATCCTGGCAAAGCAGCAGAGCTTCTCTGCTGTCCTCCAGACATCCAGATTGCTTTTCCAAGCCCACATTTCTGCTCTCCTGGGTGGAAATGGTGTCTCAGCTGAGGGCAGCAGGGAGCAGCTTTCTGAAGCAGGGCTTCATGGCCCCTGGTAGCAGGGATGCATTGCTGATGGGGCTGGCAGATGGATGAAGAGGGAATGATGTTAAATGTGTGATAGGTGAGTAAAGGATAATAAAGACTGGGCTTGACCACTGATTTCTTTCCTGGTGTCTTTTTCTTACCTTTGATTTCTCAGTTTCTGATTCCTTCTCATTCCTGTGTGAGTTCTCAGTGCATTACCATAAGCACATGGTACTGCCTTTGAAGCTGAGTTGCAAGGTAGAAAGTCAATGAAGTTCTCTCTAATACCTTTGCACCAGTCTCAGTTAGTTGGATAAATAACAGATATTAAGAGCCAAGACAGCTGTACAAGGAGCATGCTAAAGAGGAATGGTGGATAAGAAGGTATACAGGCTGAGCTCTGCCACAGCGTGACTCTAGAGCTTTTCATCCTGTGTCTGTTCTGGACATTGCTAACGAACTAGGAGCAAAACACAAAAGCTCTTCAGCCATGTAAATGAAGGAGTAGAAACTGGCACCATTGTGCAGCCAAAACAGGCTAAGAAATACATCAGTAGACTTTTCTTCCTGTCCAGAAAGGATGGGGGTGCTGAATGCGGAACAGTGGAGAAGGGTTGAGGAACAAAGGAGGCACAAGGTTCTGTATCTGAGGTGAAAGTGTGGAGCCCAAAGTTTTCTTTTAGCTTATGCGTTGGAAAGGGATACAGGACTGACTCTGACGTGGCACCTGCTGTGTGTCAGTTGTTAGCTGAAGATGGGTAAGTGCCAGACTTGTGCCCGGAGTTACTGTGTTTCAGCCACAGTTCTTGTTCCACACATGAAGGAGATGACCCTGGCAAAGACATGCCTGAAGGTGATAATGTGACTTAATGGGTTCTTGTTCTGTGATATTTTTGTATAAGGTCTGAGGTGAGATCAATTTCTGGTGTGAGAGGACAGTTTTTATCTGCTTCAGCTGTGTGAGAGAGCAGGCAGGCAGCATCATTGTCCTATTTCTTCAGTGCTGCCATGCTTCTGTAGACATGTGGGCAATTTTATATAGAAGGTTATGTTTACTGGAAAGAATCTGAGCTGTAAATCATTTAATTTCTTGATACAAAGATGCATTAGAGCAGGCAGTAGTTCTAGAGCAAGGAAGAGTATCTAACCTGATTATTCTGTGAAGGAGTCAGGTATGTTATGCTCTTCATTTAAACCTGTGGTTCTGTAGGACGGCATTTGCAAGCGTTTCCCTTAACAGTGAAGTGCAAGCCAGGAAGAATGATAATAACCTCTAACTAGTTCAGAGTTAATCCTTGTGTGATTTCGTGAATTTCTCTTTCCCTTTTTTTCTGCGGGTAGAGAAGGAAGCTTTGATTTGTTTTGAAATGTGATGCCTTTAATCCCATGCAGTTGGAAGTATCTGACACAAGTGATTTGCCTTTGTTGTATCTAGGCACAGATGTGCAGTGAAGAGAATTAAGCAGAGATTTTCTTGCATGTGATGCTCCTTCAGTGGCATACTTCATAGGATATCTTATCTCTGGTCCTTTGATGTGGACCATGACACTAAAGAGAAATGCCTTGGCATTCTCAGCCCAGCCCTGCAGGGCCAGTTAGAATAATCACTGGTGCCTGAGTCATGGGTAGCCTTCCTGATGATTTTGTAGGTGGAACTGTTTCTGCCACATTTCAATATTTCATGTTGAGGTTACCTCCAGATAGGTTGCAGGCAGAGAAACCAGGGTCAGTATTTCTCATATCAAGGGACTTTGCCTTTCTTGATTAAAGCTAATTAGTAGTGCTTTGGAGATCAGTTTTGTGCACTTCATGAAGTCAAAATTAGGGATTTAATAGAGAGAATTAAAGTTCGACTAAAGCAGATACCAAAGGTAGCTCCTCGGGCATGCATGTCTCAAAGTTCCCTCAGAGTTTGCCATTGTTTTGCTACAGTGTTGCACAAAGGAACGGTCTCCAACGGCAAAGAGATGCATCAGGGTGCAGGACACTGCTTCTGTATCACAGAAAGCTTTCCTTTCATTGCAGACTTTGCAGTCTGAAATGTTTACCTGATCACTTTCCCCAACCTCTTTGCCCAAGCCAAGTTTCTGAAACTGTAGTAGGAGATTGTAACCTGCAGCTTGGATTGAAGCCAGGTCTCAAATGAAATTGACAAAGCCAGAGCTTCGTTTTCCCACAATTAAGTCTTAAAAAACAATCTTTTAACTTTCAAAATATGACTTAATGGTTCTTTTGGACCTGACTCATCCCTTGCTTCAGTTGGCCTTGGAAAACTGTTAATCTGCATTGCCTTTTTTTTTTCCCACCCATAATAATTATTCTGCTCATAAAGGCTGCCTGTGTAAACTTAATACTGCTCCCAGGTAATGGTGATCTCCTGTTATCTTGCCAAAGATTTTAGATTCAGTCCTGTCTGCTGGTTCACTACTGGTAGGGCTTGGAGCATGAGAATCCATCTTCTACTGTGCTGGACATTCAGCCACAGATGCCTCTGCATCACTTCCAAATTCCCTCTGTCTGTCCTTCTCTTGTAGTTCTCTGTCCTAGCACTGCAGTTTGGCAAGCAGCCACAGCTGTGTTTTTCATGATGTAGCTCAACTGAGTTCTCTCTGGTTTATCTCTGCAGGAAACCTGCTGTATTGGTTTGTCCAAAGCTGTTCTGGTAATCGTTGGAAGAAAGCAGCAAAGTTTTAGGGCCTCCTAATGGTTGAGTTTGTGCTGGCTCTTTGGACTCTGCCAGTGAGTGAGTGGTGCAGCTGCTGCAGATTTTAGCCAGTAGTTGGGAAGTAATCCAGCACCTGGAATATGGAGTGTTTTGAGTTGGGATCATATCTCTGCCTAGGTTTTGTAGAGAAGGTTGCTGAAGAAGCTGTTTAGGCAGCTGTGTGATTCAGCGTACTGTTGATCATGATTCCTGCAGGAGATTCTTACTGTGGTTAGTTAACCTGTTTAGTTGTAAATCACTGAGTCTGTGAGCTGTCTCTGCTCAGCATTCTGCTTGGGCAGTAGGAGAGATGGAGATGGCTGCTTGCACCTCTGGTGTATGGGAAGGAGAGTGATGACTGACAGGAAGGGGAATCCTTCCTCAGAACTTGTAGGACACAAGGACCCCCACAGAGAGCAGTGCCAGAGATCATTCTCCCTGCAGCAGTTGCCTGAACAGGCTGCTGACATGTTATTGGAGACTGAATCCATACCCAGAGAAATGGGAAGAGGCAGCTTGTGGGCCGAGTGTTAACGATTCTAATAGTTTGAGAAGCAGAAGTCCAAACTGCTTCCATTCAGTGAGTTCAGGTGTAGGGCAGAAGCACTCAGCTGTGCTTGGTTGCTCAGCCCACCCATGGGATGTGCATTTAAAGATGCACTCATGCCTTGGTGTGTTATTGCTTGTGCTGCCCCCAGGCACACCTGACTGCCCCAGTTACCATTCTGTCCTGCTCCTAGGGCGCTGGGACTCTCTTTCAGGTAGCTGAGGCTGCTGAAATGGAGAGGGAGGAACAGAGACGTTGTAATCCCACCAGGCAGGAGGCAATGTGGGAAGCTAACTGGCATGCAGTTGTTTACTGTGGCAAATTCTGAATCCTTTTAAAAGCTCTTCATAGTAGGTTCTGAGTAAGCAGCACTCAGGCTGGAGGATGATAAGAAGTCCCACTTGCCTCTGCCCTGCAGGTGATGGTGCAGCCACAGCCATGCTGCAGGGCACCTGCTGCAGCACAGGGTGCTTGGTTTGCCCTTTGGAGGAGGGGTCTTCCCTGCTCCATATCCCTGCAGCACTCTCCAGATGAGCTCCTGTGCCATGCTGCTGGTACTGGAGACACCTGGCACAGCGAGGAAGAGTGAAATGCATCCCAGCTCTCAGCCTGTCTGTTGTTGTTTGAAGCATTAGTGAAATGTATGAGAGGGAAAACCTGATTTCAGAGCTAAAACATCCAAACCACAACTGCAGATACCCTTCTCTGTGTGGAACTCTGGAGGAAGTGTTTGGCAGCATACCTACCCAGGCTGTGAGTGCTCTGAGATGTGCCTTAGTGAAGGAGACACTGCTGTAGTGTAACATTGCACAGTACAAATGTTAGACAAGCTCCAGTACAGAAAACAGGATGGAGAATAAAAGCATAATGAAAAATAGCATGGACGGCCTCACTGTGAGCAGGAGTTCTGTGTCAGTAGCAGACAACCTCTGTTGTTAATAACCATCACAAAGAAGCTTGGGTCCAGTAAATGCTGATCAATTCTGCAGATACTGTAACTGCAGAGGCTGAGTGTAGCTGCTGATGTCAGTATGAAGCAGCTTGTGTGGGGCTGGACTTTGCTGATCACCAGCTCACATAAGGGTGAGTGCCTTTCCCTGGGCTCTGTGTGGATGGAAGGCCAGGTAGAAGTTTTTGCGTATCACTGGCTGCCAACCAGCTTGGCCTGAAATAAACCTGAGAACTGAGAGAGCATGTGAGGTGGTGGTCAGTGATCAACTCAGGTGCCTCAGGTGGTGGGGAAATAGCTGCAGAGCACAGAAACTCAAACTTCAGTAGGAACTCTGGAACAAAAGACTTTATTGATCCTATTTGCCATTAAGGAGAGCATTATTTGGTGTCTTTCTCTACCTTTGCAGTTGTCTGCCAACATAAAGGAATCCAGCCCGTTTTAATATTTTCTGCTAAGAGTTCTTTGAGGTTTCCTTTGTGAGGAAGCTGCCTGAGCTTGTCACTACCACGAGAATCAGTAACAGTCTGGGGGGACAGGAAATGTACTGGAGCTTGCAGCAAAGTGCTGAATTGGTTGTGATCTTTTGGTTCAGCTTGAGAAGGGATTTAGGACGAAACGGAAGTTCTTGGCTGCTGTCGATTGTAGTTTTTTTCCTTTACATGCACGTGCCCTGCAAGCACACAGTGCACCGGGTACCGAAGGGTTAAATAGTCTTGCTTTGGAAGCAGCTGGGCAGTTTACACTCCTTGCTGCGCTGTACAAAAATACTTTGCCTTTGAAGTGCTGGGAGGAGCGGCTGAGGGTAAAACCTGGAGTGGGGCTGCAGCTAACAGTTTGTAGTGGGCTCTGCTGGGAGCAGGCAGCTGCCTGCAACTGCAGTGTGAAGGGGCAGAGGGGGGGCAGTCACATCCTCACTGTGACGGCTTTCCTTGGAAATTCTTCAAATACTATTTAGTTCTTGGAATATTCTTGGACTGGGACAGGTTGCAGGGAATATAGATTGAAAATGTGCTTTCCCATAAAGCCAGACCAGATATTGGGGTCCTTTTGGAAGTTTTGTGGCTGCTTCTGATTTGATCTGGTGGTGAAATACATCCCGCTGCAGCCTGGGATGAGAAGATTCACCTCCACTGAGTGGAGGGAAGGAGGTCTCAGTCCTTTGAACAGTGCAAGTTCTGGGAAGAGCTTTCAGAAGTCCTTTTCTCACAGTTTGCTAGAACCTGTGGAAAGTTGGAGCAGATGCCATGCTGTAGACACGCTGAACCCTACTTAGCAATAAAGGAGATGAGAGGACAGCAGCTCTGGCACTTGCCCCTGCTGGCTGAAACCAAATTGGAAGTCATCCTGAAAAGCCTCTAGGTCCATAGTGCTGTGCAGCAGGGAATCCTCTCTATTGTGTACAATGTGCTGCATAACCATGGAGGATGTTGCTCGAGAGAGCTTCTTCAAAGCAGCTCTGGGCACAGATGAAACCCGATGCAGGCAGGGCTGCAGTGCATTTGCTGCTTCCTGCCACTGCCAGCAGTGGAACTCTAGAGACTAACTGAAGCTGCTCCCCAGGTTTCTGTGCTTACACTTTACCTCTTGGTAAACAATTTCTTGACAATATTTGTGTGCATTTTAGGGAAGTCTGAGGGGTCCTGCTGTTACCCTTCTATAAGACTGAGCAGGCAATGCAACTGAAGGGGCACCCAAAAACAGCTTCCCTACTAGCTGATGCCTGGCTGTGTCTGTTGGGTAGATCATGACAGTGCTGCATGCCTGATCTCCAAATTTCAGCTTAAATTTATCTTAACTGCCTTTAATAACCCTGTCCTTTCATCTTTACTCATGTAAGGATCTGACACTGAGCTGTTGGTAGGATCTTCAGCTTTATTTCCCTGCTGGACCGCCGCTCACTCTTTAGCTTCCTACCTCTGCCTTTTTACTGAGCATAAAAAGTGTCAAGAATTTAGTTGCTAAAATAAGCAGAATCTTCCTCTAGGGTTTATACTGTTGTATGAATTATATAAGGAGTTCTGTCCTTGAAGTGCTTGCTTATTAATAACTGAAGTAACTTGCTTCCCATTTAATAATTCAAGTGCCAGGAAAGCCTATGGTGATACATGACTAAGAATCTCAGAGAACAGACTGCATCCTAGAGCTGCTGCTGAAAGCCTTTGCTTACAATCCACACCCAACACATTCTTTTGCTAGAAAGTGAGGGTTAGTGCTACAGCATAAATGAAAGCAAAAGACCTCAGAACCTTTGGACTATTGTATTGTGTTTTAATTTTTCAACAAGCTGCTACCTGTGTCAGATCCCTGGCTGCAAAGAGGAGTTCCTGGCTCCTTGTGTGTTGGCTGTGCAGAAGTGAAAGAAAACCTTTGGCCCATTTGTCACGTTGGGTGATTCCTGATAACTGACACACTTCAGCTTGATGTCCAGGATGTTTCCCACGTCTGTGTTGCAAGAGACATAAGCTGGTGGCCCTCATGCTGTTGCCAAACACGCTGAACAAAATAGAGTATGGAGAAGTGAGAAGGCAGGACAGGGTCTGGGCTGTGTGGCTGGTGAGAAGCTGTGCCCACAGCGCTGCTCCGGGAGCAGAACATCTGTCCCAGAGTCCCTGCCGGGGCGAAGGCTCTGGCTGCTGCTGCTGCTGCTGCTGCTCTGGGGGCAGAGGGCACGCAGGCTCTGTCAGTGCCTTGGCAGAGCTTCCCCTGGACAGGAATGGGTGCTGCTGCCCTTCCCAAAGCTCTGCAGAGGGAGCAGATATTATCAAGTGCTGGCCCTGGGGCATAAATGGAAAGATCAAAGCAGATGGCAGCGGCACGCGGAGGCTCTTCAAAGCCTGAGTGAGGCAGGATTGATGGAGAAAGGAGAACTCTTGCTGATGTAATCGCAGCCTGGCAGACAGGTTGTTTTGTTTTGGGTTTTTTTTTTCTCGATTTAAACAAAGACACAAAGCCAGTCCTTGTTTGTTTAGAGAGGTGAAGCATGTGCTACTAAGCCAGAGCAGGAATACCTGAGTGTACAGAAGGTGTTGATGGCAAGCACTTCTTGAGTGCAAGCCTGCAGTTGCCCTTACTGCCTTTGCACAATTCCCACCTGTGCTGGCCTCTCGCTTGTGGTGTCCTTGTGGGATGGAGTAGTGCAGTGGCAAAGGAAGGAATGCTTGTTCTCAGGCTGCCTTCCTTATTAAATTAGAAACTATTTTGTTTTCTTTTGAAAACTCCAACTAAAGATTTCTGGGATTTGTATGAAAAGCAGTTGAGTCCAAGGTGGAGTTAGAGGGAGGGTGATAGAACTTAGTGCTGTCGAGAAGCAGGGCCTTGTTCAGACACACACCGTGGGTGGGAAAAGAACAGCTCTGCTCCCCCTTCCTGTGTGTGGAAGGGAGTACAAAGAGGTGTGACTTTCCTGGAAGAGATGTGCAGGGATGGAAGGAGTTTCCAGTCTTCTCCTTTACTAGCCTTGTATCTCCTTAGATGCAGCAGAAGTGTGTTTCTGAACCTTCATTTTGATGATAAAGGTGAGGGGTAGAAACCATCTTTGGGAAGGGAACCTTGTGACCCTGTGGGCTAAGGATGTGGCAGTGCAGCTTTCCCACACGGAGGGGTCTGTACAGTGTCTGGGCAGTGACCTGCAGCAGTCCGGTGTCCGAAACCTGTGTGTCCTTGCAGGCACCATGCAGAGCCCCAGGAAACCAGTGTGAGCAGAGAGGTTCCAGAGGTCAGTTAGTGCAGCTGCTTCGATTTCATACGTGTTGGGAGCTCAGGCAGAAAAAACTCCTCTGCCTGGATGGTGAGCAAACTCTGCCTGCATCTGCTCTTGGCATAGACTGAGGCTCTGTGTGCATGACAGAGGGCCTGAGCCAGTCCCTGCCTGATGGAGAGCTGCACCCCTTAGCCTCTGGGAACTTGTTAGCTCCAAAACTGAAACCCAGCTCCACCATTCTGCATTGTTTTACTTAGGGGTTGTTCTAGAAGAAAGATCTAATGGGATTATCTCAATCCCAAAATGTATTCCAGGGTGCCAGAAACCACAGTGGTTATTTTTATCTGGCAGAATCTCCAGTTTTCCTTCCCCCATAGCAATGAGGCTACTCGCAGCACGGTTCAGATCAGTACACAAAGCTGTGGCACTCTGAAGCCTGAAAGCCTTACAGAGAGGGAAAGGTGACTGCAGACGTTCACTTCCATGCTTCACTCTGGGGTGGACGCTACATTTATGGTCTGCTAAATCAGTTTATTACTTTAATATGAGGTCTCTGCTCAAAAAGCAAGGCAAGCTCTTTATTGTGGAGTATGTGGGATGCTGTTGGCATTCTGTATTTTCTCATGTGGAAATCTCTCCATTTTGCTGGTCGACATCAAAACTTCTTTCCACCCCCATGAATCTCTCCTGGGCTGTGCTCCTTCCACAGATGTGTCTGATTTGATACTTGATACTAGTAGAAAGAGCTTCAATACACTTGAAATACTCTGATTTTGGTTTCTAGTTACCAAACCTTCAGGCACTGGGAAATGTGCATATCTTACAGAGCTCTGAGATGAGCTCTGACATGTCCTTTTGTAACTGCTGCAGGCACTTTCCCCTCATGTTACTGAGGGGCTAGAGAAAAATTCTGGGCTGGGATGCCTAGCAGTTTCCATGACTTTCTGGAGCTTGGATATCTGCTTTAAAATACTTCCATTTTGGGAATCCCACCCATATGTGTGGCAAATAGGCTGTTTCAGTCTGCTGTAGTAGACAGCAAGTAATAAAGCCAGAGGTTCCCCTATCCATGGAAGAAGATGAATTGGAGGGTTCTGCCATGTCTTTGCTTCTAAGTAAGCAAGAGAAGAAGTTATGACCTGCTTCCCATGTGCACTGCTGAGGCTGTGCAGCTGCTCCTGGCAGCACGGTCCATGCAACCAAAGGCGTTAGCACAACTGCCATGCCAACCAGAAATTTCCTCTGCTCCAGTAAATCTGGCAGAAGCCAGCGGCAGAAACTTCTGCAGGAATGTAAGATTAGAGCAAGCACATGGTGAGGGCTCTGCAGGACATGCTGCCAGGCTGCAGCAGTCCGTGGTGTGAGCACCAGCTCCTGCTCCGGAGCTCTCCAGGGAGGTTTTCTTCTCCCCTTTTCCCCCACACCATTACTTCACCTGGAGCCTTGCTGGAATTTCGGGCTGCCCAGGGAAGATCAGTTTTGGTTTTGAGGCCCTTGTGAGGGTTACTCCATCCTGTGGCATTGCACTTACCCTCACTTTTGGAAAATAAAGCAGTCAGAGGTGGTGAGTGTAGTGCAGGAGGTCTAGGAGTGGAGGGAAGGCCACTGAATCTCTGGAATGTTTCTCCTTCTCTTACTATTTAGCCTAAGTTCTGTAGAGCTATTTTTTTCTTTTTGAGCTGCAGGGGGAAGAATGTTGCCAGGAAATAATTGTTCTTTCTGACTCTAATTCTGTGTAGCAGCTGCCTTGTCTTTAGCTGCTATTAATGTTCAGAGCTCTTTGAACAAAGGGGCGCGGGGCTGATGTAACTTCTTCCTCTGTCAGACATTCCCTCTGAAGCCATCTTTTGTCTTGATGGCCCTATTGTAACCATTCATACAATGATGAATGAACAGGAAGCTGATGATCATAGTGAGCAGATGAGTTTGATCTTGAACAGGTTTTACTCAGACTCCACCTTGAGGGAGTTTATATAGGAACTGAGCTGCACCACTGACTGCAGTGTCCAATTTGTTCAGTTGAATTTTCTTTTGTTTAAGGAAATATTAACAGTCGGGAAGCAAATGTGCTAACTTTTTTTATTGAACAACAGCATGGAAGGTTCCAGTCCATGAATTGTCTGTAACCTCTTTGTGTAAAGAGAGGGTCACTGGAGTGGCTGCATGTTTGTTTTTGTGATCCTGAGTCCTGTGGGTTTGACTGGAGATGATGTCCTGAAGATGCTGGCAGAAATAAATGGTGGCACTTCAGGTGGCAGTGATCAGTGCAGAGGAAGAGAGAGAGAGCTCCTTCCTCCACATACATTTTAAAGCATGCTTCTTTAGGCTGATGACAAAATGTATCCCTAAAGTGTGGCACAGCGTGAGATGTGCTGGAAGTCTTTGCCTTTTCCTTCTGGACCAGGGGAGGATAGCAAGAGTTGCTTACCAGCTGGAGTGCCAGCAAATGTGTCCACAGTGCAGAGCATTAACTAATGACTTGTGTGAGGCTCCTGGGCCTGCCATAGCTCCCTGTTCTGGCAGTGAGAGGTGAATTGGAAGTCAGTAATACATTATTTTAGTGTTGTGGTGGCTGTGATGGTTTGATGTACTCTGAACAAAAAGGCAGAGCTATCTTGGGATTTTAGGTACTAGAAGGAAGTAAAAATATGGTAGAGGACGTTTGAGCTGGATTGTCTGTCTGAAGGCTGGTGGCAAATACTTCTATCTACTCTTAGCTACCTGACCACAGCCATGCATGCACAGTGTGCCAGTCACCAAAGCATCCTAACAACACAGCTGGTATACCCTGTAGCCTTTGGTGCTCACAGTGTGTATCAGCTCTCTGTAGGTAGGTAACTAACCTGTCTTCAAAGTGCCTGATGGAATGAAGGGACTCTTAACACGCCTTTTGAAAAGTGGGCACCAGCAGTTATTTAAATGTTATGGACAGAAGCAGTAGCTCCCAGCCAGAGGAGCAGGGAGTTGTGTTTCTGGATGGCTGTTCTCTTCCATGCCCAGCCTTTGCTGTTTCTCCTTGTCACTGGGCAGGGATTCCACTGACCTTGGGTTTTTCGTCGTGTTTTGCAATGTCACGTTTTCTGCAGACCCTGCACTGTGTTGTTTTTGGCTGAATGTGCCATGTGAGGACCTTTGTTAAAGGGATTCTCCCTGAGTCACAGCTGTATCTGCAGTGGGTTATGGATCAGTGCTGATCTTGGTAGGGATCTTATTAGCTGCAGTGCAAGCTGGAGGCATGCACCAGGAAGAATGAAAAGGATGGTCATAGAATCATAGAATCATAGAATCAACCAGGTTGGAAGAGACCTCCAAGGTCATCCAGTCCAACCTATCACCCAGCCCTATCCAATAAACTAGACCATGGCACCAAGTGCCTCATCCAGTCTCCTCTTGAACATCTCCAGCGATGGCGACTCCACCACCTCCCTGGGCAGCCCATTCCAATGGGCAATCACCCTCTCTGTGAAGAACTTCCTCCTAACATCCAGCCTATACCTCCCTGGCACAACTTGAGACTGTGTCTTCTTGTTCTGCTGCTGGTTGCCTGGGAGAAGAGACCAACCCCCACCTGCCTACAACCTCCCTTCAGGTAGTTGTAGACAGCAATGAGGTCACCCCTGAGCCTCCTCTTCTCCAGGCTAAACACCCCCAGCTCCCTCAGCCTCTCCTCATAGGGTTTGTGTTCCAGGCCCCTCCCCAGCTTCATTGCCCTTCTCTGGACATGTTCTAGTACCTCAACATCTCTCTTGAATTGAGGAGCCCAGAACTGGACACAGGACTCAAGGTGTGGCCTGACCAGGGCTGAGTACAGGGGAAGAATAATCTCCCTTGTCCTGCTGGCCACACTATTCCTGATCCAGGCCAGGATGCCATTGGCCTTCCTGGCCACCTGGGCACACTGCTGGCTCATGTTCAGCCTATCATCAACCAGCACCCCCAGGTCCCTTTCTGCCTGGCTGCTCTCAGCCACTCTGTCTCCAGCCTGTAGCGCTGCTTGGGGTTGTTGTGGCCAAAGTGTAGAACCTTGCACTTAGCGTTGTTAAATCTCATCCATTGGCCTCTGCCCACCCATCCAGCCTGTCCAGGTCCCTCTGCAGGGCCCTTCTACCCTCCAGCAGATCAACACCTGCTCCTAGCTTAGTGTCATCTGCAAACTCACTGATGATGGACTCAATTCCTTCATCTACATCATCAATAAAGATATTGAATAGGATGGGGCCCAGCACTGATCCCTGGGGGACACCACTAGTGACTGGTGAAAGGTTTCTCGAAGTTGTGGCTAAGGTTTCTTCTCCTTCCCAAGAATAACTGTGAAAACCTTATCCTAGTAGAAGTAAGGCTGAAAATGTAATTTTAATTTTTCATATTGCTATTACTAGGAAGGGACCAGAGAGCAAAGCAGAAGACCTTGTGGGCACCATTGGGATCCCAAGAGCTTTAGTGTTGTGTGCAGTTCAAGTCAGTGCATTGTAAAATTGGAAAGGGAGACTAGGAAGAGGAACAGGCAGATAAGGAGCTGTGAAGCAGCCTCACCATGCAGTAGAGAGATTGAAATAGGCTGAATTTTTCCAGCTTTGAAAAGGGGCTGTTGACAACATCATGATGTGCAGACAGTGACTAAGGAACAATTGTTGAGTATTGCTCATGGGACAAGGACTGTCAGAGACTACTCAGTGAGATCCAGAGAGCAGCTCTGAAGTTAGCAACAGAATGTGTATTTAAAAAGAGTAGAGAGTGTTACTTGTTACAGGATGGTGTAAAAGCCAGCAGAATGGGTGTCAGCCAAAAGGTGAAGTCATGAAACTCAGCTGCATTCCTTGCTATTAAACAGAGTGTTCTGGATAAAGTCTTAGCTCTGGAAATCTTTTTATCACTGATAGCTGTAATTAAGAAAGAAGGATTGTTCTGTGTCTGTTCTGCTTTTCCCCTTCTCCACAGGTCTGCAGTTGGACACTGCTGGAGATAAGACACTGTGCTGGCTGGATTTGGGTCACACCCTGTGTGGCTGCTTTTATGACTTGCCCAGTGTTGCATAGGAGCTGTATGGCAGAGGAAGCAATCCAGTCCCTTGGGAAGTATTCAGCTGCGTTAGCCACAGTGCTAGATTGGATGTTCTTACAGCATCTTACCTTGTTGACTGCACTCTCTTAACTTTTCTAACATGGGAGTGAAATGTCCTGCAGACAGCGCTCGTTTGTCCCACACTGCTGCATTCTTGGAGTACATTTTACAGCATTACACTCTTAGTCAGTGAGGCATACCTCAGTGGTGAGATGGGCTGGCAGTAGATGCACAGCACTCAGCTCAAGTCAACAAGCTCTGCTGGACTTGGTAGCACACGTGGGCTGCATGCCAGGGCTGCAGAGGCTGGCTTAAGGAAAACAAAAGGGGGATTGGGGTGGATGAGAAGAAGTGAAAGGGTGGTCTGGAAGAGTGGTGAGGTGATAAATTAATGGCTGTAGGAAAGAGAAATCTGTAAGGAGATCAAAAGCAAAGGGGAGGAATGCTGCTGCTGCATCCTGAAGGGGAGCACAGCTCTCTGAAATGAAGACTGAATTGGGCTACCTTAAATCTCATGCTTCACTATAGCATTACTGTACAGCTTAGATCAAAATTGACACGTGGAACAGCAGTGTCAAATTATTTGCATAAAAAAGCTTTAGGCAGTTTTTATGTTTTAGAACCTGTGGTACCTGGGAACTTGCCCCATCTACAGGGTGCTGCAGCAGGCAGGCTGGTGCCTGGAGGTGCTGTCAGAGAGGCTGAGCAAGGCTGGCATGTTTTCAGGTCAGTAAATCAGGTTTGCCATTCTGTATTTAAAGTTAAGTCGAATTTTGCTCTTAGATCAGGAAATTAACTTCTTTGTAATGAAATGGGAGTGCATAATGTCTCTGGAATTTCAGAAATTCTTCTTTTTCATAGTGTGACTTGAAAGAATGCACAGGGAAGCTCTCAGGCACCAAGTGTTAAGTTTCTCCAAATTTCTTTGAAAGATGGGAAAGAAGGAAGGGTTGTTCATGTCTTGACTGCAGAATAGCATGGTGGTTCTAGGTGTCACAGCACAAATGGGCAGTGGTTGGAGCAGGGCACTGGGCTGAGCTGTGGGAACCAACTAACAGCTGAGCAAAGTGAAACAGGTTGAGGGTGGAAGCAGGAGGAAGAATTTCACAGCCTGTGAGATGGGAATATTTGCAGTGACTGTTTCAGCAACGTGCTACATTAGAATTAAGAATAGCTTTTTATTTTTAAGTCATTCTCCCTACTACAGAACATTCTTCAGTGGTGACTCATTGTGGAGCTAACCTCGCTCAAAATGGTTGCCAGTTGCCACTGGGAATGATGGGACTGAAGCCACAGGCTGCCATCAGGTGGCTGTTCCTCAGAAGGGCATTTCCCTGCTGAATCCTAGGGTTTCTTCCCATCTACAGCCATGGAAGATCTCACTGCTCACTGCACTCTCCTAAGGGAAGAGGCTGAAGGCAGTTCTCGTTACCTGATAAGGAGAGCGCAGTGCACCAGGTGTTTTCTGTGGTGGGAAAATCCTCCCTGCACCTTAACCTGCACTGCCCTCTGCCCCTACTTTACATGCCGTGGTTCTGGCCACCGCTCTTTGTTTTCCCAATACTCAGTTCTTCTGGGCAGAGACAGCTTTGCCCTGTGCTGCGAATGAGGAAGCTGAGCAGAGGGAGGAAGGAAGGATTTCTATGCAGTTGGAAATGATGTTGCTGGAACAGAAACCAGGCCACCTCCATACTCCACTGGGGTGAGATCTGGTGAGCAGAGTGGTCTGTCCAGAGCAAAAGGGGAACGCCTCCAGCTCCTGCTCAGACAAGCTGAAGCACGACGAGAAGGTCACTTTCCAGTGCAGGAGACAAGGGACCTTTGCCTGCAGCCTGTTGGAAAGCCGTCGCCCCTGTAACTGCAGCAGAGGCTTTGGCTTCCTTGTATTTGCCTTTGAAATAGGTCAGAGAGGCTGTGTTGGGGTGGCCATCCTGACAAATGGGTATGGTAAAAACTGGGAGTGATGTTTGGACTTTGCCCAGTGAATGGGAGTGCGGAGCAGGGGCAGAGCCTGAAGGAGGCTGTGAAGGTGATTTCTTTAGTGTAGGAACAAAGAGAAGGCTATGGCTGTTTGGAGGAGCTGGACTTTCAGAACTAGCTGGCTCTTTAACCTCTAGAGTTTCCCTAACACCTTGCAATGCTTTCACATGAGCAGAGGCAATAGATTGGAAAGGTACAGTGAACCATACATGAGGTTGTCACATGGAAAAAGAGGTCAAGTGATGGGTCTTGGAGAGGAGAGCTAGGGAAGATGTGGTGCACAGAGTGGGGAAACTGGGATATTTGGCAGCTGGAGTCTGAAACAGAGCTTCTGTAAACTCTACCTGTTTGTGTGTTGCTCCAGGGTGGCTTACAAACACCAATCTGACCAAAGTATAAGCTCTGACAAACTACTTAGGATGGACCTCACTGTCTCCAGAATGTAAAATATGTCACTGGCATATTCTTGAACATTTTTTGTTTGCTGCAATGTAAGTTGAAGGTAAAGGTAGAGAGTGGGAGAGTGCTTTGTAATTTATGATAAAATTCAATGCAAGAGTGTGATAGTTGCCTTCAAGTCAGCTATGTATGAATCTAGAAAGAGATGGTGACGCTTTTGTTTCCCCAGAGAGTTAGCCATGCTAGGAGTGCTCAGCAAATAGAGCTGCTGTAGAGTGATTCAGTTCTCAAGTTCTTCTTTGGGGCAGTCAGTGTGTTGAAGCCATGGTGGCCCCACAGATTCACATTTGGTCATTGCATTGTGTAGGTGGAGACCCATTCTGCTGGTGCACACACCAGTTCCTTACTCTCTTGGACTCTTGTGACTCTCTTAGAGCTAATGAACAAATAACTGTCCAGCATGAAGGGTTTTCAACACACCCTTGGTTTGGGGCTCTTAAACCTTCTGGTGGTGATGCAGATGCTTAAGTACTGACAGTAGGATTGCTTTTTGTGATCAGCTTCAGCAGATCACTTTGAGAGACACAAACCCAGTGCTCTGGTTTAGGCTGCTCAGTGATGCCTTGCCCTGATGGAGAGCAGCAGTAAACCTTGGCAAAGCCTTGGTGCGAAGGGGACTGCAGCTCTGGTGCGGTAACGCCAAGGGGTCTTTGGTGCTTGTGCTTCCAGACTGGCTTTCAGTCAGGGTGCAAATCAAGAACTTTCTAAATAAACTTTCTCCCTGTCAACCTTTATACTTGCAACCCAGAGGAACTCTGTGCCATCTGAGTTTTCCCTGGAGCTGCTCTCACCTGCTGCCGTCAGCTGAACCTTGGTGCTGTGAACTGCTAAGTGCTGAGGAAGGAAGGCTGTCTACTGAGCCTTGGCCAGGGCCAGCTGCTGCCCTTCCTCCTGTGTTTTGGGGACGGTTCTAGACGTGGGGTGCTAGGTCAGTGTAATTAAATTATTTCTGCCCTACCACTACCTGATAATTCAGCAGCTACATCTCCAAGTTCTATTGGCTAATGAAGCTGCTTACAGCACGAGGTTAGCAATCATTTCTCTGAGCCAGAGAGGCCTCCAGCTTCTGAGAACTGCTAAAGTCAGAACTGACATTTTTAATTCTTTGTTCATAATGGAGCGGCTTGGGTTCATCTCTGCTGCTTGATTTTACTTAAACTATTAGATTTTACTGCTTGCATATTGCAGCTTCTCTTCCTGCATGTTCATTTAATACAGAGAGCTAAAGCTGTGAGAATTCTGAGAGCTGGACTCTGTGGTTCCTACATTGGCTTCTGACTTTTTTTACGCAAATCTTGCAGCTGCGGGACTCTGTGTTACTGCCTCATGCTTTCTCCGGGAATAATGATCTATGCTTTGCTGGGTATTACTTGCAGGCAGTTTTTATTGTGGGACAGTCTCCCAGGCTCCAACTGTGAAGATGTGTTTGTGTTTTCTGTGAGAAGGTTGGCTGTGCCTTATCTGCTGTACCTTTCCAGCTATGTTTTGTGTGCAGTCACTTAAGCCCAAGTTTTCATTCTGAACTGAGGAGAAAGTGCATCCTTGCTGCTGCCTTCTGCCTGCTGCTGCAGCAATTCTACAGGCTGGATTTTGATGAGTTTGAACAGGAGCTTGAGTATCTGAAGTGCAAAACTGGGTGGAGAAAAGGATTAAAATACCATAACCCTTCTCTCTTGTGCTTTCCCTGGTGCAGAGTGCAAAGCTGCCCATTTTACACTGCAGCTAGAGCAGTTCCAGCACTGCCCTCCATCTCTGAATTTCATTGCAGCCCCGGGGGAAGCTGCACCTCTGTGACTCTCTCACAGCTGCTGGACTTTGATGGGGACATGCCTTCGCTCTTTCCACTGGCCTCCCCTGGCAACCAGCCCTTTGAAGATGACCTCTTGCTGTTTGCCTGTTGTCTCTCTTGTGTTGGATTATAGATGAGAGGTTGGCATGAGGGGAGGGGGATGGGACAGTGTTGTGCGTTTTAAGCCTTGTTTCTTTCTGCATTCCCAACCTTTTTCCTCTGTGACCATTACCTCTCTGTATGGATAAAATGTTTTGTGTATGGCAAGAATCACAGTTTCTGCTTGGCATTTGTGTGTAGCACAGAGGCAGTTCAATTAGTTTTGTGGTGAGGACATTGCATTCTTCCTGTAACAATCTGCGTGCATTAGCTCCCTTCCTCCAGCCCTCTTCTTAAGGATAATATTATTAGTTATAGGGCAGCCTTTCTCTGTGTGCATGTTCTGTGTTTCTCTTCCCTCCCTCTGGCCCCTGTGGATGCACCCCCTTGGGACCAGCACAAAGGGTCATCTTGTCAGCAAAGGAAGGGACACGCTGGAGCTCTGTGGCTGGTTGCATTCTGCATAGACACTGACTGCCTTTGGAGGTCCAAACAGCCAGGCTTGGCCAAATACTGAGAGAGTCCCTCATGAGAGTCTTGGGGTGAAGTAACAGCTATAGAGGAAGAAGCAAGAGATCAGACCGGCACCAATTTCCATGTCAATGAAAGGTGAACAGGTGAGGGGTGCCAGTGCAGAGCATTGTAACAGTGTCTGCAGGCTGATACAGACTCTGCCATCTCCTTCCTTCCTTACTTGTTTCTTCAATGATGAGATCACTGTGATCTACCTCTTTAGTATTTGTTGAAGTCTGGGTGTGCAGAGCAGAGTGGCAGAGAGTGCTGTTGGGTGTTGGAGTCATACCTTACAGGGCATTTTATGGCAGACATGGAGGAAACAGCTTGGATGTGCCCTGTGTGCACTTGGAACCTTAGTGCAACACACCACCCATGGACAGACTGCAAAAGGAGAGAGGAGGAAAAGAGGCATTGTGCAGACTGTAAGGCTTACCGAGCTTCTCTGTGGCATAAGCAGTCCCCTGCACTCTGTTGTAGAGGAAGGTGATGGCTGTGTCCTGGCTTTGCAGGCAGTAGCAGATCAGAATGGGGTTTGCACAGCAGTATTTACTCTGATGCATTGTCAGGTGCACAAGGAGCAGTCTCTCCTCTGCTCAAATGCAGGCTTTGAAGCAGATCTCCTTGTATGAACGATACTTAAGCTACTTCTGTCCAAACCACAAAGCAGCACAGCCTTTTGTTCCTGTTGACTTTCTAGTCCATAGAGGAGCTGAAACCTCTCCTGAATCACAACTGTGGCTTAGGAAGAAACTCTTAGTATCTTTAGATCAAGTCATTGTGTCTGTATTCCACAGTGTCCTTGCCCTGGTGGCAATTAAACTGCCTTGTTCCACATGTCTGGAGAAGACAGGATTCCTGGAGCTGACTTCAGTGTTTCCCTCTGTTGGCACATAACTCCAGAAACAGAAGTCATGGAAGATAGGATTGCTGGATAATGCAAGGTTTCACCACCAAACAGTGTGGATCACAAATGGATAAGAAAATGCAAAATATTTTTCTGTAGTAGACTGGAATTTGATGCAAGTTTTTTCTTAATTTCCCCAGTATGAGTTGTCTGTTTGAAGTGAGCTGATTTTTCTCTAGACATCACAGAAAGGTTTGGATCGGAAGGGTCCCTGTAGATCATACAGTTGCACTCCACCTGCCATGAGTGGAACTTCCACTGGTGAAATTAGATTGCTCAAAGCCCTGTCCAACCTGGCCTTCAACACTGCCGGGGATGAGCATCCACATGTGGCCTCTTCCAGTGTTTCACCACCTTCACAATAAAGAATTTCTAATCTAAATCTCTTTCGGTTTGAAACCATTACCCCACGTCCTTTCACCATCATCCTACTCCTGTGTTTGGGATTGCCCTGGCCCAGGTGCAGGATCTTGGCCGTGGCCTTGTTGAACCTCATGAGGCTGTTGTGGGTCCACTTCTCCAGCCTGTCAAGGTCCCTCTGGGCTGGGATCCCTTCCCTTCAGAATATCAGTCACCCCACTCAGCTAGGGGTCTGATGCAGGCTTGGTGTCTGCACTGAGTCCCACTGTCCATGTCCCTGACAAAGATGTTAAATAGTACTGGTCCCAGGATGGACTCCTGAGGGACACCACTCATCACTGGTGTTGATCACAACTCATGAGTATGACCATCCCTGATCCTCTGAGGGGTCCACCTGTCAGACCCACTTCTCTCCATTTTGCAGACAAGGCTTTTGTGCAAGACAGCATCAAGGGCACCTGCCAGGCAGAGGACATCAGTTCCATGGAGCAGCTCAGGAGGTGCTGCTCTCTGTGTGCCACTTCGCTGCGTGGCATCCCTCTGAACTGACTTTGCTTAACTTTCCTTAAAAGTTAAAGGATGCCTTAGAAATAATCTGTGTTGTTTTAAACTCCTCTTACTCTTCTTCTCTACCCTTCTCCCTTCTTCCAGCAGAGTTTCCCACAACTGACTGCAAGCAAACCAGCCATGGTGCAAAACACACAGACTTGCGTCTCCTCTTGCCAGGAGTCCTGGAGAACTCTGGGGAAGCAAGTCAGCTCTTACATTCTGTGTAGCATCGAGGACTTCCTGGAAAGCCAGGGTCTAGACCAGATTCCATGTCGGAAAATGAGCTGGGTTCTGGAGTCAGTCACAGATCAGCCTGCACACAGACAGCACAGTTGTGACTGGCCTGGAGGCAGAGCAATGTGAAATTTGGGGTCAGCGTGAGATCTGTCAAGCTGCTTGCTAAGCTTGCTGGCTAAAATACAACCTGCAAATGAGCAGCTGTGAGACTTTGCTCAGAGTGGTGTGCTTCTGGAGGACAGAATCCTACCTTCTCTGCTGCATGCACACCTGTGTCTTGTCTGATAATTCTCTCTTAACACTCCCGGGATGTTTGGCCCAGTCAACTTCCTTCAGTTTCTGAGTGTGCATCATGTGTGCCTTTGGCAAGGGAATGCCAATGGAAATGTCTAAATTTTAGAGTTCCTAATATGAACAGCTTCAATCAGCTGGGGTTTATTTTGACTGTTGAATAGTTTTTTCAGGGCCCTAAACGACCCCTGGGGCTGGACAAACAGACTCCATCATGTTGTGTGCTGTTTGTCAGGGCCTCATACTCCCTTTCCTGCTAGAAAACTTACTTGCAAAGTGTTTGTAGCTCCATGTGTGGCCTTTACCTTAAACTGGGGAGATGATGTGGCGCTAACCCCATGCTTGCAGTTCCAGTCCCTTCCTGAGTGCCGTGGGACAAATGTAGCTGTTCATGAGATGCAAGGTAATCCTGTTTTCCCTGGCACTTACAATGATGTCTGATGTTCTGGCCAGTAGTGCAGTTTTGGGGCCTGTCTTGCTCTCTATAGGGCCAGAACTATTTGGTTTTACTATGTAGCTACTGGTGGCCAAAATAATCTAAGAAGGTATCATTTTACTCCTAATTTTTCCCTCCTGTTTCCCCTGTCCTTAATGGCATTGTGCCTGCATCTTTTGCCAGCGTCTTTCCACCCATTTAAAGAGGAAAAACCCACAACTATAAACCTGACTTTGTTCCCCTTTGCTCTCTCAATATGGTGGTAGGAGAATTCAGTACAGTCAAAGCACTTAAATTCTTGAGAGGAGAAATCTGCCCTCAGATTGTCTCAGCTGTGCACATCTTTTCATGGAGCCTTGCTTCTTGAGACCCTTTGAAGGCAGGAGAGGGCAGCTTGCTGTTTGAGTGGGCTGGGAGCTTCCCTGGCAAAGTGTTTGGGACAGTCGGTGTCCAGCTGCTATGCTGCAGAGGCTTGCTCCGTGAGCAGGACCCTTGGTCTGTGCCTGGGCAGTGACTGCTGCAGATGTGCTGAGTGTACAGTTCTGTGTGCTGCTGTTGCTGTGCCTGTGCTCTGGGATCTGCAGCATCTCTCTGACCTGAGGCAGCCCTAGCGGGAGGATGGCTTGGAGCACACTGCTCCTGCCAGGTATGGCTTTCAGCTGGCACTTTTCCTCCTCTCCTGAGGGGTTTGAGGCTGGGGCGTGGCACAGCTGAATTGCTCGCAAGCCACCACAAGATAGGCAAGAAAAATGAACTGCTGCAATGCTCAGCTCCTACAAAGTTATCTTTTGTGGTGATTTGGTTTTTGGCAGGATGCTCTTCTTGAAAACAAACAAACAAGCAAGCCTGAAAGTGTAAGGAAATTGACTCTCTGTTTTATCA
This sequence comes from Indicator indicator, assembly GCF_027791375.1. Taxonomy (NCBI): domain Eukaryota; kingdom Metazoa; phylum Chordata; class Aves; order Piciformes; family Indicatoridae; genus Indicator; species Indicator indicator. The sequence continues at coordinate 116,639 of NC_072035.1, read as the reverse complement.
GGCTGCAGAGACAAGAGCAGAAATGCCAGCCTGGCTTTGTGCAAGCTGGCACAGGTCCCAAAGCAGTGTGAAGGGATCATCCTGATGTGTGTGGACATGACTGTCTGCTTCTACAGCCATGCCAATGGATACTAAGTGGCATGATACAACATGTGGGTTTAAGGATTTAAGCTCACTTGTGATCTTCACATGATCTGAATGCAGCCTTTGCCTTTTTTGTTTGTTTGTTTAAGCCCTTTGCAGTCTGAATTGGAACAAAAAACCCAACTGGTAGACCCCACTGAAGCTGACTTTCCTCTTAGCCTTTGGAGTCTTAATAGTCTTAATGTTGGAGGGACATGGTTGAGCACCAGACTTGTTGGAGTTAGATAATGGTTGGAGTCGATGATCTTGAAGGTCTTTTTCAATCACAGTGATTCTGTGACTCTGTAGCAGGAAGTGTCAATGGAGTAATGTTGGCTGGGCTGGAGCCTGAGAGACCTTTCTGCAGAGAGGAGATTCGTGGTTGGAAACGGCTCTCAGTGATGCACCCTATGCGTGGTTCCAGCAGTGCTGGCCAGAAAGGCTCCTGCAGGGCTCAGTGTGTTCAGGGAGAAGGCAGCTGCAGTAGGTGAGATGGAAACGGATGAGTTGGTGTGTGGAGATGTGCAGTCCCTGCAGAAAGAAACATGGTAAGAGATTTTTGGATGAGTTGTGACAACATTATGCAAAATCTTGAAAGGTTCTTTTTTTGAGGTGGGGTAACTGAATATCTGGCAGAGTAGGAACAGAATTTTGAGAAAGGTGACCAGATTGGCATTGATAATTTATCCATGAGTCATGAGATCAGGACAAGCTTGCTGGACAGGCTGGTTTGAATGAACTTTAAATGGTCTGCATGAAAACCCTGAACAATGTGGACAGCTGAGAGCACTCAGGAAGAAATGAGAAGAGACAGGCTGGGAGAGTTGGGGCTGTGCAGCCTGGAGAAGAGAAGGCTCCAGGGAGACCTTAGAGCTGCATTGCAATATCTGCAGGGCACCTCCAGGCAGGCTGGGCAGGGACTGTTCAGAAGGGGCTGTGGGGATAGGCCCAGGGGCAAGGGTTTGGAACTGGAGCAGGGCAGGGTTAGGTTGGACAGCAGGAGGAAGCTCTGCACAGGGAGGCTGGGGAGACACTGGCACAGGCTGCCCAGGGAGGTGCTTGAGGCTCCATCCCTGCAGACATCCAAGCTCAGCCTTGCTGTGTCCCTGGGCAGCCTGCTTTGGCTGGAGGTGTCCTTGCTGCCTGCAGGGGCTTGGACAAGATGCTCCTGGAGGGTCCCTTCCAACCTGATACAATCTGTGACTGTAAAAGTGCTGCCACAGAAATCCATGAGGAGTGCAGAGGAAGGGATGCTGGTGGCTGAGGACAGAGGTCATGCTCCTAAATTCTGGTCATGCTAAGATTAGCAAATTGGTAGGACTGTACAACCTGTCACTGGCTTCATAATGTCATTTATTAGAAGAGCTGACATGAGGAGGTGAATGTTCCCTCAATGTGTTAATGGCAGTGCAGAGCCCATGACTAATGCATCTGACTTTATCTCTTCACTTGGTGCTGATCCTGTAGCTCTTCAGACTCACTGGAGCAAGCAGTCTGGCCACAGCTGGCTCTGCAGGCACATGTTTTCATCTGAACAGTGAATGGTTTTGTCACTTGTCCCTTCTGAAGCATTTAGACTTTGAAGGAGCTACTGGTATAATGTAATTTGTTTTGTTAATTACTCTGGTGAGATTCCAGTGTGATGCAATAAAATCCTTGGGAGTTTGTAGCCTGCAGATGTACCTAGCAAGTTCTTTCCATCTGCCAGCGCAGAGCCTGCGGCACCCTATTAGTTTTGCTTACTGCTTGTACTGGGGTTTGCATTTGGGTTTGAGGTTTCCCATGTGCAAGATCAGTTTGCAGTTGTGTGGTGGTTTAATAGATTTCAGTCCTCTCCCTGTTTCAGTCTTCTGTGCACTGGCAGGAAACGTAAGGTAGATGTTCTGTGCCTGGGCTGTTGGAGTACCAGCTGGAATCAGTTTGCTCCAGTCCCATCTCTCCTCACTCGGCACAACCATCTGGGGAGCCTGAGGTTGCTCACTCATGGTGCTGCCCCTTTATTTGTGTGCAAAAAACCCAGAGACTGTTGCATAATAGATGGGAGGTTTCTTATCCCTTCCTTTGAACTACATGGCAGGCATGTTCCAGAGGATGCCAGACAGTTACTGTTGTGCAAATACTAAAAATAAAAGGCAGTGGTACCTCTCCAGCCTAGGTTCTGGAGCTTGGTACGTGTCAGACTTGCATGAGTCACTCTGCAAGACAGTTTGTATTGTTGCTGTCAGCTTGCAAGGAAAGGTGGTTTACAATGCCAGGGGGGAGGTTTGTATTTATTTTATATTTGAGAAAAGGATTCTAATCACATTTAGTTGTGAGCCTTGTGTGGTTTCTCATAAGCAGGATGACAAGTCACAGTAACACAAATTTGTACTCAAGGGACAAATCAGAGACAACCCCAGTGCTTCATACCTGCAGACTTTGTGTTTCAGTTTTTCTGGGGTATCTTAGTAAATAAAAGTGAGGTTGTGATAAATGAAGATATTCAAAGGCAAACTGTGTTTTTTTTTAAATTCTACTGATTGGTTAAAGGTTTCTTTCTGATTTTATTTCAGATGCATCCACTTGGACTATGTAATAGCAATGATGAAGAAGACCTCTATGAATATGGCTGGGTAGGAGTGGTGAAGCTGGAACAGCCAGAGCTGGAGCCTAAGCCTTGCCTCACTGTCTTAGGAAAGGTAAGGGAGTAGTCTGGGGTAAATGGTGCTGGTAACTGTTTGTTGGAAGGATTAGTTCCATTCTGAGAAAAAACAGCAAGAAATAAAAGAAGATAAAACTCTCTCTAATTCATGAAATACTCCCATTTTGCCTGTTTTGATACTGGATGCTTCAGGGAGAGGTTATGTCATAACTCAAGTCATTTCTTACACTGGGAGCCCCAAAGCTATACCCAGCACTGCAGCTGGGGTCTTGTGAGAGTTGAGTACAGGGGCAGAACCCCCTCCCTCGACCTGCTGGCCACACTGCTTTTGATGCAGCCCAGGACCTGGTTGGTTTTCTAATGTACGGTAGGTTAAAAAGGAAACGAGAAGACTGCCGTGTTGCTCCTAGGGCTGTGTTTTCATACTGCCATTTATCCTTCTCTGCCTGAAACACCTGTTCCCTGTGTTGTAATGTGGTGGGTTGCAATTTCTCTCCCACATTAACCACACCAGACTGGCTCAGTTCGGAAGCAAATGAAGTGAAACCTTAGAGTCTACAATGGAATGCAATGAATATATACAAAAAATACAATATTTACAGATATGTACAATTGACAGAAACAGCACAAAACCCTCCTGGCCAAAGCCAGGAAAGCTGTCTCTCTGCCTCCTCCTTCCCTGCCTTCCCCAGGCCCCCCTGGCCAAAGGAACAAGAGAGAAGCAGCAGATATTTATGTTAGACTTAGCATTCAAGGTCAGTACGTTATCTCCTTCAGCGAAGAAAGCAAGAAGAGAAACGCAGAAGCACCCTGCTAGACTGCCCAGCAGAAACACACCAGACAGACTGAACTTTGTTTTGAGTACTAAATCTTAAAGGATGCTATCCCTCCAATGGAATTGTTTAGAATAATCATTATTTTTCTTTTTTACACCCAATAGTGATTTATTTACATTCTTATTACATTCTGCTCAAGATCTGTGAAAAATTTTCAAGGCATAGCCCTAAAACCATCACATCTTGTTTCATGCTTGTTCTATAGTTTCTCCTGTCCTGTAGTTTTTTCTGCCCTTCTGCTCAGTCCTCCCAGTGCTCCAGTTAAGTCCTGATTTGGAAGGACTACTCAGACTTCTTGAAATATTGTTGAGTGCAGCATCAGCCATGAGCTTCTTGCAGGTCTGTCAACTGAGCCAGCCTGGTTACCCTCCCAGTGGGAACCACTCTTATGGTGAGTGTCTGAGTCTCTGAAAAGTTCAGTGTCTGTGTGGTTTGGTGCAAATGGCTACAGGAGTATTCAGTCTGCCCTGCACACTGGGTAAGGATCAAGCCTGCTTTAGGGTTTGGCAGCTGTTTGGCTTAAAAGAAAGCATGAAAGGGCAAGGCAAAGGGAGGGAATGGGTCAGAAGATGAGGGGAGAGGTGGAGGGAAGAGGAGAGAGAACAGGGGAGGGATGAAAGGGGAAGAAAAATGGAATGAAAAGGAAAAAGAAAAGGCAATGAAAGGAGAGGGGAAAGAAAAATAAAAATTGCAAGAAAATAAAATGTGGGAGGGGTGGCACTGAACAAGGAAGGGAAATGAAACTTTAGAAAAGGAGGAAGGAATCAAGGACTGCAAGCCTTCCTCATTTGGTTGGATTGATCCTGCCCCCAAGGTGGCTTGTCCTGCACTGTGTGGCCTTCCAAATGCTGTGTTTGCCTTTCTGTGGGGTTGTGGTAAGCTGCTGCTTTTCCAGGTTCCTGGAGGCAGGCCTGCTCTGCTGCAGCATTTAATGCGGGGATAATGTGGATGTGACAAGGTACAGGGCTGAGGCAACCTTTTAGGAACACACTTCAGGAACATCTTGGGCACATGAAGTGGAGCATTGCAGTTTTGCAGGTGTGGCTGTTGTCCAGGTGTTAGGCAGGTGAGATGAGTTGCAAAGCAGCACCTAGGTACATGCACACCTGAGCGGCTGGCATGGGCAGCAGGAAGGCTTGGCTGAGCCTGAATGTTCTGACCTCCAGCACAGGAATTATGCCCCCTTCAGTTCCTCTCTGTTCCCTAATGCTGGAATTGCCTTTGGGATCTTCTAGTACATGCCCTTAGAACTTAATTCCATCAGAAGGCATTCTGTGAAATGCAAGACAGATCTTGTGTGTTGAAACAGACAGAGATGATGCTGTGGGAGGTTTGGGATAGTGTGAAACAGAACGCAGAAGCTGTGTCAAAGCTGCCCATGGAGCTAAATCCCATGACACACAAACCTGCTGCAAAGGTGTAGGGTTTGGTGCTTGTGGTCTTTTTGGATTTGTGGTGGTTTGGTGGTAGCGGTCTCCTTGGATTTGTGGTGTTTCAGTTTTGCAGGGTGTGTTTTGGTTTGGTTTGGTTTGGTTTGAGCAAACCCTGGCCTGTATTTTCAAAAGCTTCACTTCTTTATCCATGTGCTAAATGGGATTGGTAGCTGCAGAGAGTTTGCTGTGCCCATTTTCATACCCGTTTTTTAATTGTTCGTCCTTTTTATTTGGATTTCTGTGGTGCAATGAAAGTGGAAGGGTTTCAAACACATCTCTGCTGTTGGAGTGCCCAGGAAAGCTGGGCCCTGGTGGGCAAAAGGGTGTGTGTGGCAGCTGTGATTTAACATTGCCTTTGATCACAGTGCAGCCCTGTTTGAAGCAGTGCTGCATGCAGGCAAAGCAAAGGCCTGGGTTTTACTGATCTCATGAGCTCCTGAATAGGGCTAGAAGGGGAATGACAGAGGAAGAAGAAAGCTTTGGAAATGAAAAGGAAACCCCGTGAACCCGGCCAGCATTATTGGCTGGATTTGCCTACCAGGGAGCCGTTCACTTTCTGCCAGGCTAATTCTGCTCCAGCTTCTTTCCCCCACGCCTGCAACCCCACCTCCCCCTCTTTCTTCCCTTCTTTCAGACTGTTTTGTTTTTGAGGCATGGCTGTAGTAACTTGGTTCTCAGGCTGGGAACCCACTGAGCTGTTGCCATGGTCACTGGGAAGCTCTTCGTGCCATGTGCTTCAAAGGGAACCTTTCCCCTCCTGGAATTCCTGCCTCCTCTGCATACAGGACAATGAGACTCCTTCTCCTTTGCCTGCCAGCCTATGCTCCAGCAGGGTAACTTTGCTCTGCAGGAAGGGAAGAGCAGAGCTGCCTGCAGTGCCTCTTGCATGCCTGCTTCCACTGTATTGCGATGGCAATACCTGCATCAGACCTGCACATTGCAACATGCAGCCCTTGTTCTCTCCCCACCCCCAGATGTTTTTGGGGTAAATGACATCTGTCAAGACAGTGAAATACCACCCAGCAATGCCATTGGGTTTTATTTCAGTACAGGATGGGTAGTGAGAAAATGCTGGAGATTTGCATAAAAGTAGCTCCTCTTCCCTTTCTGCAGGCTTGAAAGCCCTCAGGGAAGGATTTTGTTCTTGTTTCTCTTCCAGGGACACTCCTCTGTATTAATAGGATGTGTGTATTTGAGGATGTGCATCTGAGTAGAGCATAACAAAGAGAGGAAGTCCCTGCTACTACAGCTTCCTGTTTTCTTCAGATCAAAGGAAGCTGTAATATGAGCAAATCGTAACAGTTCTTTCAGTATCTATTCATTCCCCCCCCCCCCCTTTTTAGTTTATTTACAAAAAGATTACACAGATATTAACTAGAAGAATCTCTTATTTTGCCATGTCATCATTATCTTTATACTGCTTATGTTGGGGCCCCAATGAATCTGCATTAAGTGATCTGATGGTGACTCCTACCCTTTTGTCTAGCAGTTTGGTTCGAATATAAAGCTGCTTACATGGTAGTCAACTGAGAAATCACAGGGCTGCCTTGGTAGTTTAGTTTCTGATTAAGAGTGATCTGCTCTAAGACTCGAGGAACAGCAGGGCCTGTGGAAAGTCCATTGGAATCTTTTTCTTTCTGAGTTACTTAAAGTAATGAAAAAGGAAGGCAGATGGAACAAAATTTCCTTACACTTCGTATTAGCAGCCTCAGTGAGAGTGCAGTTCTGTGGGGCAGTTGGGAGTGCAGTGCCTGTGCAAGCACCCCTGGGCTTCTGAGGAGCAGGTCTGGGTACAGCTTGAATGGTTTCCTGTGGAAATGGATTCAGCTCAGTTGTAGAAATGCATATGGACAACGCTCTTGCATGGCAGACGTATTCACTAATGAAACTGAGCCATGGAGTAGATGAAGATGTACAATTAATGAGGGAGATGCCTAAAACCATTGGTCAATGTGTCTGAAGCTCTGTTTGTTCAGATACATTCAGCTGGTAAGGGCAGCACAGTAGCCCAGCCCCTGCCAGATGCAGCAGAGATGCTGCCTCTTCAGGAACACTTCTTGCATCCACTGAAGCAGTTGATGTGCAACTTGTGGTATCTATGCCACAGTCTGGTGACCTTTGATGGCTTCTGTTTGTCAGCCCAAGTAAACAGCATCTAAAAAGCATTTGGAGTGCATTTCACACCAATAGTCTCAAATTTTACAGCAAAATTTAATTGGTGACTCTGAAGCTGGTGGAGGTTTTTTATTTATTTATTTGTTTGGTTGTTTGACTGTGTGACTACGTTTGTGTAATGCCCAGTGGAGGCAGGAACAAGTAAGAGGAGGAGGGTAAAAGGATCTCCTCTTTCTGATGGCAGTGCTGGCCCTGTCCAACCGCCAGTGGAGAAGAAACTTGATATTGGTTGTTTTGCACTCTCAGACGTTCTGTGTTAAGAGGAAAGTTGTTATGAAGCAGAAGAGAAATTTCTTGGATGAGACTAGTCTCCTTGGGCTGTGGACTACTTCACAGACTTAATCTTGTTTTTTGTTATAAAACAAGGGGACTGATGAACAGCATCATTTGTGTTCTAATCCATGGTGGCATGTGTTCTATCATGAAAAGAGAGTTTGTGATTTGAGGGGGAAATCAGCATCCTGTCTAGTGTTAAGGACTGCCTAAGGACAGTCCCACTCTTAAAGAATCTCCATTAACTCTGCATTTAAACTTTTAGTTTAAATGCAGCCTGTTGTCTTAGCACTGCCTAAAATGAGAGTTAACCCTGAAAAGCAGCAGTCTATATAGTGGTAGTCCTTGCCATGCCTGTGTTTTTCTTACTGTATTTATTCTAAAGAATATATTGAGAAAGAGAAAGAGAGCTCCAATTTCCCTTTTCCTGGAGCACCAAAGAAAGGTTTAAGTGCTGCAATGCCATTCTGATTGCTTCTTGGTATTCGCCACTTTGTTATAATTTAAAACACCCAGGACACCTGAAAGGCTAACATCCATTTTAAACAGCCATGAACATCTTTGCAACATTATATTTTAAGTGATGCTCTTACTTTATCTTTTGATATTTTTATTTCTTACTTCCCCAGTGCTAGCAGTGGAGCATACAGACACACTGATTCCTGGGAGTGTAAACAAACTGCATAGACAAGGTCAGAAAGAGAGGATAATAAATGGTTTTTCAGGAACAACCTGGATTTTCACAATGACAGACAGAAATAGTTGGTCCTTATGGTCTTCCTGATAGGGCCAAGTGTGTATTTTTGAACCCAAAAGGATAAAAATGTCATAAAGCGAATTGCCTTTGCCAGCAGCTCAGCACATTTCTGCCTCCCATCTCGTTGCCCTTGCTTCCTTCCACCGCAGACCAGACAGCAACACCAGGCCTGGCTCAGAGAAGAGATTTGAATGAGTATGACAAAAAGAAGAAATGTTGCATGTAAGAGTGTTTGGATGCAGAGAAGATGGGATGCGGCACGAAGCAGTGGTCTCATCACTGTAGCTGAAGTCTGGAATTTGTGTGACCTTTTCTTACTTCTTTCCTCTTTAAATACTCTCATCTTGTGACTTCTATCTACCTTCATCTCAGCAGTCCTTTGAGAGGATGAGGGAAAGGTTGATCATAGGAGAAAAATTGACAGGCAAGCCAGTTGAAGTGTGGAGAAACAGGAAAGGTTTGTGTTGTGTGTTGGTCATAGAGTGACAGATGTAGAGAGGGAAAGAAAAGAGCTGCATCAAAGTCAGAGGGGAGTGCTCAAAGGAATGGACAAACAAGGACTGAATCAGGTTGTGCAGTTCAGAAGTGGATCTACCAGGGTTTAATTCATGACTGGTGGAGGCCTTTCCATTGGCAGCCAGTGCCAGCAATCTGGTGATGTATTGTTTTACCAACTTCCTCTCTGTGTTTTCTGTGCAGTCACAAAAGGCAATCATGGAGAGAGGCTGTCTCTTGTGTTTCTCTCTCTGGGCACTCCTTAGATTTGCTGCTGTTGGATTAATTACTTTAAATAAATGTCCACTTTTAGAGTTGAGTCCTTAGCAGTCCCTGCCACCATCTTCACTCTTTTCCAGCCAACTGTGGAACACAGCTGCTTCTCCCTTAAGCTAAAGGAGCAGCTGCTGCACAGCACATGTTACCAGAGGCTCTGCTCAGGCAGAACTCCCAGGGAAAGTAATGCATGTCCAGGCTGAGTGAAAATTAAGGAACTTTTTTTTCATGTGTGCCACATACATAATAATACCTGAATGTTTCATGACCTTCCTGATGCTGTGTGCCTTGTGAGCCTCTCAGTCATTAAGAGATATTTTTTCCTTTACACACAGAGTCTGCCTGTTTCTCTGAAAGGAGAAATGCACAGTGGCAGACCTTTGAAGAAGCAGAGAAAGTGAGTGGTCAAGTAAGTGCAGCTATGTTAGGTTACTGAAATGAGCACAAGAGAAGGCTCACAAGCAGAATCAGACAGATGGATCGGGAAGTGAAGAAAATAAGGAGCAGAGATGAAGGCAGGGCCTTCAGAGAGGAGTGACACACCTAATTCTGGTGTGCCAAGAGACAGAAGGCTCTGAAGGAAATCGGAGAAGTGGGGAATGTGGTCAGGGTTGCATCAGAGAGACTTCCAATGTTCAGAGTAAATGATGGGCAGATGCAGTCAGCAGTGGTGGAAAGCAGTGGGTCATAAAAACTTGTGAAGTAGAAATGTTTTGCAAATATTTTCATGAGATTGAAAGAGCAAAACTTACATGAAACACAATTTGTGTTTCATGTCCTAGTCCTTTGAGCTCGTTTGCCAGAAGCTGTTTTTCTGCTCAGAACATTTTATCTTCACAAGGGCCAGGTGGATATTTTCTAGAGGTGGCTATTTGGGTGACTTGATGATTTCGTGTTTGTGCCAACTTATGGAACCAACTCCAAGTGAATCAAGCGATCGCGTTGTGAACTCAAATGAGTCTGCAGTGGCTTTTTGGTCAATGTAGGGAGCACTGACCAAGCCCTTTGTGACTATATGCCATGAAGTGTAGAACTGGACATCTTTGTGGTATGAATTCTCTAGACAGATCAGGTATAAATTACCAACATTTGCATAGCTGTTGCCTTACAATTGCTGAATGCAAAACTCTCACCAAAACTACTGACAATACCGAATGCTGTAGATATTCCAATGCTTTAACGTCTCAGCTGTCAGCCTAGGGGTGTTGTGTTCACTTGGTAAGCCCAGAGATACATCACAGACATGGAATTTTTCAAAATGCTCAAAGAGTTGGGTTTGGATAGGAATAAAGATGGACCTTTGCCTCAAGGATCCCAACAGTGAGCTCTGAAGAGGCAGCAAAGGCAGGGCAGGTGTTTGCGAAGAGCACAGAGGGCACAGGCTCTAGAGTCCGTGAACAGTGTTGAAATGCCAAGAGGGTCCCTTCAGCTGACTGCAAGGGACTAATGAACCAGCCTGGCTGTTTATGGGCTGTGGTTAACCTCTTGCAAGTTAGGATATCCTGTCGCCAGCAATGAGCTGTGACCGCCAGCACCGCAGTGTTAATGACGAGGTAGGGGCTGATGAATGGCTGGGCTCCAGACAGCAGCCTTCACTGGCAAGGAATCAAGTGGCTACAGGGGGAAAAACAGTGATGTCTACAAGGGAAATAATGCAAACTCCAGAACCTATAATTCCCATGTTTAAAAAAAGGGATTGAAAGAAACTGGCTGTAAATTCAAACCAAGGGAAGCTTTTATCTCTGCATGCTGAATAGAAGGTTGTTCTTCAGCAAAACTGGCTGCAAAAGCCAGGCCAGTTAAAACAATATGCAGGCTGCTTGCCTCCAAGTAACCAGAAATTGTTGGCTCAGAGCAGCCTGCTCTGAGGAGCCAACCTGCTGGGAGACGTTATCCAAGCAACGGCCTGAATGTAATTCCTCCTGCTGTGGAATGGCTCTTTGGCAAATGAAGACCCTAATTAGAGATGGAAGGGTTTCTATGTTGTTTTTCTTTAATCCTTACCCTGAGGCCTCTGCAATACAGCCATGTCTCTGCTTGTGTGGAGAGAAGTTTTCAGTTCCCCTTTGTAACAAAAATTCTCTACCTTTTTATTCTCCTTTTCCTCTGTTTTTGTTTTGTTCTTGTGTGTGCTTTGTTTGGTTTGGGTTTTTTGCTTGTTTGTTTGTTTGTGTCAGGGACTTTTAATTTTTTTATTATTATTTTTAAAGACTCAACAAACTAACAACAGGAGACCACCACAGTTTGGGACCTTGAAGCTAATCTGATTCAAACCCAGGGATCCCTGTTTGAAAGCAAGTCCATGTCTTCTTACATGAACCAGCCCATGGGAGGGTGTTAGATAAACTGGAATCCTGGTCCCCCATGCATACTGAACTTACTACCCAAGCTGATTCTTCCGGGGCAGAGTGAGAATCTCCCAGAACCTGCAGTGTTCTGCTGGATTCCACGGGAACTTTACACACCTTTGTTCATTCAGTAAGATTGGGGTCTGTGGCTGGGGGTTCAGTGTGCATTCTGTAGTCTTGGGTGCAGGTGCTCATCCCTGACAGGGAGGACAGAAGGTCTAGGGGGATGTACTGCAGCATTTCAGTATGTGTAGAAGTGAAGATACATTTGCTGCCTGTCAGCTCAGCCTGGTTTGTGTGACCTGTCTGAGCACACTCTCGCAGGCACTCAATGAGCCTGCAGGGAGCACTGAAGTTTCTGTCAGTACTGTGACTTGGATTCGCTGTTCCATCACCTCAGGTGATGACTGTGTTACTCTAACATGTCCCTGATTACTGTAGATATCAACCATATCATCAGTGGGTAGAAGCCAGCTAGGTTGGCTAAGGATGAGGCTAAGCAAGACCTGATGCTAAGCAGAGGACACTGAATTCCTATCAATTTCTTACATTTTAACTTAGGTTTATAGCCCAAACTGGCCTGAATTTAGTCATGCTTGCCTTAGTGTCTTTTCAGCATTTTTGGTGTGCTGTGGTCGTATTTGTACCTTGTCTTGCTTGGAGATAGAGCACAGCAGTATGATAGTGATGAGCACAAAGATCACCAGCCTTTTGAATGACCTTTTGGTTAATTGAGTGTTTATACCTTGGGTAGGCTGCAGTGAATGCCTTGAACCTGTCCTGTGCTCTTTACACAAACTCATATAGGCTGAATCTCTTTCCCTTCTTTCTACAATATTTAAATATTTACTTAAAGCTGTGAGTTTGGAACCATGGCTTAAAACTGTTGTTTTGTTGAGAAGAACTTTCTGCAATCATGTGAGACTTGCTTCTCAGAGGGACTGAACTTCCCCATGGAATTGACTGAGATTGGCTGGAACTCCTGCAGGACTTCACATTCTTGCAGGTTTTGCCATCTCCCATTCTTTCTCACAATTCTTTCTTTTCCCTTTTGATGTTTCTACATGCCAGCTTTGTGATTTGAAGGTAGGACTCTGCTGGAGCAGATGCCTTGGGTATCTGAGTTGGGAGGAGCTCTGGTACATGCCCTTTACACAGCTTGGGTGCTATAGGGCTGGCTTCTTACGGCTGTCTGGGTTGATGGTGCCTTTAATTTACAACTCCCCCAGCACTTCCCCATATCTCCATTGTTAATCACTTCTCTCAGTACTGTGCATGGTCTCAGCACAGCAGCATGGTGCTGTGTCTGTGGTTACTGAATTATTTTAGAGCTAGTTTGCTGTTTCTAGTTCATCCGCTTTCAGTATGCCTTCAATGCAAGGATGAAGTTCAGAATTACCTGGGTCAGCTCCAGTACTGTTTTACAGGCTATGATCCTTCAGTGCATAACTTGTGCAATGATTTCAGCTTGCAGCCCTTGTATTCAGGCAGCAACTCTTCAGAGGAACTCTTGCCCTGAAAAAGCTCCAGGCCTTACAAGATGTAGCAGCATTTCTGTGTGACACCATCAGCTGTCACAAACTGCATCCAGCCACTTCTTGCTGAGGTGCCAGGTCCTCTGTCAATCCGTTACCTTCTTCAAGACCTCAGTCCCCTCCCTGTTGCTCTGCCGCTGCTCACCCTTCTCTTTGTGCCTGCTCCCAGCAGCACGGAGTACTCTGAGGTGGCAGAGGACAGACTGGGGAGAATGGAGTCGCAGGACTCTGAAATGCTCCCCAAGCCCTTTGCACCCAGCAGGCTGGACTGTGTTCAGGATTAAATAAATGTCTTTTTCATGTTGTTTTCAGAACTGATCACAAGTTTCTCCTTAATCCTAGAAAAGAGATACTTTTGGTTTGTTCTTCCTCATTTTGAGAGCCTCTACTACTGAGTGGGGTGTGGATCACACATAATTGATGTGATTACCTACTGCATGAGGTGGTATTTTCCTTAAACTAGAAATATATAGTTTTAAAAGGTTGTTATATTATTATTATAAGTCTATTGGGGTTTATTTGTGTGTGTTATTTTAAAATGTAAAAATACCACTTTGCCATTTTCTGTTGCTGTATTTCTTAAGTGGTACAGCAACTGTTGCCAACCCAGCAAATGCAGTATCTGGAGGGCATGTGTATAAAATGTATCCCAAAGTGCCAGGGAAGTATTCCAGTCAGGAAGGGCTTTGATGCTGGGGTGACTTCCTTGTTGTGATCTGCCTTTGCTTTCAACTAGAAATCTGAAAGACAGTTCCTTTGTCATCCTCTCAGCAAAGGTTTGAGATGGCATCCTGCTTATGAGTGGCTTACCTTGGTTTCTGGAGTTGCTAGGGCGTTGTACATTAACAGGACTGAGGCATCAGCTGGTTAATTAGTAACCTCTGCTGTTTACAGAGTAGAGGATGTCCTTTTCTCCTTCCTCCTCTGCCCTGCAGACCTGGCTCCAGTGGTGGTTCAAGGGGCAAGATATTTCGGTGATTGACTGAGGCTGATAGCAGTGTAGGAGGAAGACTGGGGATGCCAGCATGGTTCAGATGTTGTGTCTGTATTCTCTGTAGCTCTGAGAGAAAAAGAAGGTTTGACACTTGTAAGGAAAATGTGTGTTTGACATAATGGTGTGGGGTCTGTGCAGTGGTGAGCAGGGTGGAGCAGACTGCAGCACTGGAGAGTCTGATGTTCCATGCTTTTTCAAGTACAACTGTGAGTCACTGCTAAAGATGGGTTTGTTCTGCCCATAACATGATGTTTTCTTTTACCCAACTGCAGCAGCTGGTAACTGAATATATGATGGCTAATCAGGTGTCATTAGGAAACACACCTCTTTGCTTACTTGAAGAGATAGTGTTCTAGATGTATGTTCACCATCAGATGAGCAGTAGTACCCACTACAGCTGACATTTGAGCAGCCACTAGGTTCTTAAACATACTGACAGGTTTTACTGAGTTGGTTTGGGGATTTTTTCCTCCTCCTGAATGGGATGTCTCTTTTGTGCCCAGTAGTGAGGAGGAGCATCCAGAGTAGTCCAGTGAAGAGTACTTCCCTTTTTGCTGTAGTAAGTGTAGTGCTGTGAAGCCTGCTGTGCTGTGCTATGGAATCACAGGATGTATCTGTGGGCAGCCAATACTCCTAAAGCATGTTTTTGTCCCTTCAGTCCATTATTTTTATCTAGGCTGTTAAATTAAACAACAAAAAAGGTATTTATAAATAGTAATCTGGCTTTAGCAAAAGCAATTTTCAACAGGAGTTACTGAGTTACTACCCTAATAAATGTGTGATGCATTGCTATGTTGATGTAAATGGCAAAGCTATAAGTGATTAACAAACTTTAATTTCCCCACCTGTGGTTCCAGGTCCCAGTCCTTCTCTCATCTGTAATTTATTCACACTGCAATCTACTAGAGTGCCATGTCCTCACATGTAAATAAAACTGTGTATTTGCCAACTCTGGCAACATAGTAAATGTCATTAGTAAAGGTGTGATTGATCTCTTAAACCACAGCCCTGTTGAGCATCTTTGCTTCTTGTGGTGTTTTCTCCAGCACTGGTGTATTAATTGGACTTAGGCCATACCAGAAAGCACTGAAGGGGATACTTAGTGTACATATCTGCAAGCATGTAAGGGCCTTCGAGATGTCAGCAAGTGGCTGACCTTCTTACTGGTTTGCTCGTTGCTGTCCTACCTGGTTTTAATGAATGAGAGGTAGTAGTGCACCTGTTTAATAATCATCTGGTCCGTCTGATTGAAAGTTTGTCTCATCAAGGAAGTTGTTACTTCCTTACTGTGTTAGTCTGGCCCACAGGAAGGGAGTGCAGAGCTCTTCAAATCTTCCTGCTGTTCTTTGAGGTAGTAACTAAAATTTCCTCAGGCCCCGAGGTGTGAAGAGATACTTTCCTCACACTTCTGTCATATGCATTTTCTCTCATCCACTCTAGGTTGCTGGGTCTAGTAAATTCTTCCACACTTTTATCTGAGACAGTATTTAATAGGCATCTTACTGGTAAGGGTTATCAATGAGTTCCTAACGAGTAGCTGTCTAAAATACACTCAAAAATAACTTTTCATCAGCCTTCTCCATGAGCGACAACAATCTTTGTGAAAATCCTATCAGGACCAACTTAGAGCTAACCTGTATTGTGGTTTATTATGTTTGTATTTACGGACAGAATGGCTTTTGAATCACCAGTACAGGGCTTTCTGAAGATTGTTGTCATTTCCAGTTTTGCTTCTAGTACCAAGGTATGCTTTACTATCCTCCATATGAGTGTTTTTGCACAACTGAGCCTGTGTTTCTACACAGCAGGCAGGCAGTTAGCTGCTGATCTGCAATGCATATAGCTTCCCTGGAGCTCATCTTGGGACCTCGAAACACTAGAGTTGTGATGGTGGCACTTGCAGATGGTGGCACTTGCAGGTGGTGGCCGTTCAGAGGGAACAGGTCTGAGTCTGTTGCTTTGCAGGCTTTTGGAAGAGTGGAGGCTACCGTCATTATGAACAGAGTAATCATTGCTGTTACTTAAAGTGCAGTTACCAATTGCTGTGTTTTGGTTTTTTATTATTCTTTACAAAAAAGGGAGAATACTGCTATGTAGTAATTTATTGAAACCACAGATGACAAATGGTCTCAGAAAGGCACCATCACTGCTTTGTCAGTTGCATGGAACTGAGGAAATGCCCCTTTGGTACTGTGAAGGTAAAGCAGGGACCAGTGCAGCGTTAGGGTTTTTGTTTCCCCCATATCTGCATTTTTTTGATCTAGGTTTTGGCCACTTTGCTTTGAAAAATGGCTCAAGGAAAGCCTTTTAATGCGGGATAGCCATCACGGAAGGGTCACATGCATCATTTCGACCTGTCCGAATTACCGAGTAGGGACAGGGTATTTTCAAAGACGCTTCGGTTTTAATTCTCCTACAGGGTTTTGGGGGCATGAGGAGAGCGGAGGGGCCTTCCGAGAGCCGACCGACTGCGGTGGGCAGTGGGGCCGGCGGCACCAGGGGCGCCTCGGCTGCCATCTGGAGCTGAGCGAAGGAGGCGAATTTCCAGACGAAGAGGTGTCTGCGCCCAAGCTCCGGCCTGCTCGCACTCGTTTGCTCCGCAACAAAGTGCAGTGGTTTTAAAAGCGAGGTCGGGGAGGGGAGGAGGAGGGAGCGGCTGCGGTTCGTTGGCGGCGGCTCCTCTCATCTCTTGCCAGCCAAACCTAGAAGGTCAGGCAGGCTGCCACCAAGCCGCGGAGCCCGGGAGCGCTGGAGCGGGCTCCACGGAGCGCGCCTCCGCGGCACCCAATTTCCCACCTCCCGGCTCTCCTCCGCTGCCGCGGACGGTCTCACCGTGCCCGCGCAGGATTCTTGGAAGCTGGGGGTCGCCTCGTAGCCGGCCTCCTGTGCCGAGGTCCCGTTGTGCGAACGAGTCTCCTGGGCACCCGGAGCCTTGCACAGGGCCCGACTCCTCAGCGGGCGCCGGTGCAAGCACACACGGACCGGCGTAGCCTTCCTTCCCTAGGCCACGGTTCCGCCTTCTCCCCGGCTACCGCCGCACATCCGCGCTCGCGGCGAGGGCGTCATTTCCGGGGCGGGGCCTGCGCCACCCGCGGCGCTGTGCGCTGGGCCGGGGGGGCAGTATCGCTGCTGCGAGCCGTGGGTGAGAGCTGGCGGCTAAGGGCTGCTGGAGCCTGCGTTGGCTTGCGCCTGGCACCAGCTGCGGGTGGCCCTTGGCTGGAGCTGAACTAGCTCAGCAAGTTTGCAGAGGAGGGGAGCTGGCAGGCGGCTCGGCCCATTTGCTATTACGTTCTCCTTTAACTCTTGGTTCTCATCTCTTAACCTCTGATTTTGTAGTGCAAAACAAGGAACGCTAATTACACCTTGGTGGTAATGAGTCGCTGCATGTTATACTGCTGGTTCGGTTTGTTCACAAAATCAAGGTTTTTTTCTTTACCAACCTGCAGAATCTCTGCTCAGATCAAAATGCTTTGCGTATCAACTGACCACCCTGAAAGAAGGACCTGAGCTGCCCACAAGAGTTCAGCAAGCACTGCCTGGCTGTGAAAGGTGCTTCCAGGGAAACCTGGATGGGCATGCACCCACAGGGCTGCTGCAATCCAACACGTGTTAGTAGATCCCTTTAAACTTCTCCCCAACAGCAATTAGTGATTAGCCAGATGTTCAGGACTTCAAAAGAGACAAATACCTGCTGGACTGAGAAAGAGCCTGTTTGGGGGCTGGGTTCCTTCATACGCTGTCAGGTGGGTGTGGTTTATTTAAAATAAAATACATGAGTAGAGCAAAGAAAGTTACCTGTAGGGGTTCAAACTAACTGTCCTGGCCAATATTCTTCTTGAAAAATACTGAGTGGTATTTCGTAACTTAGCACTTTTGTACATTTCTTTCACATCTCCATTTAACTACAGGTTCTGCTAGTCTCTCTGAAGAGCCTGTGTCCTCTTGTTGCTGTCACCTGTGATGGTGACAGCTGTCATCACCTGCAAAAATCGTTGCTGGCATTCTGCATCCAACAAAGGCAGTAGCAGCTGTGAAAAGTCACTGGAAATGTTTGCTCTGTGGAGCCATTGAGCAACATTTAAACAGATGTACAGAGACAGACACAGAAGTACCTTGTCTTACTCTTAAAATGCTGTTTTCTCTATGCCAGAGAATTTTAACATGTTCAGATATCCGCTCTGTGCTGTTGGTAACCACTCCAGGTACTGGGTGGGAAGCTGCACACTCGAATAGGTCTGGTACCACCTCCATCAGAAGTGCTGCATGCAGCAGTCCTGACCTCCAATGGTCAGAAGGAGCAGTGCCCTCCCAGGCACTTGGTGCAGGGCTTATGGTGCACTGGTTTGTCAGGACTGCTAGTGACACTGAAAAGATGTGAAGAACCTGTCCCCCTTTTTTGCCTTTTTTTTCCCTGTGCTGTTGAGTTTGTCTCCCCATCCAAATCACAGGGATGATTGATGTTAATAGCGCTTCCAGGTAATGTGGAGAAAAAGAACACCATTTAATTAAAATTCTTACATTTAGAGGGTCTAAATCACATCTGAATTAATTTAAAAGCTTGTTGAAGGAGGAGTTTGAGATGAAAGGGGCAGAGAGATTGCAGAAGCTATAGCAAGGTTTAATTGAATTCCATGCTGGCCAAGGAACTCTTGTGTTTGTGATTACTCTGTTCTAACTACACAGAAACACAACATGCTGTGTTTGATACTTGGAGATGAGGAGAGGGAGGCATTTTAGAGGTAAGTCATCTTCTGGGGTGGGACTGAGGAGACTCTTTCTTATTGCAGGCAAAACGAGCAGTACAGCGAGGAGCCACAGCGGTCATCTTTGATGTTTCTGAAAACCCAGATGCCATTGATCAGGTATGGAGAAGAAGGGAGCCTGTTTCAATTACAGCCTCTGCCGACTTCTTTTGGAGTTGCTGAAGCAAGACTTGGGGACATACAGGTCTCAGAACACACCTGCCTTAACTCTTGCAGCTGCTGGCCCTGGGGAACATAGTGCTGTGGTTTTCTTGCTCATCTTCTGGCAGGCAGAAAAGTGGACTTGTTGAGAATATGATAGAAAAATTTGGGGAGTTACAGTTTTCTTCCAGCCTGTGCTAGAATCCAGGTCCAGGATTGAGGTTGTGAGAAAGGATGGAGCAAAATTTTGGTGGTCCATTATCTAGTGAAAGAGTTTTCATTTACTCAGCACAAAACATGGAGTGTTTGGCCTTGCCCATCTTGTGATCAGTAGTGCTGTTAGTAGCTACTGTATCTGAGGCTGCAAAACAGTTTTCAAATCTGGTTCTAAGCAGGATGCTTACAAAACTTACAGACATTCCTTTCTTGTTCACAGCTGATGATTTGTGGTCTACGTATTTTCTGGACAAGCAGAGTCTCTTTTTTAGGGGTGTTGGTATAACTTCCTTATTTTCATTTGAAGTGGGTGGGGTAATATCTATGTGAAATGCTTTGACATGGTCCTTCTGAGGCCAATTCTGAGTTACTTCAGTAGGGAGAGCAAATGCAGCACACACAGAAATAATCTGCATCTGGTTTTTTTTAGTCCTGGAAGACAAACTACTGTTGCTGCTGCAGCAGAAACAAGTGAGGCTGAGTGTTTTCAAGTGCAGCCTGATTGTTCTAAGGAAAAAGAGAGATCATCAGTGTGCAATGGATGCCTGGAGAGTTCTGCTCTGCCTATACATCAAGGCTACAGCCTTGATCTTGCAGATGTGCTATGGGATATTTCCCCCCCTTTTATATACAGAACAATTACCTGCATGATGTTGTAATCTTTTTCTGTTTTGTTTTGTTAGGGTTTTTTCCCTCTGTATTACAGCTTCCAGTTACTTTCAGTCACCCTGCTCTGAGCTTGTGAGGCTGAGTTACTGCCTTTTGCTCTCTTCCTTCTAGCAGCAACAACTATCCTTTCTTGATTCTTGATAATAAACTGGGTGCAACTGTCCCAAGTAGGTGGAGAATTAGGCTAGTGGATGATTGACTATTTTGGGGGTAGCAATACAATGGAGGGAGGTTTGTGGCTTGGTGCAGCAGCTGGCCAAGTAGGCTGTTAGAGGACAGAGCAGCAGCCTGTGTAAACACTCAGAAACAGGAGTGGCTGGACTCATGTGGCTCCCTTCTCACATTGCTCTGTCTGGATGCCCGTGTTTCATGCATTGTGATTCTCAGTCAAAGCTTTCAGAACCCTTGACATCAGGGGATGCCAACTAATTTGTCTTTAAAATAAATACCATTTTTGTACTCACAACGGGATTGTGGAAAACAGTGACAGTTGGATAACAAAGGAGGAAAAACTCACATGAGTTAATCTGGAGTATCTTTGCTTCAAGTGAAGTGTCCTAAGACACCGGAGGGAGCTGTCTAGAAAGCTTTCCCAGTATGCTTGTTAGGAAGCAGCAGAGCAACTAAAGAGACTGCTTTGAAAGGCAGGAGAGGAGTGTTAGGAAAGGCCATCCATGCTGCCAGCCACCAGGCAGAAATAGGGAGCAGGCCTGACCAGGAGAGGAATTGTGCTGGCACAGTTCGGTGGCAAAGTCACTACCAGGTGAAAGGGCTTTCCATGCAGGTTTGTGGGCTTCTGTCCCATTCATCTGAGTGGGTTCTGCTGCACACTGAAAATGGAACTTGTTTTTAGAAATGCTCTGTGAAGTCTGATTTGTTTTAGTTTTACTTTTGCATAGTTTGAAGAGGAGTAACAGCACCCAGAGCAAGATGGTAGCAGTGTGCAAAAGCTACTGAGGAATCAGGTGAATTCTTTCTTGGACAAGACATCTTGAGGGAGAGGATGTCTGGGACAGGGATTGGATTTGGCCTTAGGCCAGCAAGCCTTGTAGGCATATAAGATCTCTGGGTTGAATTCAAGTACTTCAGGTCTTCAGTATTTTTTTGCTCTTCCAAAAACCATCTGTCTTAAAAATAGTTTTATCAGTGTTCTCAGCAGTCCAGTCAAATACTAAGAGAATCTGGTTTAAAGTCTCAATGAAATCTGTCACCATCATCTGCACAGATTGAGTACTTTGTAAGCAGGAAAACAGGCCAGTCCATAGGTAATTTCCTACATGTTTTAGACAAATTTTAGGTAGATATCAACAATGTAGATCTGGTATCTGATGTAAATCTGGTATCTGGTGTCATACACTGTTCTCGTTCAATTTACTCACGCTGCTGTCATCTCCTTCCTTTGCCCTGTACCATTTCCATCTGCTTGTCAGCAGACTAGAAGGCAGCTCTAAGGTCTTCCTGGAGCCTTCTCTTCTCCAGGCTGAACAGCCCCAACTCTCCCAGTCTGTCCCTATGGGGAGGTTCTCCAGCCTTCTGATCATTTTCCTGGCCTCCTCTGGACCCTCTCCAACAGCTCCATATCCTTGGACACAGAGTGCTGGAGGCAGTGCTGCAGGTTTAGTCTCATCAGAGCAGAAGGGCAGAATCCCCTCTCTGTGCTGCTGCTCTCCCTGCTTTGGATTCAGCCCACATGCAGCTGCCTGCTGGGCTGCTGGAGACCATTGCTGGCTTGTGGGGAGTTTGTCACCAACCGACACCCCCAAGTCTCTCTCTTCCATTGAGCCATTCTCTTGAGCCTCCATGCTCTTGAGCCTTTCCTTGTCCAGCCTTTCTCAGCTCTGCTGTTCAGAAAGAATCTTTGCTTATCCTTAATCTTAGTTTTGGTCAGTAAAAGCAAAACAAAACCAACCAAAAACCAACAAGCAGCCTAAGTAAAAAGTTTAATTCAGGTTTAGCTGTGGACAACTTAAGCGAAGGTCTATGCCAGAAGAGAGCAGGTGGTGCTTGAATCAATTCCACATTTGTGTTCCTTTTCTCTCCAATGTCCAAAAGAGAGGTAGGTTTCCTGAAATGTGCCTTTTGAGTAGATTTTTGTTGTTGCTGTTCTAGCTGAACCAGGGCTCAGAGGACCCTCTGAAGAGACCAGTGGTGTATGTGAAGGGTGCTGATGCTGTCAAGCTGATGAACATAGTTAACAAGCAGAAGGTGGCACGAGCGAGGATCCAGCATCGTCCTCCACGGGTGAGGCTTTAAGGGCTTTATGTAGGTGCTGCTCTGCTGCTAGTTCATGCAGTGTTTGCCAGCAGCACTGAGTGTGAATGATGGTCCCCATGAGCATTCACACTTGTAAAATTCTGTTGGCCTAAATAAATGGCACTGCACTATGAACAAGCAGCTGCACTTGGTGTAAGTGCAGGATTCACAATGTGGCATCTGCTGTCTTTCATAAGGGCTATTTTGAATATATAAATGACTACAGATGTTATATAGTAAAAGGGTATTTTTTCTTAATTAAATGATTGCATGCTCCTGGAATGTCTGTTTGATAAGGTAACCGGCCCTGTGTTAACTAGTACTTCTCTGTGTTATTCCAAGCATAAGTTAATTGTTTGATAGCTTGTAATATAAAGTAGTTATTCTTAGAGCTTTTTTAAAACACTGTCTACATGTAGTTACAGAAGAGGACCAAAACTAGAGGTCATCCATGTCCCAGTTACCACTTTGGTTTTGTTTTTTCATGGGATTCTACTCTTAAGAAATGTATTTGGAAAGTGCTCCATTTGCTGAAAATGCAGATGTTGGTTTTCAGTTGCTTGCATGTGCAAGCAAGCAAGTAGCTCAGCAAAATGTGTGTTGTTGAGATTCACTCTGTCCAGAACCCCAGGCTCTGTGGGCTGGGTTCAGAGACACTGCGAATCTGGCACCTTGTGCCTGGCATTCTGTGTATTTCATCCATGGACAGTGAGATAGGAAGCCCAGGTGCTGCCTCGTGGCATGCTGGCTGATGAGCAGAACACCAGGGCTTGATTTTGCCTCTGTGGCTGCCTGCATGTGCTGACAGCCACTGAGAAAGCAGGGAAGAGAAAGGAACAGGAGGTGTAGCATGACCTAGGAAAAGAAAAAAATAATGCTTTTGTTTGGATTTTTAGCAGCCCACTGAGTACTTCGACATGGGGATTTTCCTGGCCTTCTTCGTTGTCGTGTCTCTCGTGTGCCTCATTCTTCTGGTCAAGATCAAACTGAAACAGCGGCGCAGTCAGGTAAGAGAGCTACTGGGGTGGGGTAGTCACTGAATGATGAAAGGTAGGGTCTCTTACTTTGGACTAGAACCTGTCTTCTACTTCTGCAAATGCCAGACACTGGCTTAGAACAGCTGTCTTTGTGAAGCGGGTTTTACCCATGGATGTGTGGCTTTGGAAAAATTTGGAAATGTCTTTAAAGATCTGCATTGGTCTGTGCTGTGCGTTTAGTTAAGTCCTGAAATGAAAAGAGTACAGAAGCAGTTCATGTAGCCATTGGGAAGGAAGAGCACTGGTGGTTGTTCAGAGGTTGGTCATCAGTAGCACCAGTGTACTTCTAAGTGCTAGCTCTTGTTGCTGAATTGTGGAGAGAATATCAGGACTGAAAATAAATTGCAGCTCTAGGTGAGGTACTTTGGTGAGACACTTTGGGTTTGTCCTGCCAAGTAAGAACTGGAAAGTAAGTGGAAGCTAATGGATTCTGAAGGTTGTAAACCAAAGATGCGATGCACCACCAGCAGCATTAGAAAGAGAGATGATCAATTCTACAAGTAAAATGCAAACAATCCAGTGCCTTCCTACACTTCAACTATTGATTACATTTGGAGGGAGAGGAAAATGGTACAGCTAATTCCCTAACAGTTCACTTGAATTCCTCTCTCAAGCACTGCTTCTGGAAATGTAGTGATAACAGTGTTACACTGCAGTCAGTACTGCAGCTCAGGAAAGGTTTCTGGCCAAGTCATGCCGATTGCCTTGAGGAGCTGCTGCCTGCTGACCGAGCAGTTGCAGTTCCAGTGTCAGCACTTTCACCCTGTGTTGGTGCATGTGGCATGCGTTCACAGGGTTCTGATCTCAGTCCTAGCTGTTAGCCTTCTCTGCTTGATTTATGAAGTGGTGCCTAGTCAGGGCCTGCCATGAGTTGGGAAGAAATGTTAATTTCATACAGTGGTGTTTCTGGGCTACTATGCTGTAGTCCCTTATGCAGCAGTGTTGCCTTTTTTGTTTTGTTTGTGGTTTTGTTTTGTTTGTTTATTGGTTTTGTTTCTTCTATTATAGAATTCCATGAACAGGCTTGCAGTGCAAGCACTGGAAAAAATGGAGACCAGGAAGTTTAAGTCCAAAAGTAAGGGACACCGGGAAGGTAGCTGTGGAGCACTGGACACACTCAGTAGCAGCTCTACCTCTGACTGTGCCATCTGCTTGGAGAAGTACATTGATGGGGAGGTAAACAATGAATGATTTCTTCCAGCTGGGCTGAGCATGTAGCTGATTTATTTCAGCACTCTGTTATGGTGCTGGCTGTTTGGTACATGGTGTGCTGAGGTGGTGCTGCTTGCCGTGGTTGCACTGAGTAACCAGCTCAGCCTCAGCTTCATTCTACATCTCCCAAAGAAATCTCAAGGGCTTTTCCCCACACTACAAAGTAGGAGGTGAGGGCACTCACTCTGCATGTTGCTACCTCCATCAGGTGGCTTTTGTGAGAAAGAACTCATAAGGAAGTCAGACTTACTCTGGCCTTCAGTTCTCAGTATTTCTAACAAATTGTCTGCTAAGATGATTGTGCCTTCAAGATCCATTTGGTGTATGGGGTGCATCTGATGTTTTGCTTCTCAAGGCTTTATGGCACCTGGTCTTTAAAAAGCCAGGGTCACAGGATTGCTGGGAAGCCAGAGGATGAGATGCCAAAAGGCTCAGAAACAGTTTTTTGACTCCTCAGTTGCCATCACTGTGTTGATGTTGGTGCTTGCCTTCTATGACACAGTTCTGCCAGAGAAAGCAATGAAAGGATGAAATAGAAAATGGGCTCCTTACAACAGAGGCAGTCATTAATCACAGCTTTAAAACTTCCATATAACAATTATTGGAGGACATTTGTTTTTAAATTCTTCATAAAAGGTTCATCATTTTAAAGGAAATAGAAGGTACGAGCTGCAGTATGAGTACTACAAGCTACAAACAGAAAGTTAATTAAGTTAGCTGATGGGAAATTATTCAGAGTAGCAAGGATGAAGGCAGAAAAGAACTTCAGAAGGGCTGTATGAAACTGACTGGAATGGAAATCCATGCATGAACTTCATCATGAAGTGATATATGGAGAAGAGCTTCACATGTATTAGTGATGGGTTGTGAGGTGAGCATTACTGTTTAGAAGCGAGATCTTGAAGCTGTTTTAGATAGCTTTGTGAAGGCAGATCAATGGTTTGTGGCTGTCAAAAAAGCAAACTGGATACTAGGAATGAGGTGAGGAAGTCTGGAGAACTGAGCAGAATACATCTTTACATCACTGTGTAAGTTCAGTCATGCTCTCTCTGAAGTGCTGTGAGAGCACACTGCTGATCTCATTTCTCCAAAGACACCTTGGAAATTAAGGTGCTCTACAAAAGGGCAGTCACAAAGTTTGTAACAGCTTTTGTATAGAAAATTGGACTGCCTGGACTCTGACTATTTAGTCCTAGAGTGCCTGGGGCCAAGGGAGTTCAAGGCCATGAATGGAAAGCAGGAACAGGAATCCAATGTTTGTGTTTTTGCAGTACAAGATGGGGCACAATTAAATGAAACTGCTGGGACCCAGTCTGAATCAACACATAATGTTTCTCCCCCAGCACTGTGGAGCTGCTTGCCAGAGCATGTTGCAGACTCAAAAGCCTGGGCTCATAACAAGACCTGAGCAGTACTTGGAAGAAGATCTCTTGTGCCTGTCATCTGGTGCACATCCCGCAGGCCAACAGATAGTAGCTGAATGATGAGAGTTCTGGGCAAGGGAAGAAGTGTCATATGTGTTGTGCTGGTTTGCTTTGCCATGAGTGTTTTCCCTTGTCAGTAGCTGTAGGCAAGATGCATCATTAAATTAGTTCTTCTGATTTTATGTTTTAAAGAGAGTCATTTAATAACCGGAGAGCTCTAGTGGTGAGGCTTCTTCAAGGTGTAGATCGTCGAGACACAGAGCAAAGAGTGTCCTACAGAGATGCAGTGAATCTGCACAGATCTGTAACGTGCCTGCAGACTCCTTGTGGCAGCTGGCCACAGCTGCCTTGGCTGGGTTGAAACCAAGGGCATTTTTTGCTTTCTTGTCACTTTGAGATTAGGAATTAATTGGTTTAGTTCTAGGCTGAAAAGCCAGGGAGCTTAATCCAAATGAATTCTCTTGGAAGCAGAGCTGTGTCATGTCCCTTTGCCTGTTGCTGCAGGAGCTGCGAGTCATTCCCTGCACTCACCGGTTCCACAAGCGGTGCGTGGACCCCTGGCTGCTGCAGCACCACACCTGCCCCCACTGCCGCCACAACATCATCGGTGAGTGCTGCTGCCTGGCTGGGGCCAAGCAGCTCACAGGGTGGAGCAGGAGCTGCACTCAGTGGTAGATCTGCACAGAGCTTGTGGTCTGTGCTGCCACACGAGCCAAGCATCAAGGCTGGGAGCGGTCCCCAGCAGGACAGGTCTCGTTTCTGGCTTTCCCTGGCTCTGGGCACCATGCCCAGCGTGCGGCAGCGTGCACCAGCTCCTGAGGGCAAGGAGGGCAGCCAGGGCTGTGAAATGGGTGGATTTTCTCTTGGTAATAATGAAGAAAAAAGATTTACTCATTTTTTTACCATTATTTTCCTGTAGTGTTACTTGGAACGTGATCTCCCTTACTTGCTCTCTGCCTCTTTCATTTCTTCCATCTTGAAAAAGTGTTCTAATACACATTGACATAAAACAGTGTGCCATGAAAACTTGAGCAGTGACTGACTGCTTTTGACCTGCAAGATCAGAATTACAGAATAGGTCTGCTTGGAAGAGACCTCCAAGCTCATCCAGTCCAACCCTTGACACATCACTGAAGGGTCGACACTAAACCATGTCCCTAAGCACCAGCTCCACATGGGACTTGAACCCCTTCAGGGATGGTGACTGCAGCACTGCCCTGGGCAGCCTGTTCCAATGTCTGAGAACCCTTCCAGTGCAGAAGTACTTCCTGAGATCAAGCCTGAGCCTCCCCTGGCACAGCTTGTGTCCATTTCCTCTGGGCCTGTCACTGGGAGACAGCACTAAGAGGAAAGAAAGAAATAATATTTAGGCAGGAGGCTTTGCATACGTGAGAACAGTAACTGAAATTGCTTTGCTTCCTTTCCTTTTTAAGCAAATTCAACTGTTTCAAAGGCTTCCAGGCAGATGCTTTTAAATGTCTTTCTCAGTTTTGGTTTTATTCCCTCTGTAAAAACTGGGTGCTTGTTTTCAAACCCTGAGTATGTGTCATGTAATGAAATTCAGAATCAAACATCCGTCTTCCTTGCATACAATAGATTTGCTTTTCATTCCCTCTGCTCTTCCACTCTTCTCTCCTTCAGAACAGAAGAAGGGAAATGCAGGCCCAGTCTGTCTGGAGGCCATCAACCCAGGACGCAGCCGGCAGCAGAGGGTGATTCTGCCTGTCCATTACCCAGGCCGAGTGCACCGAGCAGGGCAGATCACAGCGTATCCTACCCGGACGAGCATGGACCCCCATGGGAACCCCATCACAGTGCTCACAGTGGAGCGCCATGGGGAGCAGAGCCTCTACCAAGCCCCCTCCTCAGCATACATCCGAAGCTATCAGCCCATCCACTTGGACCACGCTCTGAATGCACACCACTGCAGCCTGGAGCACAGGGCCTACTCTCCAGCTCACAGCTTCCGAAGACCCAAGTTTGGTGGGCGCAGCTTTTCCAAGGCAGCCTGCTTTTCCCAGTACGAGACCATGTATCAGCACTACTACTTCCAAGGCCTTAGTTACCCTGAGCAAGATGGACAGCTCCCAGCTGGCATTTCCTCAAAGGGTCCCTCCCGTGCCTTTCAGCCTGGCAGCAGCATGCTTTTCCCTCCGGTGGTACATGTGGTGCCCTCGTCCCGCTTGGAGAGTGGCAGTGCCTCCAGTTTCAGCTGCTATCATGGTCATCGTTCTGTGTGCAGTGGGTATTTGGCTGACTGCCCTGGCAGTGACAGCAGCAGCAGCAGTTCTGGTCAGTGCCACTGCTCCTCCAGTGATTCCATGGTTGACTGCACCGAGGTCAGCAACCAGGGTGTCTATGGGAGCTGCTCCACCTTCCGCAGCTCCCTGAGCAGTGACTATGATCCCTATGTTTACCGCAGCAGGAGCCCCTGCCGGGCGGCTGAGGTCAATGGTGCCAACAGGCCTGCAATTGTTCTCCTGGAGGGCCCTCACCAGGACGAGCTTCCGGCTCATGGCCACAGCCTGGTGGGTGCTGACTGCCGGCCTGTGCCAGCTTCTTCCTCAGGGGACCAACTGTCTAATTGCAGCATGGATATGAACTATAGCAGCAATTCCTCTCTAGAGCACAGGGATCCAAATGGCACTACCTCAGAGGGCGGATACGAGGCCGCTCCTGGTGCTGCTTTGGATGTTAAAAGGAACTGGAAGAGCCCCGAGAGAGCAGGGCTGCTCGTGGGGCAGGCATGCACCTGCTGCTTTGAGCTGCAGCACTCCACCCTGGAGCCCAGAAGTGGGGCAGCTGACTGCGGTGCACTCTTCCTTAGCCCCCCCCTCTGGGGGACGTGTGGCCCAGGCATGGAATCACAGGCAGGGAACACCTCAGGCTTGTACAGTATTAACTCAGACCACTTGCATAGGACAGATGGGGTGAAATATGAGGGGCTGCCCTGCTGCTTCTATGAAGAGAAGCAGGTAGCCTGCAGCAGCAGCAGTGGCAGTGGAGGCGGTGGCTGCTATACAGAAGACTATGCAGTGAATGTGCAGTACACGCTCCCCGAGGAGGCCTTGCCTGGCTGCTGCAAGGGGGGGTGTGAGCTGGGCCAGCGCATCCCCATCATACCTGAAGACAGAGACTGTGAGCTGATCCTACCCACAGAGTGCCAAGGGGCCCACACAGAAGTCTGCAGTTCCTGGGATGGGACACCTGAGCTAGACGCTTACCTGCACTGCCAAGGTCTAGGAGAGGCACAGGACAAGAGGGAAGTGTGCTATGAGGCAGCCTCCTTCCTGCAGCAGAGCTACTCTCTGGAGGAGGAAGCTGGAATGCTCTTTCCCAGTCCCACTCTGGGTTCCCAGAAGCTGAGGACAACCACAAAGGCCACAGGTAACGTGTGTGGGGGTTTGATTGCTTGTTAGCTTTCTGTCCTAGTGCATGAAATGCTGCTGACTTCCTAGGTACTGCAGTCACAAAGGTGGCTGCTGCCTGTGCGTAAGAGCAGGTTATTGACTAATCCTTCCCCCAAAAGCGTTCTCTTGTTCCCTGGGCTCATTGCTCATAACCAGAGGAACAGAAAATGACCATTTACTGTCCTACCCTATTCAGGACTTGCTTTCGTACTCATCTTATTGCAGGGAGGCGAAAATTGACTGCTAGTACCAGAGCCCCATTAGAGCTCCCACAGCCCAAAACCTCTCCTGCAGGTTGAAAAAGTCCTAGTCCCTCAGCCAGCTAAGGCATCTTGACTCTGCAGAACTTACTTCGGTCAGTCATTGTTTTGTTCTGGGGGCCCCAAAACTGGGTGGAATCTTCTAGATGTAATGTTCCTTAGCTTTCCTTATCCTACAGGTGCTGGATCTTACCCCTTGGAGAGAGGCCAAATCAGCGACTAGACCTGTCCAGATGATCCCAGATGGAGAAACAGAGCTTAGCAGAGACTCCAGATTCTCGTGGACTTATTTTTTTTAAGCTTTCACAAACACACAAAAGTGGTAATGTGGAGAAGTCCCTCCCCCACTTCCTCTCCCTGTGTCCACATCAGCTTGGTTGTCTTTGTTCCTCTTGCCTGAAGCCTTCAGGCCTCCATTTGTGTGCAAAGCCCAGGTGGGACATGGCGTGGAACACTTCTGAGCTCTGGTGCCATTTCTATATTAATGACAAAGTGTTATTTATATTTTCTTTTAGGAACAACCCTGTCAGCTCTTGATGAGAGCTAGCAGTGTGTTGACTAAGCCAGGCTACGTGTAGATGCTATTATCTCCTACTTACAGGAGTCCAGCCTTCGATAAACTCAGGGCTACACCTGCCTTAGAAACCAGATAGCACCTTGATATGTAGTAGTCCAGAGGGATGCAGCTGCTGCATGGATGCTCAGATACCGACTACTAGTAGCAAATCCTAGTAGCCAGCAAGTTGTATGAGCGATTCTGAGGGAGGTAAAGCATGGACTGTCTCCTTTCTCCTCTCCCCTTCTTCCCCTTTCATGCTGCTCTGATGATTTGGCTAGGAAGGGTCTTCGGCCATTATGATTAGTTTTAACAGAGTGAGGGTAGGGAAGTTGGTAGCTGAAAATGTTCCCATCCTCGTTTCCTGCTAAACTGTGGACCTCATTTCTTCTGACAGATGGAGAATGCTGGGGACCCTTCCCTCAAACAGATGCTAGAAGAAAGTGCTTAGAAAGGGTAAACCCTTTGTAAGTCACAAAGCTTGCCTTGCAAAGGAAGTTTTTCAGGCACCTGTACCCTTGTTACACCTGTCAGGAATGCTGGCATGTGCAGGACAACAGCTTGCAGGGTTCTTGCAACTCAGCTGGCTCATTTTGGAAACAGGTCAGAAAGTGTCTTACTTCCTTACAGACTGCAAGCATATGTGAGGGGAGCAGTGCTTGTCCCCCTCTGTGCATGTGGGAAAGCGAGGGACTCAGTTTGGTTCTTGTTTTCTCCCTTGCTGTGGTTGATGTAGCTTCTGTGGATTGACCTGTTTGAAAGTTTCTTGAGCCCAGACAGTTGTGCTGCTTTTTTTTCTTTCTTGTGTATGGAGTGCTCTTTGTACCCCATTAGCCTGGACACACACTTTTGTTCTTGTACCAGTGGGGATGTTTGTTATCATGAGATAATGCAAGTCCTCACTTCTGATAGCGATTGTTTCCTGTGGAAACAGCAGCTTCTGAGTAAGAGGCTACCATAGCACGGAGTAAACTGCCTGTCATGCTGCACGTGCCCGAGGACACAGTGCCACCCTGCCTGGGGCATTCATGGCAGGGATCTCCTTAAGGGAAGCCAATCATTAATGCCTGCAGTGCCAGGCTTCTGGAAAGGTCTGTCCGAAGCTCAGTGTGCTTCAGGGAGACTCAGAAACCATGGAAAAGAGCTGTGCCATCTCCGGCCAGTCATGTCCCCAGCAGCACTGTGCTGAGTCAACTGATTTGCTTCACAGTCCCAGATGGAATCTCTTGAAAGAAGCAAACATCTAAGAAACAGCAAATGCATTAATCTGTTTGCTTCCACTTTTTATGCTCAGTAAATTAGGAAAACCAATTCTGATTGAAGGATCTGATTTTAAATGAGCAAATACCAAACCCCACTGTTCAGACAGAACATTGACACAAGGCAATGTCTCTGTGCAAGGTGAGAAGAGAAATCCCAATAAACTCATTTTCTGTGTATAAAGCTCATTCTGAGTGGCTGAAGCAAGCAGTGTGTGTTGGGAGCACAAACTCTCAAGGTTTTGGGTTTTTAAGTCTTGCCTTTCTGCTTCCTGCACTCAAATGCAGTGATGAAGCTATGGCACTCTACCCTGGCTGCACTTGGCATTTTATGAGGCACTAAGGCCCCCTAAGATGCATTGCACCCTGGGGGAAAATGTGGCTAGAAAAGAGAAGTTTGAGTGTTCTGGCTCATGGTGTTCCTGGATGTGCTGGTCTCATTCCCATGTTGTGGAGATCTCTGCAGGCCTTACCACAGAGGTACCCTCCTCCTGCTTTCTGTGTTTGGTTTTATATTCAGCTTCCCACAGGGTGGCTGGCCGTGACAGGTGGGGGTTTGACAAAGTACCTTTCTACCACTCTCCTGAACAGCTGTCATTGTGGTTGGCTCACAAGGCACTATTTAAAATGTTTTTAATTAAAGTTATCTTATAGCACTTAAAGTTGTTTTATATGAACCTTGCTGTAAAGATTTTGTAATAAGGTCAAAGGGCTCTTTCTCCTTCATTACCATTTTTAAGATGTTTTAAAAGCTAAACAACATCTTGTATATATTCTGTATATGTATAGCAGCACATTTCATTTATGGAAATATGTTCTCAGAATATTTATTTACTAATATATTTATCGTAAGCCATGTCTTATGTTGAGAGTGTGTGACATTATTGTAATAATCATTGAGAATCACTAACATCAGGCCCTGTAAATACATGATAATTGCACACAAAGATTTTTACAGTACTTGCTGACCAAAAATGATTTAAAAGTTGTAGTTACCTGCAGTTTTGTAAGAAAGTGTACAAATTTCTGTATTGAAAAGAAAAAAAAAAAGGCAAAACCACACAAAAATACAGTTTTATTGCATATATATGTGGAAGTTGTGCTTCTTGTGTGTGTGGGATAGCCAGGCTCCTCAAAGTACAGTCCTAGCCTATACTGAGGTGAACTGTAATCAACAGTATTTTTTTCCCTTTTAAAAATAACAGCTAAATGGAGATGCAAACCCAAACACCTCCTGCCTTCCTGCTGCTGTCCCCAGGCAGTCTCACCTGGTGCTTCTGCAGCCCTGGGCACACCTGGCTGATGTTGCTCTTGAGGAAGGGGAAGCTGCATCCCTTCATTGCAGGGAAACCAAAGATGGTGTAGGAAGGAAGGTGAAGAGGGTGCAGGACACAGATGGAAAAGTTGAAGGTTTGAGAAAGTAGTGGACCACAGCACACACGTTACTGGGTGGGGCAAGCCTGTGAAGTTTCCAGGCACATGAGACATGAGGTGGGACTCATCTGTATTTATGATTGGAACCTGACTGTTCCTTAGAGCAGGGGAACCTAATTCTGATTTAATTTCAGGTAAAAGTAATGTACTGAAATATAACTGTTTTGATAACTGACCCAGCAGGATGCTGATGGACACAGCTGGATAAATCATAGCTTGAATGGTCAAGGCAGAGCCAAGTCCTTTCTCTGGATGGTGAAAGTGCTGCTCTGACTGAATGGAAGTCGTTGCTGTGCAGATTGTGCCAACAAATGGCTTCATCAGCAGAGGGCAGGACGTGACCAAAGATGTTCCTGCAGGCAGCCACAGAGGGGGACCTGGAGCTATGGGGATCGCAGCCCCCGTGTGTGTAGGTATGCAGTTTGTGTTCTGGTTTTACACAATCATTAAGGCTGGGGAAGACCTTTCAGATCACAGTCCAACCATAATCCAAATACTATAACCACTAAACCATATCCTGAAGCACTACATCTACCGAAGAGACCA
The DNA here is from genome assembly GCF_027791375.1 of Indicator indicator. Classification (NCBI taxonomy): domain Eukaryota; kingdom Metazoa; phylum Chordata; class Aves; order Piciformes; family Indicatoridae; genus Indicator; species Indicator indicator. Next base: position 83,573 of record NC_072035.1, on the reverse strand, counting down.
AACCCAACCTCACTGCAACCTCCTTTCAGAGAGCCATAGAGAGCAGTGAGGTCTCCTCTCAGCCTCCTCCAGACCAAGCACCCCCAGCTCCATCAGCTGCTGCTAGTATGATGCCCTCCAAACCCCTTCCCAGCCTCGCTGCTCTTCTCTGGACACCCTCTAGCACCTCAGTGTCTTTCCTGTCCTGTGGTGCCCAGAGCTGATCCCAGTGCTCAAGCTGTGGCCTCAGCAGAGCCCCGTCCAGGGGCACCATCACTGCCCTGCTCCTGCTGGCCGCACTGGTTCTGGTACAGGCCCAGGATGCTGGTGGCCTTGGCCACCTAGGCACACTGCTGGCTCATGCTCAGCCATCCACCAGCATACCCAGATCCTTTTCCACTGGGCAGCTTTCCAGCCACTCTGCCCCCAGCCTGCAGCGTTGCTTGGGGTTGTTGTGACCAAAGTGCAGGACCTGGCTCCTGGTCCTGTTCAACCTCATTGTGCTGAGCTCAGCCCAGGGATTGAACCTGTCCAGATCTCTCTGCAGAGCCTTCCTCCCCTGGAGCAGATCAACACTGCTGCTCAATTTAGGGGTGTCTGATGGTGCCCTCGATCCCTTCATCCACATCATTTTAATAAAAGATATGAAACAGGCCTGGCCCCAATACCCAGCCCTGGGCACACTGCCTGTGACTGGCCACCAGCTGGATTGAACCCCACTGATCACAGCTCTCTGGGCTCATCCAGCCAAGAGTCCCCATGACTGTGCCATGGTTCTCCAGGAGAATGCTGTGGGCACAGTCACAAAGGCCGACATCTGTCTCCTCCCTTTTAACTCTTCCCTGCAGTTTGCTTTCCTGAAGTGTTTTCTCATTTCTTGGTCTGATGCAAACTGAGGTGATTGTGCTTTGAAGATTGTGTTTTGCTGTCTCACAGATTAATCAGTGAGGCCTTTTGCTGTCTCACTGAGGCAGTTGTAGGCTGTGGGCTGAACCTAATGTGATGCTTAGCTCAAGGAGTGTGGGGGTGGGTGTTGTCTCTTCTTTTTGTGGTTTTAAAAAAAACTATTAAGCATATGGATTTTCTGTCAAAAAATGGTATTTTTATATTTGGCAGTGGGGCGTTCCACGGTTGAGGTTCAATGTTTAAGGAATTATTTGTGGCAAAATGAGAGTCCTGTGGGCACCACAGCCCTACATGGAGCCTCCATGTGACAGCAGAAGGCAGCGGTGGGAGCAGAGCGTTCTTGAGCAGCCCATGCAGGACAGCAACACTTGGTGCTTCTGTAACACTATCTCGGTTTTGCTGGAGCAATACTGGGTGCATCTGTCCAGTCCTGTGACAGCTGGGAGGTAACTGTGGTTGTTACTGGGGTGGTGTGATTAGAAAAAGAATCCTTAACAGGATGGCAGTTTTCACACTGTGTGGTACCAGTCTGGATGAAGTCTTTGGTCAGGGAGAAAACTGAATACCTGAAACCAGATCTTTTATCTTGCAACTGAAGCCCCACGCTCCTGCAGCTCAAACCCTTGTTAGGAAAGTGGCTCCTTCAGAACAAAGAACACACTTCCCTCATGGGGAATGGAAGGGGTTAGGGAGCAACATGAAAAGAGACAACAGTTCCCAGAACAAACAGAAGTGTAAGAGGTGTCCCACAACCTGAATGGAAAGAAAGGAGAGCAGAGTAACCTCCCCTGTGTAAGGAGAGGCCAACCCAGTGACAGTACCTCCTGAAAGAAAACAGCAGTTTGAGTCCTGACATGAAAAGATGGAGGCAGATTTGGTGTCTGACATTGGCATTCAGCCACTTACACAAAATGTAGCTGAAGATTTCTTTGAGAGAGTGTAGCACTGGTTTTGGTCAGGAGGAATTAATGTAAGATCAGTCTTGCAAGAAAGAGCATTGCATGTTCCTGTGATTTGTAAACACTGAAAGAATTGTTGCAGTTCCTTCTCACAGTTTGAAAATTCCAACTCAAGGTGTCGGTTTACTGCTACCTCAGAGAAATTGCCTCTCAGCACTCACACATCCCCTATGTAACCCTGCTCAGCGCTTCCAGCTCACACAGTCTAACCTCCGCAGTGGATGATCCTGCTGTTCTCTCTTGAACTGCAGTAGTTTCTGCCTCCTCTAGTCAATGCTTGTCTACACTTCAGCAGTACTAACCAAACTCCTGCAGAAATTCACTGTTTTTATTTTTTTGTAATTACTGCTTACAGCCATTTGCTGAGTGCAGAGATGACCTTGTATGAACACAGCACATATTTCAGTGGTGAGTCAGTTCAAGTTTCATTTATTCTGTTCTCTTGTCAGATTATTTGGTTCATGTGATAGCCTTTGGATTTACAGTAAGTTGTCTTGAGACTGAAATTTGGAATGCCAAATTTCATCCCAGAGCTCAGAGGTGCTCAGCAGAGGACATGTGAGTTGCATGAAATGCATGTGTTGGGGGGGGCAGGGGTGTCACAGGAAAACCAGCATGGTCTGAAGGTTGTGCTTTTCACTATCTCAAGGCAGCAGAAAGAGCAAGGCTGCTCATAGACCTCTAGAATAATATTCAGGTGAAACTATCACTGGACTGTATTTGGAAGATTATGAAATGTCACTGTGGCAAGATATTAAGATCTAGTTGGACAAGTATCTGTCAGGAGTTGTTTTTGTAGCTCACCCTTCCTCTAGGCAAAGTGGTGCGCTAGAAAATTCTGTTGGCAGCACATCGAAGAGTCTGAGAAGGCTTATTAGAGAGATGAAACTGGAATAGCTACTCATCCTCTTCAGTAGCAGCCAGCTGTCTGCTGGTGTGTTTGGACTGTAGTCACACAGGCTGCTGATTCAGTAGTTTCCAGGGCTATCAGTAAAAAAAAAAAAAAAAATCTCCCATTTATACCACTGCCAGGGAAGCTTGGAATACAGAGACTGCAATTCTGCAAAACCACTGGGTTGTCTGCAGGAGCAATGTGATAAACCTTCTCAATGTGGCACTGCCTGTAGAAAACCTGGCAGAAAGAAGCCCTGAAAAAGATGATGTTCATGCTTGATTGAAAGAGCAGCTGACAGGTTTGATATGAAAATGGCCCTAAGAGTACTCAAATTTGCAGAATCTGATGAGCAGCCCAATATGAGACAGAAAGCTTCAAAGTAGGAAAGTGCATCTTAAAGCAGTTGTTTCATTGGCATCTGTTCTGCCATGAAACTCAATCTGAGTCATTCCCTTCTCAGTATTTTTCTATCATAGACCAATGAATTATCTTTCTTTTTTTTCTACAATTGCAGTGTATAGAAAATTTTTCTCGGAGAAAATTATCTTTCATTTTTTTCTACAATTGCAGTGTATAGAAAATTTTTCTCATCTTTTCTTCCTATAAAATACCACAATGCAAGCATTATATGCTGTATCAAACAATGCATTTCCTATACAGATATAAATATATATATTACTTTTAGAACATATCACATATTTTGAAACAACACATTCTCTGTTTCCCCCACATAACAAAATCATGACATTACATATAAAATCATTTAGTCAACAAACTACACTAGTTTTAAACATAGATTTTGAATTAGGGAGGCCACTTGTCCGTCTGGCCCCCTTCCACCTAAGGTCCACATATGCTGTAGGCTACTGTAACTGCTAAGCTGCATGAAGTAAGGAGCCAAGTCTCACCATTGCTGCAGTGACAGTGCTAACCTAAGGCCCCTGCCTCTGGGGCTGAAACCTCTCTGGCTGAGCTGCACCAGCTCTCCTCACTGTGCGATCCAAGCAACAAGATGAGAGAACTCTGCTGAAAGTAACTCAGGGAAGAGAGAACAATGGTAATTTTTAACCTGATCAGTTCATTGCACCACCACACAGCTGGTCAGATCAACACAACAGAGCGAGGAGGGGGCCAGAGCAGGGGTTGGAATGCTGTGTATGGGGAGGCAACTCCTTGGGATTATTTTGTTGTCAGAGCAGTTGCTTTTGAAAATCGTAGCCAATGTCACACTTGCAGCCTGTCCAACCTGTTGAAGGAACTGCTAGGTAGAAGGTCAGAAGGCCATTCAGATACAGTTCCAAATTCTCTGCATTTATTTGCACTTTGTTGAGGAGAAGGCTGTACCAATGACAGCCTGGGGAGCCCATGCCCTCCAGCTGTCAGCACTCAGCTGCTGGTGGCAGAGGGGTTTCTGTATGCTGAATCACATGGGATTACAACAGTGCATGTCAGCCTTTCCTTCTCTCTCTTTACAACTCCTTCTAGCAAATATCATCAAGTGCTGTGCTAATGGCTGTCTGCTGGCCATGTACCACACCACGGCAGTGTTGGTATAAGGAGTGTGAGGACCACACCACACTTTGAAGAGATCCACAGCAGAGACCTGCCTGCTCTTTAGCCTCTCAGGCCTGTGCAGCAAGAAGTGCTACTTAAGAGACCCTCTCCATGCATTTATACCTATTGCTCTGCTTCCTAGTATGAGAGGTATCTAGAATCAGACAGTCTGAAAGATTTGGGAGGAACAAAACCATTGTTTTGCATGCTGCACTTCTCTCAGCACGTTCACCTCCATGCTGTGCAGAACCTTATGCTTGGTCATTGTTGCCATGGCCAGGGAATGTGCTGGGACTGCCGGGCTTAGGGATCTTTCATACAGAAGTTGGATAAACATTCCCTAAAAAGGGCCAACCAAATACTATTTTATTATTTAAAAAGTAGTCGAGGCGCTAAGAAACCAATGCAAAACTTGTTTCTAAATTCTCCAGATTTTGCATTAGCAGGAGCAGTCTGTTTGTAATGAGCTTTCTCCAGTTTCACAATGAAATTAAATCACTGAAGAAAAGAAGCTTAACGGTTCTGTATTTTTTTTCTTTTGCAGTAGGTAGAAATCATCATAGGGTGCTCCTGAGGCTTTCTCAGTTTATCACCATGAGCACACTGCTTTGTGAAAGGCCCTTGGACTATATATAACTGTTCAAGACTATTTAGTAAGATAAGCAAACAAAAGCTTCATCAAAGTGCTCACAACATAATTCTTAAGGATCCAGCTTTGGACTACTCTCTCCATATTAAGCATCCTTAGGAAGCAAAGTAATTTGTTTGCTACAAATCTGTGAGGTGGACTTTTCCCCTACACAGCATGATGCAAAACCTGACTTTCAGAAAGCAAATTTAAGAATTGTTGGATCTGGAACAGAAAATGTTTTTGTGGTCCAACCTGATGACACATAAGTGATAACCGACATGTTTTACAACTTGTCCTGTCTTGATTTTAGGCAATACTGTAATCATCTCTTTCCTCTGCTCTTTCCAGCAGCTCATACATGAAAGTACTCCATGTTCTTGTGACATTTCTTTTTTTTATATAAACAATTCCACAACTGCTGGCTGAGTAGAGTCTTGTTTCTATTAAACGTTTTTTGTAGTATTGTTCAGCTGTGTCTGGCTCTCATTTGTGGTGCATAAATGGTGCTGGAAGGAATTAATTTCAGGTGAAAGACTAAGTCTGCAAGGGCAAGTAAGGCACAGAGCTTGGGCTGGTGAGCATTACTCCATCAAAAATACTGCAGCTAAAACTCCATAGAGTATTTTGCCTTCTGAATTTGATTGTATTTTCATTGTGCTTGTGGAAACAGAAAATACAAAACCTGCAGAGCACTGGGTGACCAGGCTGATAGTTTCTGAGGTCTTGGACTCTCATGAGACGTGTTTGCCTTAAGAGCAATGAGCCGTAGTTGCTGTGGCAGCTAAACAGTTTATCAGCATCCATCTCTGTTCAGCCTTGAGGGACTAAAGTAGCCTGATACAATACAGTAGTACAGGAAAGCAGGACAGAGTAAGTCCTCAACCTGCAGATAGTCATTCAATTACTTTTGGCAGGGGAACAGGGTATTGAGAATTTTACAGGTTTTGAACATGTATTTTAAGTGCATTGGTTTAAAGGCAGTAATGAACAGCACAACAGATTTGATGAGCATCAGAGGTTTTTAAACTACTGCCCTAATGAAGTCTTTTGTCACCAGCATACCCAAGAGAACAGCAGATATGCAAAGTCACTCAAAGGCCTTTGGAAGTGGACTTCTGGGAAAACAACTATGAGTTGGGGAGGGAAAAAAAGGATTATTCCCAAGTCACCTGGATTGTAAGACTGGTTCTTGAAAAGAGCCTTCAGTTTCCCACTAGTGGGCTGCAATCGTCCTGTTGACTTTGGAGCTTTTTCTTGAAGATGGATATGGATGTGGATGGCTGGTAAAATATACTCCAGATCTCACCAGCAGTAGTAACCTCACTGGAATCTTCTCTTTCTATTGCAGATGGGATCTGATGGGATCTAGGAAATAAGTGTTAAGTGGTGAGGTGCTTGGGAAGCTGCTCTTATGGCTATGTCTGCATTACTGCTACACTGATAATGCCAGTGGCTTCCACTACATCTGTGACACCTTTTCTTTCTACCTGCTGCACAGGGATGTGGGGGTTTGGAGTGATGGTTGGTTGGTTCTGGCCCAAATGCAAAGCCAGGTATGCCATGGCTACCCTAGTTGCAGTGACATTAAGCCAAGTCTGTACTTCTCCTCACTGCTATTAATATGCATTAATTTCCTTGTATATTTAAACCTGTTTATGGTATATAAATACAATGTTCAGCATCTGTGATTCACAGATCCTCCACCATTTCACTCAGTAAGTGTCCATCTAGAAATCACAGAAATTATTTGGTATAACTGTAAAGAAATTTCCTAATAAAATTATGCTGGGTTTAATAGGCAAAAAAAAAAAAAAAAGATACTGGTTAAGTCTCACACCATAAAACAAAGGTTTTCCTTGTTGTGATTCTTTTCTGAACCATTTTCAATATTTCTGCACAAGACAGTATGCATTAACCAGCCTTTATCTAACTTTTTTTCCCCCAGTTCCCTGTCTGGGATGAGGTTTTAATTTTTTTTCCTGCAGAGTATTATCAAAATTTGAGCTCTTCCCACCATTTTGCTCTTTGATACTGCTCAGTAGCAGAAACCTTTTCATTCCTTAAAATACCAATCTCCTCAGAAGAATACTAGAAGAAGGATTCTAGCAGCAAATGATATGCTAACAGCCCAGAAAGTTAAAATATGCTCTTATTTAGTATCTTTTGTGAGGTTGCAGATGTGTTACATGTAACTTGGGTTTCAATAGGACCAATCCAACACCATCAGATGGCAGAGGAATTAAGTTTACCGTGCGTGGTACAAAGGTGAGGTGTCATTGCTCCAGGGATAGTTTTGTTCCATACTCACCTCATGGTAATGTGGAGAAGTATCTTTGCTATTATGGCTGTAACACTTAGGATGAGCAGTGCTGTGAGACTATATATTGTCCACTCTGTAAATAAGGAAGAGAGAAGAGAGGAGACAGAGTTAGCACACTGCAAGGACCTTAAATTATTAAACCAACTGAAGAGAGGCCACCACCTTCAGAGTTCCTGAAGCTCAAAGCAGCAGGCACAAGTTCCCTCCCACCTAATGCTCCTTCCTCACAGCATTGACTGTTCATCATTTTTACAGAATTTCATAACTGCATAAAGTCCCAGGGCACAGTTCCATCTGAGGTCAGTACGCCCACAGCAGTTTAACACTAAATGCAGCTGTGGTAACTTAGGCCTTGGCCTGGGCCTAGTGCCACTACATCTGCCCAGACCCCTGGGCGTGTTCTGCAGCCTGGCTGCTTTGGGTCTGTGCAGCTCAGGTACAGTCAAGCCCTTACACTTCAGACTCGGAATGCATACAGCACTGTGTCACCAAGGCCCAGCTTCAACAGTAAGTAAAAGCAGATGCCCAGAGCAGTTTAAAGATAGGAGACCAACAGTAACGTTCACCAGGAGTGCATTTCCAGTCCTAAATTATTTACAACTCAAAACCTCCTGAATGAAGTAATGTCTTGCAGGTGAGTTCTAAACACATCACATCTCCCACCCATTAACTTGCTTCCCCCTCCTGTCATTCCTGCACCTTTGGTGAGTGGGGGTCAGCAGGCTCTGCCAGACCCTACAGACGCTTGCCCTTTCCTCAGCACCTATTGCCACCTCCCTGGTGTGCACTGCTCACTGATGCTAGTAAGGAGGCTGCTGTCTCGCATTATTCTGATGTGCTTTCACACTTGTGGGCTCTCCATCTTCAGAGTGTTTCTGACTGATTTATGCTGAGAAGCGAGTTTTGAAAATTAATGACAGCAGCAGAGTTAGTGGCAATTAAACTAAGTGAAAATCTGTCTGTTAGTAAGAGACACAGTGGGTCAGATAATCTGGAGGAGGCAGTGAAGGATATAGCGACTCTGGACTGTGATTTGGCAAAATGTTTTTCCTGTTTCCACATTTTCCTGTAATATTACCAGGCATGGAGCTACTAGGATGGCTTGGGCTGGTTGTGATGACATAAAGGATCTTTGATGACCGGGCGGTATTGATGCTGAGGTTTGCTTGTTCATTTATCTTCTCTGAAAGGGTCTGATTCACTGAAATCTTGTTTTGATGCACATTGTCCTTCACAGCTGGAAACACAAGAGTGTATTACAGTAACCATGTCTTAATGGGTGCAATTGGACTTGACTTGGTACCTGTGAACAGCTATGTGCTGCTGTTTCACTTAGAGAACGCCAGCAGTCAAATGGTGTCTGATGACAGATAAAGCCTAGAGTTCACCAAGATAGGATCCTAAGAACTTTCCTGGAAGCTCATCATAAAAGCAGGTACAACTCAAGGACTAAAATGTTTTCTCCTAACACCTTTTGATCTGAGTGAAACAGACTGTTGGACTATTGGTTTATTTTGTTTTCTTTCAGTTTTGTCATTTTCCAATCTGTTTTGACAGGCAGCTCTGTGTAGGATTGAACTTTGAAAAGGTGTATTTTGGAATTTATGACACAGCTGACAGGAGTGTTCCAAACTGAGAGACATTTTAGCTAAGCTTTTACCCACTGAGCAGTGGCAATAAGAGGGATGAAACACCAGTAGACTAAGTTAAAATACTTGCTCTTTTTTGCCATTGTGTGATTTAAATGCTTTAACTGCTCATTGAAAGGTATAAAGAGCAAAGTTAGCCTCTTACCTCTGTATCTGATAGCAAACCCCTGGGCTTGATTGATTTCATCTGAGAAAAAGTATAAAATGACAAAATCCAAAGAGATGTTCAGGGTGTGGGGAGGCCGGTTTTTGCCATTAAAACGAGCTAGAACATGATAGGTATAGCCATCCAGAAATTCCACCATATCTGTAGCATCTTTAATTTCAAAAAGGGCAAAGCTGAAGTGGATTCGAGATGCTCCTGGAACTTGTATGGTCCAGTAACAGACTTTGCCTGTGCCATATGTGTCAGGAAAATCTGGGGAATAAATCACAGCTGTAGCAGAAGTGTAATTCCCTCCACAGGCACCAATAAGGGCTGCAAAAAGGAGAGGGAGAAAAATGAGAAAGGTATTACACCTTCATTATGCACAGCTTTAGCACTCTCTGTAATGCTCAGATGTCACTTGAAGATACAGACTTGCTACCCTAGCAGGATGCACTGTGTCTCGAGAACGAGAAGCTCAACGTGTCTCAAGGATGAGAAGCTCAACAGGAGCTGTCAATGTGCACTTGCAGCCCAGAAAGCCAACCAGATCCTGGGCTGCATCAGGAGAAGTGTGGCCAGCAGGTCAAGAGAGGTGATTCTCCCCCTCTGCTCAGCTCTGCTGAGACCACACCTGGAGTACTGCATCCAGTTCTGGAGCCCCTATTACAAGAGGGCTATGGACATGCTGGAAGGTGTCCAGAGGAAGGCCATGAGGATGAGCAGAGGGCTGGAGCACCTCTCCTATGAGGAGAGACTGAAAGAGTTGGGGCTGTTCAGTCTGGAGAAGAGAAGGCTCTGAGGTGACCTTCTTGTGGCCTTTCAGTATCTGAAGGGGGCCTACAAGAAAGCTGGGGAGGGACCTTTTAGGCTATCAGGTAGTGACAGGACTAGGGGGGATGGAATAAAGCTGGAAGTGGGGAGATTCAGGCTGGACATGAGGAAGAAGTTCTATCCCAAGAGAGTGGTGAGAGCCTGGAATGGGTTGTCCAGGGAGGTGGTTGGGGCCCCATCCCTGGAGGTGTTTAAGGCCAGGCTGGATGAGGCTCTGGCCAGCCTGATCTAGTGTGAGGTGTCCCTGCCCATGGAACTAGATGATCCTTGTGGTCCCTTCCAACCCTGACTGATGCTATGATTCTATAATTCAAACTGGTGTTCTTTACCTTTCACAGCACAGGAGCACAGCTATTGTGTGGTATTTGCTTGGAACACAACCATTCTCTTCCATTACTTTAAGACCTATGTATCAAATCTGAATGCTGCAACTGTCCTTTGTCCATGTATGTAACCACGTACCCTTCCCTGCATCCCTGCAAGGACAGGATGAAACCAAGTCACTGATTCAGGGACTTCTACTCCCTCCCTATCAGGCAAGCAGGCAAGTGGATTAGTGACTGCAATACTCACTGTTGAACTGCTGCACTTCCTTCACAGCCTTAGCAAATTGAAATAAAACAAATTTTCACTGAACAGCTGAGCTTGGAAAAGACCCCTGGAGACTGTTTAGTCTAATCCCCCTGCTCAAAGCAGAAGACATTTTCTGGCTGTGTTTTGAGTCTCCAAGGATAGAGACCACAATCTCACTGGGCAACCTGTCACAGTGTCACTCTCCCCATAGAGAAAAGCTCTTATCACAGAATGTTAGTGGTTGGAAGGGACCCCTAGGTCAGCTAGTTCAACCCCCTTGCTGAAAGATAGATTACCTAGAGTAAATGACCCAGGAACATATCCAGATGGGATTTGAATGCCTCCAGAGATAGATACTCCACAACTTCTCTAGGCAGTCTGTTGCAGTACTCTGCCACCCTCAAAGTGAAGAATTTTTTCCTTATGTTTGTGTGGAACCTCTTGGGTTCCACTTTCTGTCCTTTTCCCCTTGTCCTGTCATGGGACACCATGAGTCTGACTCCATGCTCCTGACACTTGCCCTTTAGAGATTCATAGGCATTAATGAAATCCCCTCTCAGTCGCCTCCGGGCTAGGGCGACGGAGCTCTCTCAACCTCTCCTCAAAAGGTGGATGTTCCAGTCCCCTATCATTTCTGTGGCTGTCCACTGGACTCTCTCCAGCAGGAGGTGAAGTGTTTTGAAGTGTATCAGTTTTCACAGGCCTTTGAGAAAGAGCTTTAATAAATACAAACTAAAAGGGACCTGAGGGAATGAGAACAAGAATTAGCATATGACTGCCAGAAAAATCATGTCAAAACATTTCTCTTTTCATGGAGCAAAAGTCATTCACAGCCTGAGCAAATCTTCGCGTTTCAGTGCTTTGCTACGAAAGATCTTACAGAGGAACTGAAAGACTATGAAAAAAAGAATAGAATGTGAAAGCTCCCACAGAGGTACTAAGGCCCACGGAGGGATCTGTGCTTGAGATTTTCTCCTTGATAACAGCTGATTCTTTAGTCAAAGAGGTATAATGGTTTGGATAGATTGAACTGATAAAGTTGAGATTTGTCCTAGTGATATCAAATTTGTACTTTGCAGATATCTTTTAGGCATTGTTACACTTGGCTGGGCTGTTTGCAATTACTGAATCACAAGATGTTCTTCAAACCAGCAAGACTAATTAAGAATGTTAATGACTACTGCTTCACAGATGCCTAACAAAGTACAACATTGCCCCATATGGAATGGGAATGCTCTCCCTCCCTCATTTCCCTCTAGAGCTCACAGAATTCTGTGTTGTGGGTCTGAATGTCCCTGCTTTAGGCCATGACAGCAGTGCACAAAAACACAAGGTTAATGGAGTGTGTGGGGGTGGGGGTGTACAGGGTATGGGTGAAGGTTCTGTGGATGACACAAGCTGGACAAGAATGAGGTGAGCAGATGTTGCTCATCAGCAAAGGAAAACAGGTGGCAGTTACCAAGATGACCTCTCTTACCTGGCAAGAGCTCTCTCCTTTGCTGTTTACTAGAAAAGATACTGCAGGTCCTCAGGGTAACATCTTGCTGAACTCTTGGTCACTCCAGAAAGGGAAAGCTACAAAGGAAGCCTTTACCCATAAAAGATTTGAGAGGCCAAGAACAGAAGGCAACAGAGGATACTGCAGTGTGAAGCTACACACTATCTCAGCATGGAAACTAGCATGCAGCTCTCAGGGAGAATTTGGATGTGAATAGCAAGCCTAACTGCAGTCTCAAATGAAATGTCTCTCTGCCTCGTCAGCTAGGAGCCAGAGAATAAGGGGATGGGAAGTTTGGTTATGTGCTCAGAAGGCAGAAAATTACACCACTTTTAGTTCCAGAAAGATAGCTTCTGGACTTAGAAGGTAGCTTCTACATCAGAGGCAGCAATGATCTATTGGTGCATCCTGTGAACTGCTCCAGTACTCCCAGCTACACTGAGAGCCTGTGCTGTAGCCAGACAACTGGGTACTGCTACAAGAGTTTCTAACTATAAGAAATGATGAAATCAGCAAAGAAATGATGAAATCAGCAACAGTCATAATAGCAACCTAACCTGTTTGCAGTAACTTAATCATATACCTGCTCTCTGTTTAAGATCAGTTCTGAAGGCATGCCCTTTGTGATAGCTGTCAGTACCACTTGTGGGTTAAGTAAGAGACCCTCTCTGGAGCAGAAGTCATTTGCCTGAGCAGACATAATTTCTTGGAAGAGGTATTTCACATTACTAATGGATGTGAATTTTATGTGAGATGAAAAGCAGCTTTATTTTATACTGAATTTGGGTGTTTTGCTGTTTTGTATGCACTTAAACCCTTTTATCTAAATATGCTGAACATGTGAGGCCTCTCCTTTGGGAAAAACTGAGCCTGTTTCCATACTTACTGTCAAAAAGAATGACTCTTCCATCCCCACCACAAGGCTGAGTATGGTCTCCAAAACAAACACTGTTGCATTCTGTACTGGCTGCCTCCCCATATCGCCAGTAGTCAGGATTATTTCCACAGAAACAAGCATAACCTGATTCCATGCCTGCAAACTTTGACAACAAAAATGCATAAGGAAGAGCACGATAATATTTAAAGGAATGACATCAGGAAGTTGTGTGAGCAAGAAAGCTGGCAGCAGAATATATGCGTGTGTTGGATGAGGAAAATTAGTCAGAGGCCCCACCACAAACTGTTTTGTTTGAGCTGTCAGGATGCTTCATAAGACTAGTGAGGAATATGGAATGGAGGGCAGTTGGTTCACCTCATCACTCACAGCTGTAGTTAACAAGCACCCTTTCTCCTGGCAGCGTTAATTGCTCGTTGGCCCAGACTGGTCTGGATGCAGACAGAGGGCTATGTCCCCTGGAGTGGGAGTATAGCCACTTTAGATCTATTAAAGGTTAAAAAAAAAAAAAAAAAAAAAGGTGGGGAGGGGGGAAGAAATATGCTCAAGAGCTCTAGGCATGTTGCCATCTTTAGTCTTTGAAAATATTTTGTACAGGTATGTCAAAGAAATCACCTTAAATTGCTGACTTCGGCAGGAACTGATGCACATTTGGATAGTCAGCTTGTTGGAGGTCTCACTGGTGCCAGTCAAGGGTGGTGGCTCTCCATGGTCCTTGTAACACCCTAGATTCCCTGGCACTGGCAAGAACAGATAACAGTCATTCTAAAGGTGTGCCTAGAAACACCCACGACACAAACCACTTTACACACTACCTGGTTGCTAAGCATCTATCTCTGTGTTGTCTTGATTCTGCAGTATGGGAAATGTTACTCTATGCTAGATCCTTGTCATATTTTTCCAAACATGTCCAGCAATGACAGATGGTGAAATAGCATCAAATCTTCTTAGCAATATACTTGCAGTACTCTGTAGTTGGTTTCAGTAAGCTGAAGCTATACAGACAAGAAAAATACGTGGATGATTTCTCCTGATAGAGACAACTGAAAAACCCAAAAGACATCAAGCGGATTCAGAGGTTTTGTGGGATTTATTGGCTATGATCATGAGTAGTCTAACAACGTAAATTAAACACTCTGATTTATGTCTGATCTTCAAAAGAATGACATTCTGAAAGTTTTCTGAAAATGGGGAACCTAAACCATTTTAGGATGGAGTTAGGCAAGGTTTATGGGACAGACTATAGACTTATATAAGGCAAATTCCTGGTATTTAAAATATGAATTCTGGTAGGAACTCTACAGATCATACTTTATGGCACGTACCAAGAAATTCAAAATGAGCAATATTACTTTTTTTTAAAGAAAGCTCTATTTATACAACATGTCAAGGCTCCTTGGTCACTATGAGAGGTCAGACAGTTTTCTCTGTTCAGTGCATATTTTGTCCTCTGTTTCTGTTTTGGGTTTGCACTTTTCATCAAACCACGTTTAGCCATGACTACTGGAGAGAGGGTGTGAGGTACAACATAGGGCTGTGTTCATGACATAAAACCATCCCTTCCCTACTTGTCATATCTGCTCAAACTCATGGAATTAAATCTATTACCAGATCCGTGGTCAGATAATCTTTATCCCTCTGCCAGAGCAACAAGGATTTTTTTTTGTCCACCTAATTGCCACAGGTCTATACGACACCTGATGTGCTCGGAAAACGATAGGAGTTTTATTTATTCATCATTCCTTATTTCAGTACTCAGTAAACCCTGAACCCTCTCTTGCTAACATCTTGTGGCACAGCACTATTTCAGTTGGTTGTTTTTTTTTTTTGGAGGCACTGCTCAGTCTGGGATTTTTGCAGCCTCCAATGCCTGACCACATGGATTAGCTCCCTCTGAAGGAGCCATCTCTTACAGGGGTGGCTCTTCTCTCTCATCGGGTAACCTGTGTGCCAGCAAACTGCTCCTGCGCTATTGCACTTTCCCATAAATACAATAGGATTGTACTGAGCAATGCTGTACAGTAGTCCTGAAAGCATCCCTTCACTGGATTCTGGAAGGCACGTTTCTCGGATTTCTCACACGAGTCTGTGTGCAGCAGCCACTGAAACAATGCCTTGACCCCAGAACTCCTGTTTGTCTTCTGATTCTGACAAAGAGGGTCTTGCTCCTGTTCTTCTGGAAAATTATATACTGAGTATGTAAACTGAATGTCATCTTACTGTTGCAGTCTGACCCATCCTGACACCTGGAGCAGTTAACAGTTCTGAGAGCTTGCTCCCACTTAGGCCTGTGCTCCCTGTGGTAGCTTTCTTATCTTGAGGAAGAGGGTAGCATAGCTCTTAGTGACCAGCAAATACTGGTGTGTACGTGGTTACACTCTTCAGGAGGGTGATTACAGTAATGTAAAGAACTAGTCAAGTTAGGAAGAAAATTAACACATACATTTTTAATAATTAAGTAATGTTGCTTCAAATATTGTTCAAAAATATTTTTGTTTTCTAAAAGTGATACCATTTCAATTATAAATGGAGTTATGGCTTCAATATGCCCTGCAGCAACATGCATATAAGCACTGAGACTTCAAGTTGCAGCCTGATTTAACATACCTTTGGAAATCCCCATTTGCAGCCCCACCCCAGCTGAGCACAGCTGGGCAGGTAACTCAGAGCTCAGGTTTTTTGTACAGTGCACAATTTCACTGTCCTGAAAAGGCTTCTAGGAAGCCTTAACCTACCTAGCTCATGTTTCTAGGAGACCTGTGATTTCCTAAAAACACTTTTATTTTATTTAAACAGCTTCATTGGTGAGACCCTTCGACCTTGTCTCCAGAAGATTAGCACTTCAGTATGTTCCATGCTAAGAAACTAGACCAAGTAGTTTGAAAATGTCTTACATTTTGTAAATAAATCAAGTGTGCCTTTTTGGTACATCCTAAAGCTGATTAGTCTCTTCAGGGTCCCAGAAGTATTTTAACTTTCTCCCGTCTAGCAAAGAAATGGACTGTCATGTGATTTGGAATAGACAGGAGAAGGACCAATATAGCCTCATAGTGAACAGTTATTTCCATGCCAGTGCCCAGCATTTCAAATTATTTTGCTATCAAATCAACAACCTACATGAGCCCAAGGACATATACTTAGCTAGAAGCCCTTAGTAGTTCCACATTAAATACATGATTTAACACTCTCTGGAACTGGGAAAACATGCACAGAAGAAATTATTCCTACACATGTGTCTATGATTTTTGACATGCCAGTTCCTCCTACTGCTACTGATGGGCTGCTCCTAAACCTGAGACACCACTGAGCTGCTGTTGAAGGGTAATGAGAACCCATAGTGTAAGTGTAATAGTAGAGGGGAGAAGATCTAACTGGCAAGCACTACTTTTGTATCAGATCCACAGTGATCACAGATTACTGCTTTTGCAAGGATATTTTGGGCATGTTACAATAATATGCTTCTCATTTCCCCTGTATTCAACTGAATCAGGATGTATGTCTAGGGAGCCACTGGACATAAATCTAACACAAACTAGTCTACATTTCTGCATGTCTAGCAGCACTGCAGAAGAGACCCTGGAGATGCCAACAGACTGGGAACTGAACATGAGCCAGGAGTGTGCCAGGCAGCCAGGCAGGCCAACAGGCCTATATTAAAATGAGCACAGCTGGAGGTCAAGGGAAGTGATTATCCTCTGCTCAACACTTGTTAGGACCACGTGAAGACTATTATGTCCAGTTTTGAGCTCAAAGCCATGTTCCCAGCTATGCTCATCTAGCTGTCTCTCAAGAGCTTCCTAGCTTTTTGCAGTGGTAGTGTGCTCCTGTGAGTCCTTCCGGCTAGCAGGAGCCACTCACTCTCTTTGAGCCGGTGTTAAAATCGTACACAGGGCAGCTTTACAGAGCCATCCATACAGCTCTGGGTAACTTTTCTGACTCTGCCATGGAACACTTCATCAATATTTCAGTCAAATTTATTATATGACATACATGTACACCAGAAATATAATTCCAGTAATGAAATCTCTTTATGGCAAGAGACTGATGCAGGCCATAAACATGGCAATGCAACTAAGTGGGACAGCAAGCATTCCTTTCTTTTACCTTTTGGGAGTTTAAGTTGTTATTTTCTTTGAATTTCAACCTAACCTCATGAAAAAAAGACAAAAAAGAGTCAGGAGTAGCTGCATCACTGCACCATCTAAAGCATTAAGTTCCGAATTCTCCATATGAGATGCACATGTTCTCTCAGGACTCAGCGCTGCCTTCTTGTCTTTAATTTTGCTTATGTCCAATCCAGTCAGCCCAGCAGAGAAGCCATTACAAAAGAGAAGAGGAAGAAAAAGCAAACCAGCTTCTGCTGGGGTAAGTGCTCCTGACTTCTGTCATTATGCCCACCCATCCTCTCCTCACACAGCTACATGCTGTATAGCATGTTTACACATGCAGAATGCTAGAGCACATTTCTGAAGGAGCCATTAGCATTATGTATAAATATTAGTGAACAAGACACATGATACAATCATGTGAAATCATCGTCATAATGAAAAATTCTTAACTGGAGAGTCTTAATTACTGCTACAGTCAATCACTTCATGCAAATCTCTGCAGGCAATCAAGACACCTCATGTTGCTGGCATCGTAATGGTATTATGTGGGTATAGTTTATATGTAAATTATGCTCCAGATACTTGTCTTTTCTAGTAGTAAATACAATTACAGAAATGAAGCTTATATAAGACTTTTTTTACTTTTCTGAAAATTTAAATAGGATTTCTTTACACAATTGTTTTCTTGCTCAATCACAAAACTCTATCCTTTATTACACACTTCACAAGTTGGTCTTGATGGTCCTATGATTTAGCATCATGCTTACTGAAAACACAAGATCTGGTAAAGAACAAAAGTCTTTCTTTACTTCCAGAGCTTCATAAACCATGAGGTTTGTATTAAGACTTGGATGGGTTTGCAATGTACAGTTTGTTCTAAATTGCTGCAATTCCTTTTTCTAGTATCCAGTTTCAGTGCAATGCTTGAAGCAGCTGCTACTGGTCAAAAGGACATTTTGTAAATGTAAGTCTGCATTATCTGTGCAAGTAAGTGTCCAAGTTTAAATCCTCTGCTCCCCACCACAGAGAAAATGAGTGAGGCTGCTTTTAAAAGGATCCTTTGTGTAGAACAAATGGAGTGGAGAGAATTTGCCTTTCAGCTTTTTCAGTGGTGCCATATCCAGAGAATTTGTTAACATCTGTGGTCTTTAAAGAAAATGCAGATTCTTTCGTTTTAGACTAAGCTAAATTTCTTAATCAGGAGGGTCATATTTCCTAAATTGAAGCCAGTATATTAGAGAATTAAGAGTAAGATGTCCTCTGAACAAAGAGTATCGGAGTGTTGAATAATTTCATGTTATTAGGTAAAAGTTAACTGACCTTTTTTAAGGTTACACTTATGTGCTTATTTGCCTTGCCTGAAGTTGTGAATCATTTACTTGCATTCATAAATACAGCAAGCTGTGAACAAAGTAAAAATCACTTTTGATCCAGTTTTCTTTGTTTGGTTTTGTTCCTAACTTCTAGCAAAAGGTAATTGATCCTAATGGAAAATATACCTAAAGACAATTGTTGTGATGCTTAACATTGTCTGCATAAGTTACCCCAGAAACAGAGTACTTGCACAGAAGAAGTTAGGAAAGCAAGTAAAGGCATGGCTGATTAGACTCAAAATACATAGTTCCAGTTGCTAGTTAGCATGCAGAACTGAATCCCTTTTTAGTATTTAGGCATATTTTAAAGAATTTGGTTCTCAGGATTTTATCCTGAAGCGTTCAGGAACAAAGACGTTGGAGCATATTGATACAAATCAGGACAAAACTTCCACATTTTAAACATTAACTATGGAAAGGACACTTCAGGCAAATAGCTTGTGAAGTATCTGTTACAAAAAAATCATCAAAGCCCAGTTTGTGGTTTCAGAACAATGCTAAGAACATGCACTTGCAAGGAGTAGAATTTTAGCCCAGAGCTTCCATATACCAAACAAACAGCCACCTCTTCCACGTGTACTCTGACTGTCTTCATTTCTTCCATGCAATTCTGTATAGGATGCATTATCTACACTAAACTAACAACTTCCAGTTTACAAGCTAATTTTTGTCCTCCAATTTAATATCTGAATGACATATTTCTAGGGATTCAAAAAACTAGCAGTACTTCACAAGTTTTCAGTGACACTCTGTTATTACTGGTAACTCTGAGACAAGATGAAAAGGATAGCTATGGAGAACAACTCAGTAAGCTTCTCATTATCTCTAGAGACCCATTTAAAATATAACTTAGTCTGCAAATGAAAATAAGTTGATTTGCCCTGTCCTAGTTTCTGTTAGAAAATCACTACCCATTGTTGTGCAACTGCCAACCTCTGCTCAAGAGAGATGCAGGCCTAAAGAACTGCATGGTGCTCTTACTTCGGCAGGATGGAATCTCACAGTATTTCCAATATATTCCATCCTCATGCTCTGCAATGTAGCACCATGGGCTGACATCTCCATCAGGGTTCCTGAAAGAAAAAACAAGACACTGAGTGAAAAGTCATCAACTATTTTCAAAACCCACATAAAGATAAATCTTATTAAGCTTTAGTGTCGTTACTATTTTTGCTCTAATACCTATTGAATACCTGATGGACTTATATATCAAGAAAAATGCAAAAACAGTCAGGAATTTCAGATTTTAGTTATTACAGTACACAGCAAGCACAAAATGCTAGTGTAGTCTAAAACATAACTTCTCTTTAAGTCTAAAAGGTGCAGAGCTATTTCTGGACAACTGAGACAGAGGAAAATTTTCATCCCCACATCCTGCATGCAGGTTTCTTAGGCTCCTAAATTTGTTTTTTGCTTTAGTACAAAATAGTCCAGACCTCAACTTCCTGTAAGTATGAGATGACAAAAACTAGGCAAGACTGAGGTCTTTCCTTCTTCAGTAAAGCTGAATACATTTGTTCCAGTGATCTGAAATATCGAGGGGTGATAGAATTCCTTATGTGGTTTTTCTGATGACTCTGACTGAATCATCATTGGTGATTCACTCTGATGATTATTCTCTGCTGTTGTGTAGCATCATTTACAATTGCATGCCTAATTAATCATTAGGTTATTTAAAAACTTTTTCTATGTATACTTTGAAAAACTTTTCACACTGAAAAGTGTGAATTTAAGAAAATAAACTGTTATTTTGGACAGTCTGGTTGAAATCTGGTCTCTCTTTGGCCAACTGCAATCTTTTTCTCATGTACTTTGTCATGAATTCTATTAATGAGACTCAAAAGTGTCAGTTCAGCTGCACGTTGTCATTCGGCCACATTAACAACTGTTTGTGGCAGAACCAGCCTTAGAACTGCTGGGGATATTTTTTTGTAAAGAACAAAACACTGAAGGTAGAGAGCTGGCTGACTAAAATATTGCTAGTTAGGCTTTCAAATGGACTAGTAAAAGCAGTGGATGAGGAAAGCCTAAGACTGGTGGGCTAGGAATGTAGGTGTAATGACAGAGCTTCCAGTGGCTAAAGAAAGTATAAGGCAGGTTTGTCCTCAAAATAACACAGTTGTCCTTTTTACAGTTGCAAGATGTTTTGCATTTACACCTGCATGACAAAAATGAGGTATCTGCAACTGAATCATGGTAATGATACTCTGCAAAAATAGGCTTTAAGACGCAAGGAAATTGCAGAGAAATGTGATGTCTGTAGAAATCTTTGCCTTGAGCCTCAGAGGTGTGCACAGATAGCAAACAGTTGAGTGTCTTTCAAAACTTCCAAAACCTTTGGTCTGCATAATTTTGTTACAGCTGAAATGCGGAACATTGTGAGGCATTTCCATCTTAGCAGGGTGTCTTGCTGCAAACAAAGTATTCCAAGTAAGGGTCACCAATGGAGCGATAACATGCTTCTGATTAAAGCTTTAGTCTAAAATTAGATTACTCAAATGTTGTGCCTAAACTTCAGCCTCATAGCAGTGTATTATGCCTTTAAAAAGAGCCCTGTAAGATGTGTGTTGCCTCAGAGCAGGGAAGATCAACTTGTTGACTGCAGCCAAGCAAAAGAAAGGCATAGAAAGAGCTTAACCATCCTTCCCTACATCTGCGAGAATATTCCTGGGCCATGGCAAACTCCATCAGCACAGTCTAACACCTAGCAGACTGAGGTTAGAAAGCTGTTTGGTAATCAAGCTGTTTCTCAGGCTTCTATACCAGATTATATGCTTCTTGCTCCTTGTAACACCTAATGATTGTTTGCTAAGCGAGACTCTAGTAAGAATTACTGTAGAATAAGCATTCATCTTGTTCTGCACGTTTTTGCATGGCTTGTTCATGGGTTGCTTGGTACTAACCTAAGCATTAGCCAGAGATGACAGCCAAAAAGTAAGACCCTGTAGATAGTCTATGATGCTGCCATACAGCGTCAATCAAAATGATGTTCTTGATTCTAGTACTAGTATCAGAGGAGATTTCTTATAGCCCTGGATTAGTGTGAGTACCGAGACACAACTCTCTGCACGTCAAGGAAATTGTTACGCATTTGCTGTTGTTGGGCTGAGGAAGTCTGTAAAGTTGGTGTGAAATGTTTTGGATGGGAAGAGTCCTTCCAGTGCTTACATGCCAATCTGAAACAAGACAGCTGGATGGGTTTATTTGGTTGCAGGCCATTTTCTAAGGAGAATGCTCAGCCTCTGTGGAGTTTCTCTTGTTGGTTGTGTGTTTTTCTTTGCTCCTGTAAGATGCTGAACTGATTCAAAAGACAGTCAATTCAAAACTTGGCAATACTGCTTTCTCCTGTCACTGAGAACAGAGTCCACTGGTGCAACATATTGAACAGTATTATGTTAGAGCACTGCTGCAGCCACTGGAAGAGATCCCAAGTAAGTCTTTTTCTTCCCTGTCCTTCACCAGCATTCCTCAATGGGAAATATCCTTCTGAGTCATCAAATACTCTGAAAATGCCACCAACTCCTTTCATCAGTGTGCTCATCTGTCTGCTGCATGTAACAAGACCTCTTGCTGATTCCTCATTAACTGGCTGGCTCTGCCATATTCTGTCCAGGTCTGATTAACTACAGAAAAGTTCTTGAATCAAGAACCAGGCCCCAGTGTTCATGACACAGCAATTTGGTGACCTCCTGAGTATTAATTTTTATTCACTTATCCTTATTGCTTGCAGCAAAATGGTTTCAACACAAAGGTGGCAATAACCCTTAAGTAAAAGCATCTTCCAGGAGAACTGAGGCGTGGCTTGAACCTCCCTGCAAGGAGACATTAAAGCTTTTCTTGCTATGCCCCAGGTAACTCAGTTCTCAACCTCTGTCACCATTAGTAAGTGACACCACTCAACTTTATATGCATCCTAGATGAGGTGATGACTATCACTGTTTAAGGAATGTATCTATCACATCTACCTATTCCCACAGTAAGAACAGATGGACATAAAAACTTAAGTGGTCAGTCCTGCAAAGGCAAAATTCCCTGCATAAATGTTACAAGGCAGGAAAAAGCCTGCCGAGCCTAATCATCTCTGAACTTAACTTCTTATCTGGCTCCTAAACTCAGAAGGTCCTACCTAAGTTTCATTCTGAGTTCTATCCATAGTGATGGAGGACTTCTCTAGAAGCAAATGAAAGTGGCCTGGTTGAAGCTGCTGCAGTAACCATTGACAGCTGACATTCTGAATTCAAACGACAGCTCTACGTCACTGAGCTGCTCATGCTCACTGTGAACTTTTAGTGACTAACTTTCAATTAGCACAGAATTTGGCAAGGTAGTGCGTAACAGAACAAGATTTGTGTGTAAGGATACAAACCCTAATGTTTCAAAGACTATATGATACGGACTTTGGGTAAGAGTTGCATAGAAAAGGTTATTCCATTAACAGTGTTTGCAGACCCAGGGTACTGATTACAGGATAAAACCCCTTAGATATCCATGGTTCTGACATTCCTCACTGAATGATAGGAAGTATCCTAATTTTGTCTCAACTGTTTAAAGAAACATTAAGTTTACAGGCAATGTTAGTAGCAATGAGGTATTTCTTACCTGCAGTAGTTATGCTCTCCAAGCCCTCCCTCCCCATTGGGATATTTCAAAGTATTATAAGGGTGCTCAAAGGTCTCATTCCAAAACAGACAAGGTTTCCCTGCATACTGGGAGGTCTGGTTCTGAGTGCCACGATAGTCAGCCCCATTTGCAGTGTAACATTCTGGGAAGAAATGGAAATGGAAAAAGAGAAATAATGTCTGTAGGTTTAATGTTCAGCTGTTGTCCCCTCACCTGCCACCTCATCCCCCAGAGCCCAGGTTCCCTTTCACTAATGTTTCTCAGATTGTTCAGGCACCTAAGGATGCTGGCTGGGATTTCAGTTCTCTCTCAGTCAAACATCTATTGAAGAGATTATGACTTCATAACTTTACTAAACAATGTGTAAGACAGTTATGTCTGAAGAGTGGTTAATACAATTAGCATGCACTTTCTGAATATTTTCTGAATTTTACTGTTTTCCTTGTGTATTACTCATTAGGATGAATCTGTAACTTGTTAATTTTTAATTATTTACCATACAAACTCTCATGACAGTGTAATTAAAGCAGTGAAAAGCTGTACTTTATAAAAGTGGAAGCTTGGAGGCATGGATCTTGACAACATTTACAACTCGATTGAGAAAAATTATTAAGCATTTTTTTTCTCTGCCCTGAATTGCCTTAGAAAGGGACCTCCTTTGGTAGAGTATAATCCTGACACTGTCATTTGCTACTAAAGCATTTATGTTTTCAAGTTAAAACTTACAGGTATTTTTTTGTATCTTACAGTATTCTTTTGCCCTGTTCAGATTTTCTCCCATTCATGTTTGCTTTTCTAGCTTCCTAATGCTCAGCAAGTTAGAAATCAAAGCAGAGAATGACTTCTCTAGTCATTCAATACTCTATCCCCTGCTAAACTACAAATCTCATGTTGCCTGGCTTTGCTGTGTCTTATTAACATCTTCTGAGCAAAGAAATATTCACATGCACGACCAGTGTTACCTTTACTAAAAATAAAAACCATCGCTGATTAAATGATGCACTGTGAGGGTGACAAAGCATAGGAACAGTTTGCTCAGAGAGGCTGTGGAATTTCCATCCTTGGAGACATTAAAAAAAACCCATCTGGACATGATCCTGAGCAACCTGCTCTAGGTGATGGTGCTTGAGCAAGCACCCTCTTGAACAAGATGACCTCCAGAGGTCAATTCCAATCTCAATAGTTCTGCAAATCTGTGAGTTTCTTTCAGAAGTAGTCATGATAACTAGTGCACCACCAAAAAAATCCATCCTATTTGTGAATTTGGGAACATTTATCATCCATGCATTTATTTTTAAATAGTATTAAAATACAACAGTCCATGACAGAATTAAAACTGCTGTAAATGCTTCTTCGTACTGAGTGGCACTACCAGCAAAAGTCACAAATGCTTCCTACTAACTGCAGGCTGTGCAACCTTCTGTTTTATCTGATAATGTTCTCTGTAGAAATCATGCAGCAGCTACAGAAAAGTTTTACTGCCTGGAGGGAAAAGGAGAGTGCCCTTCAGTGGAGTATGCTGATCCCAGGTGCTCCCCCTTACAAAACAAGGCTACAAAGACCTCTGTGGCTACAGTTGGAAGAGAAAAAAAAAAAAAACAACCCACCCTCAGCTCAACCCTGGTATTAACAGTTTTTTTGTATTTAGAAATACTGTGGGAGAAGGGGAAATATATTATTAAAACCATGCCTTTGAAATTAGTTTAGTCTGGGCCCACAAGTGTCAGAATGGTGCAATTATAACGATTATTTCACAGTTCTATTACATAGCAGATGAAAGCTCATGTTATTTTGCCTTGACTGCACATTTTCATGCCTAGGCAAGTTAAAGTTTCTATTAAATGAAATTCTGTTGATGAAGGACACACACAGAAGAAGTCTGCAGAGCCATTAATGTACACTGCTGTGATCCGTGGACAGAAAGCTATCTACACAAACCCAAGCTTCAGGTCAGTGCCCCTCCTTATTATAATTTACCTGACTGCCTTAGCCATGTAGGTGGGCTACAGACATTGCCTTAAAAATGCAAATCTGAATTTTACAGTATTCAAGCAACTATAGATATTTGCATAAACATATGAAAAAAACCCTTCACAGTAAAGTCACCACAGTGCTGCAGCTTTCTTCAATACCTCTCTTGCTTTGTGGTTAGTGTGAGAATTTTTCAGTGTCATAGCTGAAAACTATAGGCTGATAAATTTGACAGAAAAAGAGAGGAAAACTTAATCAAACTGGATAAACAAAATAACATACAGTACAAAGAAGCAGTTGTGAGAAGTGATAAACACACCCACAGAAGATGTCTACTTCAACTTAGTGCTAGGACTTCTTTTGCTTCTCACTTCTGATGAAAAGCGGTGTGCAGGAAGATCTCCCCAGCAACACGAGGAATGCTGTAGTACCTGAATGGAATCTGGCACGCAGACTAAACTGAATTTATCATCAGCCCATTGTAGGATCTGCTAAGACTGGGCCATGCTTTAACTTGCAGTAGCAACCACTTTTCATTTTCATGTCAGCTGTTTTTTTGGAGGGCTGTTTGTTTTTAATAGATTTTCTTCAAACTTCACTAGTACTTAAAGGACATCGTTGCACAAAAGGAAGAGTTACAGCTTTCTTCCTTCTCTGAGCTGTAGCTTTTTGTTCCCAGGACAAAAGGTAGCTGTAACAGTGCCTCCTGTATTCTTCTGTAGTACCAAGAGATTTGGCAAAAATGTGCCAGCAGAGTTACGGTGAGGCTACCCGGCTGTGTTAGCTTCTAGATGCAGAAGGGGGAGAGGTAGTGAGATATCACATAAAATCATTGATTATACCAGAAAAACAGACATTAAAACTGGTTTTAATGGAATTTAGCAGCTCTTACCAAATTAAAAATTATCTTTTCGTGTTACAAGTAATTTGAGCAATTTTCATTTTGTACTGAGTACAATCTCTTCAAGTAAATGGTGGCATTTAAAAATCAGGTCCTCAGACCTAGAGACTTTTACCTTGAACTATCAGCTTTAAGATCATCTGAGAAACATTTTGCATTGTTCTCTATAAAATTACTAGCAACATGGATACAGACCTCTCAGCATATTGAATATCTTGGCTCTAGCAGCTGAATTCTTATATTTACCACACATAATATTTGCCATATTTTGCTGCACAACAGCCAAGACACTACCTTAGCAATCTCACTATGGAATTAACATTCCTAGTGTGTCGAAAGTGCAAATTGAATGCTTCACCAGCAGACTGACTACTGTCCTCTCCATTTCAAGTCCATAGGCTGCAGTTTAAAGACAAAAGTCCAGTGAGATTCTGGATAAGAAGAGGTTTGAACTTCTGTCCTTCTTTTCATCTTACACCACTGGTACAATAATTCTGAGAAAAGGTGAGCTTAAGAAAGGTCACTCAGGTTTGTCTGCACAGAACAGTCAGAAAGAGTGGACAGAACACTACTGATAAAACTCTTGGGCTTACTCAAATGACCTGATTTCTCTTGGGCAGATTATGATCATGTAGAAGAGAAGGGAAAAAAATAAACAACAACTACCACCTGTCCTGCCACCCACTGGGTCCAACTGCCTCATGTTGGTTGATACCTCCAGGTTACTTTTAGGCCATGAAGGCCTTCACTTGGAATCTAACATCGCAGCAGTGACTCAAGGGAATTAATATTGATAGAGTGAATTTCAGAAAGCCTTATTCTGTAAAGTTTTTCAAGAATATCACAGTGTCACACTCTCACAGTATATCAGAGGTTGCAAGGGACCTCAAGAGATCATCAGGTCCAACCCCCCTGCCAGAGCAGGATCACTTAGGTTGGTCTGCACAGGAATGCATCCAGGTGGGTTTTGAAAGTCTCCAAAGAAGGAGACTCCACAACACCCCTGGGCAGCCTGCTCCAGTGCTCTGTCACCCTCACTGTAAAGAAGTTTCTCCTCATGTTGAGGTGAAATCTTCTATGTTCAAGTTTGTATCCATTGTTTCTTGTCTTACTGTGAACCACCGAAAAGAGCCTGGCCCCCTCCACTTGACACCTACCCCTCAGATATTTACACACACTGATGAGATCCCATGGTACCATGCACCATGTCCAAGTCCTCTCTGGGTGGCAATGACAAGGGGAGAAGAGGCACTTTATGGAGGTTAAAAAGCTGACAGCTTCCTAGAAGGCATCAGAGTGCCACTGTGCTTGACAGATGTCACGTGGCTTCTGTTCATGTCCCCAAGGCTCAGTTTCAACTGTTCTGTCAACTATAAATCTATGCTAAATCACTAGGGTGTTAGAAAGGACACAGAGAAAGCTGCAACCATCCAGATCTTGAAGTTTCCAACCTTCTCATATTTCTAAGATCTTAACTCAGGTGGGTCTCAGACATAGTCTGAATTAGAGGCTTTGTGTCAAATCCATGATTAAAACTCAGTGTCTGTGATGATTTCACTCCATGAACTGCCTACTGACCCTGTTGCTTCTACTGTTACGTGCAGATGTCTGCAAGCAGAATTAATCAGTGACAGAACCCCTGTGGTAGTTCTAGCCACGGAACACTGGAAGGTGCCAGTGGGCCCTGTTCGAGATAACGACAGAACATGCACAGCACCATGTGGTCAGGGCTGATTTGTTTGCAACGCATCAGGCGTCATGGCGACAGAAAAATTACTTTTTAAGATGAATTGTGTGACTAGATCTGTATTGAGTGGCAACTGCTGTAAAGAAAAAGCGGAACGGGGATGGCTGTCCACTCTGAGTGAGTGCTCAGTGTGTGATACAGGTTCACAATTAGTTTTATTAGAGCCAGATCAACATTTGGAAGATCAAACAGCAGCTGTAGTAGAAATTTTTTCCATCTGTCTCAGTTTCTTCTTCGATGTAGGGACCTTACAATGATCATTTATGCATCATGTTGGAACTGTGTGGCTGCCTGCAATCCACATGGATGCCAGTTTAGGATAAGCTGAAATATTAAGGTAGTGCAGAAAATCATAGTCTGCCTTTTTTACTGAATGAAGCACTGATGATTTAAACACTGACATTTCAGAGGCTGCATTGGCTTCCAGTGATTTTCTAAGATGGACTTCCAAACACTGGTTTTAATCTGTAAAGTCCTTAATAGCAAGAGGCCCATTTACCTGAGAAATTATCATTTCATGCCACATTACCACAGACAGAAATAATACAAACATTTAAATTTAATCTGCAGTCCTTCCTGTACAAATGAGATGAGAAGCAAAGAAAACAGCTACCTTTTTCTCAAACACTCTTCCTTTTCTGGCTGACAAGTGGGAAATCTTATGAATCTTCTGGGCTTCTGTATTTTCTCAAAGACAGACATTTAGTGACATCACAAATTGCAGATTGAAGAGATGGAAGTTTCAGGATGGTTCAAACGAATTCTTAGAGTACTCTTCTAAATTTGGGGCAAGTATGTAGCTTTCGAGAGGGAGAACACAGAATAACAAATTCGTTACTATTTCAGAAAAACAAAACAAAACAAAACAAAAAACCAACATAGTTATTTGCTTTGTTTTAAATTCTGGAAGCTACTCGGACGGTGGATTAAAGGTTGCCAACATTTATCAAACGGAAGCTAGCCTACCCAGGACAGAAATTATCCTCGCAGCTACTGCTCAACAAGAAGAAAGGTTTTCTTTTAAAAATCTGCAGATTAGTAAAAGCTAAATTAAAGTGGCTGCTGTTTAAATCTTGAGTTTCAGTACAGTGGTGTGATAGTGACAGCCAGAACACAAAATGTTCTGCAAGGTTAAAGGAAGGAATATAGATTCCTCAAATCTGCATGCTTTAAGTGCTTGCTCAGTTCTCACTTGTTTTTCTCACAGCCTTTCAGAAGCCAGGGAAGTGCTTAAGCGGAATATAAGGATATAGAACCAAAGGTGCCAGGTTCAAAGACTAGGCATCAGCTGCTCGATGCATGTGCTTGCACAGTGTTCTAAGAAGAGTTTGGAGTCATTTCCATTCGTTGTAAACTGTTCTAGTTCTTGCTAGAGATTGTGATTTAAGCACTCCTCCTTAAATGAAAGCACTGCATCTAGGTGCAGATGGCAACAGTTACAAGGCACTAACCAGATGCTGCAGTCTCTAATTTGATTGAAAGGGTATAATTAGACAGAAGAAACACTTCAATGAGAGAGTAATGCACAGAGGAAAGGACAGAAACCACTTAACCCATGCCAAGATACCCCAGCGGTAACAGAAGCAGGGGCCCACGGATGGAAGGGGCAGAACACCAAATTACCTTCATCGGATGAGAACGTTTTTGTTTCCCTATGGATGTGAATAGGGATTCTATTATCATAGGTTGCCACAGTTCTTCATGTGGGGAACACTGATTAAAACCAGAAGAAGCTTCAGGAGATCAAAGGCACAAATATGGCTTCTGTGGTCATTATTAAAAATATTTTTAGCAGTGTGCTGGTTTTCTTTGAAGATGCAGTTTTACTGATTGAATCAACAGGCCATTTGCATAGTGCAACAGGATTGGCCAGGAAAAACCCTCCTTCCAGATTATATTATGATACAAAATGCATGCCTTTGGCAAGTAAAAGGCTGGTTTAGACCTACCCAAGTGAAAAAAAAAAACACTATAGTACTTTTGCATTTCAATACTACTCCAGTTAATACATAAGTCCTCATCAGAACCATCATGCCTATACTGTAACTGCAGAAAAACCCACAACAGTTGATATAAAGAAAAAGACAAACAAACAAACAAAAAACCCCAAACCACTGGAAAGAATAATCTTTGTTAAAAACTGCAACCTTCAAAATCACTACAAAATAACTGCCCATTTGGCAAATTAGACAAATTCTGATGTGATGCTATGAGGGCTCATGATTAGCTGACCATTTCTCTTTTGCAGTGTGGGGGCACTCTGTGTGTAGTAAAAATCACCTCTCGTTTGACATACCCACACAGAGACACACATATCATTTAAGTCCTCAAACGCGAACATTTTTGCTAATCAGAACTATAGCCTTATTTCGTGTTGGTCCAAACCAGACAGTAGCCACAGTGAATGCTCGCCTGACATTTGACCAAACCTCAACTTAAGCATCTGTCTTAAGCATTCCTATAAGAATGTGCATTCCTGGGACTGTACAGACATGTGGAGCCCTACACTTGTGCTCCCTGGCAGAGTGTGAGTTTTACATATGGGAACTTGCTATTCTTGTGAAACTTTGATTGCTAACCTTCGACGTAATCACTTTTTCATTACTCTTCCCTTTTGCATTTTGTTTAGGGTTTTTTGGTGGTTTGGGATTTTTTGGGGGGGGGGGGCAGAGTGGAGCATTTCTGAGTTTGGGATTTTTGTGGGGATGCTTTGTGTGGCTTTTTTGTTGTTGTTGCTGTTTAAAAAAAAAAAAAAGGTTAATGCTATCTGACTAGCCAGACCCTTTCTGGAATATGTTGTAAGCAGGCAAATTAGCCAGGAAGCATAAGAGGTGGTTACCATTATTTCTAATGCTTAGAAGTATGTGTTTTGTACCTTTTTTTCTTCTAATTCATACAATGCAAACGTGTTATATTAACCACAGCTTCGCAGCTGCTG
This sequence comes from Indicator indicator, assembly GCF_027791375.1. NCBI lineage: Eukaryota > Metazoa > Chordata > Aves > Piciformes > Indicatoridae > Indicator > Indicator indicator. Next base: position 53,076 of record NC_072035.1, on the reverse strand, counting down.
GCTGCTCTCAGCTGCAAGGCACAAACACGCCTATCTTGTGACTCTTTTATCACTGGAAGGAAAACTGAATGATGTGGCCACATCAGAATTCAGTCCCTTAATACACCCATTTGCTTGCTTTCTTAGTGAGTTTTCAAACTGTTGCTCCATTGTCAAGTAGGGCAGATTGAATCCCTTTGGAAATTTTATCAGGACAGGCCATAGCCACTGTGTGCATGGAGGGAGTGGTCGGTTGCACAGCCAGTATGGTATGACATGACTAAGAACGCAAATTTGGCAGCTGGTGGCATGTAATCCCTGCCTCCCTTCCACTTCTTTGGCTCCATCCTGATTAAACCATTCACATAACTCTGGATTGTGAGTTACACTCTATGCATGTACGAACATATACGCTGAAGTGTCTGACTGCTACTTTTTCTACCTGTCTGGTTATAGAAATGCCTTTTTCAAGTACTTCCATGACAACAGCTTGAGGCATATTAAGTAGAAACATTTCTCTGCATCAGGAAGAGAAAGGCAGAAAACATGATGAGACACAAGGTTTGTGAGAGAAGGCTTAAATAGCACCAAAAAGGAAAGACTCTGTGGGAGATAAAACCAAGGACATGGTGACCCAGTATTGCTAAATGGAAAGAAAGCAGAGAAAGGAAAAAGAGATTGATAATCATATACATTTCTGATGGGGAAATTAAGACTTATAAATACAGAAACGGCAAGTGAGAATTTATTGCAAAATATTTGTTCACAGAAACTAACATTTGCTGAAGGATTTCCCTTTTTTTTGGCCTTGTAATACAAAACTCAAATCCCTACAATCCTTTAATGTTACAAAATCTATTCACACATCTCTTATTTCTGATTCTCTGGGCTGAGAAATGCGGTCTGATTGAAGTTTGAATGTTGCAAACATCAGTGTTCAGATTAGAAATGGTTAGATGTCACACAGCAAAACAGAATCATCCTGGAGAAGTAGCAGAGTACTACGTACAAAAACAATTGTTACTCTAATTCTGTCAGTCCAAGTAATTTTTCAGAAGTCAATTCCAGAAGTTAAAGTTTCTCTTCTATCTTAGCAAACAATGGCATGATGTTGTCTGTCTTTTGACTGCACTTTACAGTGAGTTTAAGACACACAACTGATAAAAAAGGAACAGGCATTAAAAACTTACTGTATGACAAACTGCCTTACAAAAGGAGTAGTAATGTTTGTCCTTCCAGAATTATGAGAGCTTGAAGCGCCACCTGATCCCACTTCAGTTCTGCAGGACTAAGAGTCAAGAAGATCCTGAGGTATGGTTTGTGCAGATTAGCAACTGCAGATTTTGTACCTGCTATACAAATTACAGGTCCTTGAAAGGTAGCTTTGCACTGTTCCCAGATTCTTTAGCAGAAGACACACAGGTAAATGTACTTTCTAAATCCACTCTCCTTTGTTACCCCTTCATCCAGAAGCATTATATATTCTTCCTCCCCTGCCCCAGCAGCTCGTGCTCAGGCATCTCTGTATGCTTTAGTGGTTGCCACTGCATGCAGTTAGAAGTTGCCTAGAGGAAGTGCAGGTGCATAAAAACAGGTAGAATCCCCTCAATAGGTTATGCACCAAACATTCACTCTCAGTCACAGTTCTGTCTGCAGTTCTGCTCAGAAACCTTACAAGAAGATGTTCCTCAACTTAATAACTACTGTGAGCACCAAACATGTCCTAATGGTACTAGGAATGGACAGACTGTTAGACATGGTCTAGCTAGCTCTCAACAGGCGTATCCAAAAATACTCTCAATATTTCACTCACTTCAGGTAACTTCTGAGAAGTTGTGAAGTTTATCTTCAGAGTTCTCTTTCTGCTAAAAGGCACTTCCCCCACCAAGAAAACCTATGTAAGTACTCTCCAAATCTAATTAAATGCATCTACAAAAACTTTATTAGCAAGCATCTGTTCATGGCAAAAGAAGTAGAGCAAATTCTATGTTATAAGGAATAGTAACAGTTAGAATATGCAATATGTATCCAGGAGGGCAATGCATCTGATGGCTGTGACAATTACCCGGAACAGCCACTTCAGATCTTGCGAAGCAGTTCTAAACGATCATCAAGGGAGAAACACGGCACTTGAAATCATCAGTAACGACCAAGGTGAGGACAAAAGGGTACAGAGAAATTTTAAGTGAAAAATCACACTAACAGGTAGAAAAAGCTTCAGGCTTTCCAGATTCCTTGGCTGAGTAAGAACTAGAACGGTTAGAAGAGTTTGTGCTTGACAGGGAGCCGGGGCAGCATGCTGCCTTCAAGCGAGACGGCCACCCTCCAAACTCTTGGTTCTGCAGCCCCGACTCTGCCCTGCTGCCACTGGCTGCACTCACGCCTCACGCTGCCTGCAGACGCCTCTGTTCTGCAGACGCAGCTACCAAACTTGTTTGATAATTCTCTTCCCCTTGCCTCACGCTTTCACGCAGTTTTCTGAGCACTCAGCCCAGCAAGCATACAGAGATATTCCAATACCGACACTGCCAACAGCCCCGAAAATACCCGCGGCACGTTTGCAGGAGCCGCTCCGAGCCCTGCACCGACCTGGCGAGCAGGAAGGGCGGTCGAAGGGGTGCTGCCGGGCGGCCGAGTCCTTCCGCAGCCGCTGCGCGCCGGCTGGGCGTTCTGCGCAGTTCGGGGAGTGAGTGCCCATCTCCTTCGCCCCTCAGCCCTGCGAGGGGACCGGCAAGCAGCCCCGGACGCGCCCCGGCGCCCCGCGGCGCGGCACTCACCGGAGAGAGCGGGCTCCCGGCAGCAGCTCAGCGCCAGCCCCGAGAAGGCCAGGACGGCGGCGAGGGCGGGGGGCTCCATGGGCAGCGGCCGCCGGGCCGTACCACGCTGGCAGGCGGCGGCCCCGGCGCTCCAGGGGTGAGGTGGTGGCGGACGGCAAGGAAGAACGCGAAGTGCGGGAACCGAAGGCCCTACAGCATGTGTCCTGTAACTGCGCCCCAGCGAGGTGCCGAGTGGCAGATGAGGGATCCTATTACCAGCCATGTGACAGGAAAGGATAGAGACCAACATCGCAACCTGCTGGAGCGCGGCACCGCCGCTCTTGACTTTTCGTTTGACACCGACAGGTTTGGGTTATCGATGCTCCCTACGGGATCGGCGCGGCGGCTCGGCGGAGCCCCCTGCACATGTTAGGGCTGCCTTGCCAGCAGCCAGGCAGCGGCCCGGGACCCCCATCACCTCCACTCTCCCGCCCCACAACAACCCACGTCTCGCTCTCTCCTCTGCCCTCCCGCACCCTCTGGCCACGGAGGAGGGTGGGCAGGACCCAGCCAGCCAGCCCCTCGGCCTAGCCATGGGCTCTGCCTGCGGCCAGCAGCTGTGCGGCTCTGCGCTCGCCCTCCGCCAGGCTAGGGTCCCGTGCAGGTGCAGCGCAACCTCATCTCCTGGGGCGGCGGGGCAGAAGGCTACAAACCGGCCCTGTGCAGCTGCCGCTCTGCGCACGGTCGCTTTGCGCGGGCGCGGTGTGGCCGCGAGTGCGCCCCAAAGGGCTTCTCCTGAGCAGTGCTTTCCGCGGCTCCGCGGGAGGCCAGGTGCCAGCGCCGCGGTTTACGGGCGCCGTTCTAAAACTGAAAAGGCCTCCCCCCAGAAACGGCTGCGCGGCGGAGCCGTCCAGGCGCAGCCTGGCCGTGAGAAAGCAGCTCCGGTAAGCCGGGCTGCAGACCCACGCAGCCTCGACACCCTGCCCGCCGCACGGGCTGCGGGCACCACGGCATCCGCAGGTAGTGCCACGCACCCACAGCGGTGCCAACAGCGCAGGATACTAATCATAGAATGGCTTAGGCTAGAATCGACTTTAGAGATCATCTACTCCAACCTGCCTACCATGGGCAGGGACACCTCTCAATTAGGCTCAGCTGCTTAGGGCCTCGTCCAACCTGGCCTTGAAAACTCCCAGAAGAAGGCATCTACAACCTCCCTGGGCATTGTGTTCCAGAGTCTTAGCACCCTTGTACTTAAGAACTTCTTTCTAAGGCCCAGTCTAAACGTGTTCTCAGCTCCAAACCATTCCCTCTTATCCTAATGCTAGGCACCCTCAGGAAAAGTCCCTCTGCAGCTTTCAGGTATTGGGAGGCAGCTCTAATGTCCCCCTGGAGTCTTCTGTAGGCTGAAGAACCCCAGCCCCCTCAGTCTGTCCTCAAAACTGAGGTGTTCCAGCCATTCTATAATGTACCATGTTTAGTATGGAGAAGAAAAGGCTGAAGGAAGATCTTACTGCACTCTATGACTACCTGAAAGGAGGTTGGAGTGATGCTGGTGTTGGTCTCTTCTCCCAAGTAACCAGCAATAGGATGAGAGGAAATGGGTTTGAATTGTGCCAGAGGAAGTTTAAACTAGACATTAGGAAATATTTCTTTACTGAGAGAGTGGTGAGGGGTTAGCACAGGCTGCCCAGGGAGGTTGTGGAATTTTCACTCCTGGAGGACTTCAAGAAGCTGTAGATGTAGTGCTTCAGGATATGGTTTAGTGGTAGAGGTAGTTTGGTTATGGTTGGACTCAATGATCTGAAAGCTCTTTTCCAGCTGTTATGGTTCTATGATTATTACTTCTTAAGCTGAATTCCTAGTGTAGAATTTTTAGGCTGATGAAATACTGAAAACCAATAGCAGTATTCCGTTAGCTTGGTTATGTTTTCAAAAGTTATTATTGAATGGTAAATGCAGAAACACAAGTGCAGAAATACTGAGTTTCTTCTGACATACAATGGGAGAGTTACCAAGACCAATCAGAAGGAACATTATACTTCATAATAAATAATAAATGGTCTGAGGCACTTCTTCCAATTTGTCTTCTTCCTTTAATATTGTAAAGTCTGTACTGTTTCACTCATTTAATTTTCCTGTACATTTGGTACATAGTTTGACCTTGTTTTCTGAAATCATCAGGATTTTCTGACAGCTGATGTGTTAAAGACCTTAGAAAGCCAGACCAAGTGGCCTGCAAAAGTTAGTCATCCTTTCAGTATCAAAGTGAATTGCACAATACAAATCTGACTTTACAAAAGTAAATGGTGAACTTTTTTTTTTTTTTTGGTAAAAAGATTCTTTATAATGCAGTAGCTCAGAAATCACTTTTTAATGAATCAAACAGTGTAATACAGCTAGATGATAAGGAAGAGTATACATGCTGCAGTCATTCAAAGAAAACGTTGCAAGTTTTGCAAAACATTTCCAGTGCAGGTAACTCTAACTGCACAGCTGAATAAAGATAGATTAAAAAAAAAAATCCTTCCAAATTAACTTTGAAGGGATAGTTTCATTTTCTGAGTCTTTTCCCTCCCTTTCTTCCAACTGTATCCTTCTAAACCAAAACAGCCACTTTGAGTCTGTATTCGGAGACTTGCCAAATTATACGAATCCAATGTTTAATGATTAAATATCTTCAGTGTTTCTTCCTCCCTGTTAAATAATCCGAATGATCTGCAAATTCAGTCCAACTTGCTAAACAGTCCATCTAACTGTGAATCCACTCTCACAAGTCTGAATCAGCCTTACATGGCCGCAGAGAAAGCAAATGTTTCTAGCATAGCAGGTGAAGATTCTTTTCATTTTACTAGCTTTCAGATAAAAGAAAAGTGCAGAGAAATCAGGAACTCTCTTGGTTTCATCAGAACCCTGGTTCTTCTGGCAGAGATGTGGCTAGCAGAAAAAACTAATGCCTGTGACTTTGAGATGGATGTTTGTAGAAGCATTATCCTTTGCAAGCTGGTTAACGTTTTGTATACAATCAACATTCATTATAATGAAAGCAGAAATCAAATTATATTGTCCTATATAAAAACAGTGTTTGTGTTTGAAGGTCCATTTTTGTTGCCGTGGATGATGTAGTCCTATGCTGTGCTTTTCCTGTATTTCATTAAAAACTCCTCTGGAATTTCATTTTCTTGTTCAGATACAACTGGAACCTCAGAAACAAGTTTCTCTTTGCCTTTGTGTCTTTGGAAGAAAAGACAAATACAAGGTGTTGTTTGTTTTGTGGTTTTGTTTGGGGTTTTTTGTTTGATTGTTTGTTTTTTACAAGAAGCCAAACAACAAACCAAAAGGCTTTACTGTTAGTTACCATAATGTCATTGGGTAGATCAGGTTGAGAAGAATAATGTGTTAGAGTAGTAGTGTTGCACCTACTTTTTAATTACCAGTTCTGTATAATTCCAGTGCATACTTCCCCAAGGATCAATATCCCTCCTGTCATACACTGCTGAACATTCAAAATACATAAATTGCTGAATCTAGTGACTGCAATGTGTGTACCACTCCTATTTGAACAACATTCAATGTAATTAGAGGATACTGAAGGTTTGCTGTTCCCTCTGCAGCAGTCAGTTCTGTTCTGATGCTCTAAACTCCAGGAGCAGGAGGAGAAACGGGGCAAATATCACTGGCTTGAAAACAGTGATAATGTTTTCACTGATAATCTAGAGAGAAGGTTGGGGGGTTTGGGTCTAACAGGACAGCGGAGAAACATCTGAGTCATCAGGGAACTCAGAAGTCAGTGGCAAATTCAGGACGTTATGTTGTTTTTTTTTTTTTTTTTTTTGCTAAGATGAATGTTCCACTAATAAATATTAATAGAAACATTTGTGGCCACGTAGCAACCTTCACAACTGAGAGGGAAAAGCCTCGGTGTTTTGATTTCTTGCAATTTTTATGCTATGTATTGTGTTTCTGCACACACACATTCCATCTCTACTCTTAGAATCGTGGTTCTCTGAGAAATATATTTTTCACTTTCAGGATAGAAAGGTGGCTGGGGAAAGCTGGAATATATAGCCTCTAGTTGTTTTCTGTTTGTTACAGGAGAAAGAAATCTAAAAGCATATAGCATTCAATGGTTAGGATTTTTTTATCTTGGTGTTGGCCTTGCTACTTTTTAAGATACTTCACCCCATCTTACTGTATAAGCATGGCCCTGGCTGTGAACACCCAGAGCAGCTCCTATTTCTTTTAAAAATGTAGCCATTTTTATATTGGGTTTGTTTCTGCATGGTAGAATGATTCCAAGAATGGGCAGCAAGCTGATCTTTAAAATTCTATTAACCTCTTTCACACAAGAGACATACAAGCATTCTCTGGGCAAATTCATGCACGCCTACAAGTGGGACTATATTCAAAGATCTGTGGTAACATGAGCACACCTGTTCTGAAATCAGGGAGCTTTATCACTCAGCAAATCCATTATTCTGACTGAAAAGTCCTATTCCCTCTCAGCCAATCAACCAGCCAATCAATCAATTGATCATGTTTGCATGTCGTGATAATACAATTCAAACTTTCCTCCATAGTCTTTCAGCAGGACACAAGGACTATCCAGACCTGATGTTTTCCATAAAAGATAGTGTCAGGAAAATACCACGTTTGAGTTGTCCTTGAAAAAAAATATTTAAAAAGTCATAACACTTGCAGGTTTGTTTGTGTTTTCAGTTCAGCTGAATCTTACCTCTCCTTTCTGCATAAGAGAGTCAGATGTGCCAGGACTGCAAGACCAACTGTTCCAAATACACAGCCAAGGAGGATTACTTGTCTGATATCTGAAAAACCAAGCACAACCACAATAAAGCAGGAAGGTGCTGCTACATTTATTCACATTTATTTGAATGCAGTCATGTGTGCCAGTTGTTTAAAATGTACATATAGCGTAAATGTTACTGTTCTTTGTGGAATAAACTGGTAAAGAGTAAGAACTCATGTCATGCGTCTGATAGCTATGGCAGGTGGTTGCCAAAGCTGTTCTAACATGAAGAAAGGATGGCTAGTAGTTAAGCATCATGAATGTACAATATTTGTGTAGAACTGCCAATCCCAATAACAAAAAAAAAGCTTCAATCCTTTTCCCAACCTGTTTGATTTGCCCCTATTTTGGCATTAAAATTTTTGAAACTGCCTCTGCTGCCTAATGAGAGCAAAATTGACTGTTTTGTTGTGAATATGGTGAGCTGCATCAAATAGTATGAACATGCTAAAGTGCCAATTTAATTCTGCAGCTGCATAATAAGGATTCGTGAAAGAGAAAAAGAAATCAGCTATGAAATAAATTTTGAATAATAAATCTCTTCTTTTAAAGAGTTGCAGGTTGCCAGTTCTGTTGCTTTCCCACTAATACAGGACAGAGCTAGCAGGATGCTTTGCGGCTGAGGAGAGCAACATGCTAAAGATGTCACACAGGTAAATCTTTCTTAACACATAATACAAGTTTAGCATCTGGTTTGAACTGTCTGGGAGAAACAATGATTACTGAAGTTTGTATCCTTTAAGAAAAGTATCTCCTGGAGTACCATCACTGAAAACTCACAACTCTCAGTGTGAGCAGTCTTTGTTCCAGACTCAGTGTCAGAGAGTCAAAGAGAAGTGCAGTTCCTTGGCTCTGAGATCAATGAAGATTCAATGACCTGCTCCTGGTGATAGCACTGTATGCATGCATCAGGGAGCATACAGCTTATTTAGGAACAGGTGAGCAGTGGTTCATCTGAGTTTTAATACTTCTGGGATGCATTTTGGCAGCCCTTCATTCCATTGCTTTGTTATGCCTGCAGGAAGAGCTGCCTAGCACACAGTGACAGCATAGTGATATAACAGACCCTTTTGTGAGCCTAGAATAGATAATTTGGTTTCTAACTTGGTTTATGCTGAAGTTTAAGCAAAAAGAAGTGGGATACATAACCTGTTTTACAGGCATTAGTCCGTCATCCAGTAACTTCTGTACAAGGCTTAAACCCTTCTGTTTGGCTTACACATAGCTTACAGGCAGGTACCATGTCTCTGCCAAGTGACGAGGACCCACCACTGGCCTCGGTAGTTTGCTCCGGTGGTGATTTGCCTCTGTTGTGAAATCTTTGTATTTAGTATATAATCTCAGATTATATTTCTTGATTTTAAACATTTTGCTTTCAGTTTCCTGGAAATGAATGCTGTGGTGCTGGCAAGACTTGCAGTGGGATTGTAATTAGAAGCATAGGAAAATAATTATTAGCAGAGGATTTCCATGGGAACTTTAATTCGAGGAAGCAAACCTCAAAAGTAACAATATACAGGTTCAACAACATAATTTGTATTTGAAATTTCAAATACAGAAATGGATTGTGCATAATAACTGGCATTCAATTTTCTTGTTTCCATCTCTCTTCCCATTCAGTTCTCGTGCCTTTATTTTAACTGTTCTAGCTTTTGGAAGTCAGAAGCATATAGCAACTAAAAGAATGCAATGATTTGCAATACCGAGCTTGAATGCAATGTGGCACAAAACTGCAGCAAGAGAAATGGGTGCAGCACTGTCGAGAAGTATCCCTGGAAGCTGCAAATAATAGAGGCCTGGGCCCTGTGTACTTGACATGAAAGAAAGAGTTTGAAAAGGAGTGTTTTAAAATTCATGCTGGAAGTAAAAATGTGACCACTAATCACAGTGGCTAGGTCAGTGGTCAGGTGCCCAGAGATTTGGAAGTGCTGCCCATTAATTTTGTCAGCATTTTCCTGGCATCAAGGAGGCCTTCTGTGAGAAGGCTTCGTAACCAGATGCTGGTGAAACAGCAGTACGTGAAAGAGGAAAACAGTGAAGAAAACTGACCTCAGTAAAATCAGATTTTTGACAACGTGAAGACCTTTTCTGTACTTCTGCTGAATTCAGAATCAATGCAAGGAAAGCTGGCATTGGATTTCAACTGTATCTTAGACAGGAGCCAAAAACACAGGTGGAACACAGGTGGAACACAGGTACTAGCTGTCCATGCTATAAAAATACTACAGGGTTAGACATCTTTGAGATGAACTTCAGACTGGTTTGCTTATCTTCTCTGGAGAGACCTGGACCTGTCAATAAAATAACCTGCTCAGACAGAGACTGATGTGCAGCAGCCTATCTTATGATGCAAAAGGGAGAAGGCAGCTGGATGTGAATGTCATTATTAGGGCACAGAATTAAAAAAATAGGAACTGTGTGTGGAATTAATATTTTATATTGTCTCTGTCAATTGTCAGTACTGTCAGTATCCTGCTGCTATGAGCAGCGTTGCCATATCCAGCTTCCTGAGGCTGATAAAAGCATCGTTTTTGGCTCACTTTACAAATGAACTGCAACCCCAAATATCAAATGGTACGGAAAGTCTGCCAGAATCAGATCAGTAAAATTCTTTCACATCCCGTTGTGCTTTGTCATATTTCAGGAAACCATGTGCAGCAAAATATTGCAGTTTTTGTTTGCTTGTTGATAAAGCTGCAGCACATTTCCATCATTCTGAGTGCAGTTCATCTCTGCATATTTCCGAGCTCCTTCTTCCCCTTTTCAGGGCTGCCTTTTTGCCCCCCTTTCTCTAGTGCAAATGTCAGCATCCGGTTTGTTTGAGACTGCCTGGCTCCTATCCAGTATGTGTGTGGTTGATGGCAGCAGTGGAAAGTGTTAGCTTTCAGCTTGGCAAAATGGTTTGCCACCAGCTTTCTAAGATCTGGCCATAGTTTGTAAAGATTTCATTCTTCTCAGGCTTTTGACAGATCATCTACTATGACTGTGAACTGTGAAGCGTGCTAAATTATCTGCTAAACTTCTGACTCACTCATATTTTCAACGGTTAACTGAAGTGCTCCATATGCTCTGGCCTATCATATTAAATACAAATGTTCTGAAACACTTCTAGTTTCACTCTTTCCAAAACAGCATCACTACTGGAACTGGTTCCTGTGAACACAATCAGTTGCATATTGATTACTAACAGTGGCTGGTCTAAGACAACATTCCATGCATGTTCAATCATCTATCTGAAACCAAGCAGCATTCCCTGGTTTATGTGTGCAAACTTTTAACTACTTTTCATGCGAAGGTGCTCAGTTTGCTGCCTGAACCCTCTGCAGTTCTTCTCACAAACATCATTAGATGTGCCAAACTGCATGGGAAATGAGAAGATTCGATGCAGGCCTGCAGAGGCTGATCAGCTGTGTCAGCTGGCAAAAATTCATGGCTGATGTGTTGTGCATTTTCTACATTTCTTTGGAATGTGCTCAGAATGGAGAATCTGTTGCTATGAATTCAGTGCTGGGTACTTTCAGGAACAATTAACTCAGCATTAAAAGCTTTTCAGCTCGACATGTGGCCTTGCATGGCCCTGGTGTTCTGAAACATTGCCATCTGGAGGGTATCTGGAGTGTGACCTATATATGAAAGAGCTGGAAGGGACAGAAAACGTTGGGCAGTTTCATGTAAATCGTAGAGACTGCTGCTAAATCCCACAGGCCCAGGCTGATCGATAACCTAATACTAGTGACATAAGAGGGGTAGTAAATTTATGTTATTTATACTAAGTGCCATTACATGATTCACAGTAGTTTTACTGCTATGGAATAATGCATTATGTTTTGAGATAGCGTAATCCTTTAGAACCAAAGAGTGCAAGTCTTCAACAAGCATAGTCTTTATCTGCTCTCGAATTACAGAATCGCAGAATGCTGGAGGTGGGAAGTAACTTCTGGAGGTCATCTTCCAAATCCCCTGTTCAAGAAGGGTGACCCAGAGTCAGTTGCCCAGGACCATGTCCTCATGGCTTTTGAATGTCTTCAGGGAAGGAGACTCTACAACCTCTCTGGGGAACATGTGCTTCAGCTCAATCAAACACAGAGCCAAAACCCATTTCCTAATGTTCAGAGGGAGCCTCCTGTGTGTCAATTCATACCCATAGGCTCTGTTCCTGTCCCTGGGCACTGCTGGGAAGAGCCTGGCTTCATCCTCTTTGCACCCTCCCTTCAGATATTTGTACACATTGGTAAAACCCTAATATCTGACCCCAGCCCTACCCTGTGACCCCAAAGCTTCTCTTTTGTAGGCCTATCAACTTCCAGCTCAGTCTCTCCTCATAGTAGAGATACACTATTCCCCTAATCACCTTCTTTGGACTCTCTCCAGCATGTCCACAGCCCACTGGACACAGTACTGCAGGTGTGGCCTCACTGGTGCTGAGAAGAGAAGGATCACTTGCCTCAACCTGCTGATAATAGTTTCCCATGAGAGACACCATGAACCTTCTCTGTTGCAAGGACACATTGCTGACTAAGGCTCAGCTAGGTGTGTAACAGGCCCCCAGGTCCTTTTCTGCAAACTTTCTCTTAAGGCTCACATTTTATAATGTGTAACTTCATAATCCACCCCTCAGATGGCTCAGATTTGACATATGTTTGCCCCAGCTAGTTGCAAAGACAGTAAACACTGTAATAGCAATGGCAGAATGAAGGATGACAATAGAAGTGCTTGAAAAATAGCTCAAATTATGTGGGTACTAAAGGTGTTCAATAATCTCTACTTCTATATGTGTAAGTATGTATGCATACATTATATATTTATAAAGCTGCTGAAAGTACATTTATATAAGAAAATGGCATTTAGATTGTGCTGTAAATATTCTTTTTGTAGTATTTATATTTTTGTGCTACAGAATTATTTTTAGCTAAGTGCTATGCTTTCCTGTTTTTCTAAGACTGAGTTTGAAATTTGTTTTAGGTCATCCACTCAAGGAGCATGCCTATGAGTTCCTTTCAGCCAAACCTAGAGCAAGAGAACCAGGCGACCCTGATCTCTTAGTAAGAGCAGATATACGAAATAAAAGAAACAGAGAGAAAAAACCCAAACCACCATAAACCATCTGTTACTTAGATTTGTATATTAATCTTCCGAGAAACCCAGGGATCTCATGTCCAATGTTTTCCCAAATCAGAGAAGTAGCTTCTGTCGAGGCCCATTGTCTGCTACTGAGATTGCCTTGTTCATTATAATGTCATTTTGTAACATTTAAAAGGAAACAGACCTGTTCTGGGGATGCAGCTGGGTGTGTCTCCAAACCAGGCCCCTGGCACTTGGCAAACTCTTTCCTTTGACCCAATGAGGTCATAACCCTGACTGCAGGTGAAGCCAATGGTTGAGCCCAGCAGGTAGTTAGTTCCATTCTTTCTTCCATTGGCTGGATGATCCAGCCAGCCACAAGAGATCACTAATAAAAGAGAATATCTGATTAAAGTATTTTGGATTAGCATATCTCCATTGCAATGGTTCAAGTATCACTTTAGTGGCAACTCATGGAAAGAATCAGACTTTTAAGCTAACTGAAAGACAATACTTTCTGATTATTTTTTGTAATTGTTTTTGATTTTTGAATTTCAGGGACAGGTGAAAGGCATAGAAAATTAAAATATAGGTTCCATGAAAGGCATGGAAAATTAAGAGTTAGGTTCTACACAATAGTGTATTCCTGGTGAAGTTCCTCCCCATAAAAGTGATTACAGGTGGATGCACCTACAGCTGAACAAAAGACCTCCTTGAACCATGTTAACTATTTAAATGCCCTGTAGAAAGAACTATAGTGATGGATACTCTGTGGAACGTTTTATCACCTGGCTTTAGATTTTCTACCAGCTGCTTGTGATTCTGATGAGATGCTTTAGTGGAACTTCCCATGTGAAGGCTTCTTGTTGTGAGAACGTCAAATCTGCAGAATGGGTCAGAGCCACAGAGCAAGACTATCTCCTTCACCAGGTAATCATCAGGGTCTTCATAAGGAAAGAACACGGGTAGAAAGGAAGCATTGTGCTTTTCTCCATAAAAGAAATTGTTCAGTAAGTACGCTGTGTCATAAGTAAAGAGAGAAGTTCCATTTTCAACAGCCCCTTGGGAGAGGAGAAGTAAAGAAAGAGAGATTAATGTGTAACATTGCCTGCAGACCTCTCCCACCTTCTGCTATTAATTCAAGAGCTTTGTTACATAAATGTAGCTGGAATTAGAAGAGGTCTGTGAAGTCTACAGCTTTTTTCCATTATGTGATGGTTTGAAACTGTCTTTTTAATTTTTCCTTGCAAAGTTCAAGCAGAGAAAGTGAAAGAGTGTAAATAAGTCACTATTGGGTGTAAGAAAGCAAAATAATGATTGTTCTAAACACTTCCATTGGATAGAAATGTTTAAGAACTATTACTCAAAACAAAGTGGAGCACTCTGCAATCTGCAGTCAGGGCAGCTTGCTGGGGTGTCTGGCTGCTGTTTCTTCTCTTCTGGCTGAAGATAACACACTGACCTTGGCAAGCTAAGTTAACAACCTTTCTGCTTTAGCTAACTCTGCTTTCCGTCAGGGGGTCTGGGGGGAGGCCCCTGGGAGGAAAGCCCCTTTGGTAAAGGTCCCCTTTGGGGGGAAGCAAAGGGAGCTTGGTTGTGCTTTTCTGTTGATTGTATATATTTGTAAATGTTGTGAATTTTGTATATTTGTACATATTCATTGCATTTCATCATAGGTTGTAGATTTGCTTGTAAATACAGCTTTCATTTGCTTCCAGACTGAGCTAGCCTGGTTATTGTTGGGGGAGGGGGGGGGGTGAATTTCAGCTCACAGTGATAAGTTTTGGTTGTTTTTTTTTTTTTTTTTTTTTTTTTCTGGAAGCAAGATTATTTTCCTTTTCATAGGCAGCATCTTAACCTATCACAAAAGTTAGTATTTGGTTAACTTGGTGTTTGTTCAATTACTTAAAATTAGATCCAAATCATTGTGTAGCTATAATTTTACATAAAGATGGTTTTACATGCCCGCTGGCAAAATGATGGTAAAGAGGTAGCTCAGACAGAGCTAGGTAAACCAAACATGGCAAGCAACAGAAATCCTGATCCTGCATGGCCCTAAATTTATCATGTCTGCTGTGCCCCTGCTTTTTTTTTCACTCTGCTAAATCAGAAATCACCTGAAGTAAGAGCAGTGAGACTTCTAAATATGATCTGGAGTATAGCTAATAGCTTGATACAGACACCAACTGGCAGCTAGAGAAAGTTTTGCAGTGTTTCTGGCCCATCTTCCTAAGCTGATGTTTGGGGGAATGTTGACCAGTCTAATGCTGCAGGCTAGGGTATAGCAGCCTCATCACTTTCCTTAAATGAAAGCAGACATTCTTTTACACAGGTATACCTCCCTTCTTTTGTAAAGAGACAATTACTAAGCTTAATTACTAAGTTTAATAAACAATGGTTTGAAATGTTAACGTGGTACTTGATGGAAACATTGCTAATCTTCTGGATACCTGACTGTGGCTGTTGCTATATTTCTGTAATGATTCAGCCTAGTGATTCTGTGTTCAGCTGATCACAGTAGATGGAAGTCTGAAAGTGTTAGCTATGAAATATGAGCTCTGACTCTTGACGGAACAGAGTGCAGGATGCTCCATCTTGGTTCTGTCTTCAATCATTCAGCTAGGTGTGTTACCCACTTGGGCAAAGGAGGGTGTACCTCTCTCACTTTTGTCTCTTCCCCCAGTAGACCACAGCCCCCATTAGCTAGCTAGTCTGTAAACAACATGCTGTTTTGATTGGTGAAGAAAATGTAAATAGAGCAGAGAAATGACTTACAGTTAGCCCCAAACTCAAACAGCTGCTGGGGACTTGCATGAACTGGCATGGTGGTTTTATTCTTAAAGGCATAATCATCCTCTGTATTGCCATTCATTACCCCAAAGAGACCCTGCGTGTGATTCATAAACTTCGGTGGAAGCAGAACTGTCAGGGTCAGAAATCCTCCACTTCCCCTTATTTCTACTCCAGCCCCAGAAGAAAACATGACTGTAATATTCTGATCAGCTGTGGAGTGGAGAAAGAGACCTATAACAATGAGAGGAAGAGAACAAAACAGCTAATCATCCATAGAGAGCAGATTGTTGCATCGTCAGTTTTAAATGCTTTTCAGAAACCTTTTCCTCTCTCATACTTTGGGCTACATTCTGAGAAGCATTTAAAGGGAGGCCACGCCTTCATACCTACAATTGCTGTAGAGTAGTAGCACGAAAAGGTAGGCAGTTGATATAAACTGCACTGCCTGTTATCAGTGTCCCAGAGCAGAACATTTAAGATAGGAAATGATTACATGAGAGAGTGGCTGTGATCTGGAAGCACTGCTCCAAGTGGTCACAGCTTTCCTCTGCTTCTTGATTATCTTCTCAAGAGCTCTCTAATATGGCTTCTTATCCAAGCCCCATTACTGGCCCTTAAATTTGTTTTTTCCCTTCCTGCATCTCTCTGCTTCTTCAGCACCTTGTCACTGTAGCCTTCCCTATGCTCTTCATTATATTTTCCAGCCATTTGAGGAATACTAATTGCTAGGAAAAAAAATCCCGCTGCTGAATAGGAGACAGGGCTGGGCTTCCAGTAACAGCTGTGCTAGCTGCTAGCAGTGCTAATGAGAAGCAGGGAGGCTGTTCTGGTATACTCACCTGAACTGACTCTCTGCTACACCTCTCCATCGGAGCACCGCTACTGCATGTTTCTCTGCAGCATGTTTGATTCATGGCTAATTGGAAGATGTGTAGTCTGTAATTCTGCTGGCTATATTCCTGCCCATATTGTGGCTGTCATCAGTTTCAAAGGGCAGAGAAATTTAGGCACTGGGCCAGTTTAAAGACAGCCAGGTAGGCAAATTGGATGCTCTCAGTTTTAGGTTTTTCACCATGGCCCATGCCAAATCTGATTCTGCCTCTGTTTGGCCACAACTGAACTGAAGAAAGTAATGTAACATTAAAATAAATTCTAATGAGCTGGGACATTGCCTTTCTTTCACTCCGTACATAATTATTTTGAAGTGATCTGCAGCCTGCTTCACAAGAGGACACTGAAAAGAGAGTCAAAAAGCATGCACCTAGAGATACTTTTAACTACACGTGAACTCCATCGGAATGCAATAGCTTGCAAGGCTGATATTTGTAACTAACCTTTCAGGTCCATCCAACTTTGTTCAGAGAAGTTGACAACCTTCTGGTTCAGTAGGACCTCCAGATTCATATCGTCTGCATAGCGTACTTCAATCACATCAGAGCTGTTCTCCTTCATGGCCACTGCAGACAAGCCTGTCACCTGCGCCCCAGTGCCTTACAAATGAAGAAACGCACCCCACAAGATGCCCAGCATGACAGAAAGCAAGCATGTACAGCCAAAATGAATGCTAGGCATTTCCTAAAAATAGTTCAATAATATTATTTATATTTGAGGGAATTGCTAAGTGTATAAGTCACAGAAAACTCCACACTGTAAGTCTCCTGCCAGTATTTGGATGAAGAATGGAAAGCGGAACATTTAATGCTAAAAAAAGTCTGGAAATTTTAAAGTCTTCAGCCCAATGGCAGGGTTTGAGCCATGCAAGAAGACTGGTTGATCTCCTTTTTGAGCATTCAGTACCGGGAGTAAGGCCGGGGAAAACCTAGGATAATTTCAGGGTCAGCATGCAGGAAAAAAGAAACAGCGTGAACAAAAATGTAAGAAAGCGATCTTCAGAATGAGCTGCTCAGTGGCTCATGCCGCTTCTACCACAAACAGTAAAATCTACCAAGGGCAAAGTGTTTTCCTAACAATCTTCATCCTATCCAATGTCATATTTAACATAAGCATTCCTTCATCTCTACATGACAGTTTGGGGTCCATTGGTGTAGTAATACTGGAAGTACCAGATCTTAGACGTGCATCTGCGAGGCCAGCTGCAATATTCTTTCCCGAGGCAGGCCTGCTATTTTATGCACCATGAGATAGCGCTAGGTACAGGAAAACCATTAACAAAAGTATCTGACATAAGGCTTTTCAGGTTGCCATGAGAAGTATCAGCTTACTCTGCTGTGTCATGCTCTATTTTCCCCCTCATTTTAAAATTCAGGTATATGACCACCTTCTTCTGACAGGCTGATGTGCAAACTGCCACAGGTGCCTCCAGAAAGTCGCTTCTGCCCTAGGTTTCATTTTACCACAAGTCAAAAGACCAGGACAACCAGGCCCTTTGAATAAATTTTTAAAATAATAGTAAAAGAAAAAAATCTCCTTAACCAACTTCTCACCAGACATTCTATACTTTTCTGCTAGCTTGAGGTACTCAGAATTTTTTCCCCATCCAAAATATGTCTTCTCAGCTTCTTCTGGGATATTTTTGCATGTATATATGCCTAACAAAAAGAATATAAAGCAGGTCATATGCTACCAAAATACATCATCTGGGAATTGTGCCTGTTGACTGATTTCTAGTACTGACTTTTTGTTTCCTTTATAGATGGGAACGGGCATAGAGAGAAATGAGGATTTTTTTTTACTGAGTTCTTAAACATAACAGCAAATCTCACACTTCCATTACTCATACACAATAAAAATAATAAGTAATCTTTGATTAGGAAGTTAATTTTTTCCTGAACAGTTTGTCTGCCTTCTCATTAGCTTAAAAAATGTTGATCTCTCACAAATGGCCAAAAAAGGGGAAAACTAGAGGAGACGGGAGGAATTTTGTAAAGTGTAAATCAAGCAACCTCAGAAGCTATTACTTGCCGCCACTACCTTGTTTCTTACCAACTTACCATTGGGAAAATGTGCCTGCTCTGTCCTCCCTTGCACACTTAGGGATGTGAGATCAGACTCTACCAATGTGTATTCTCCTTGGCCCTTGAAGGTGAAATTCAGACCATCAAATGTGAGGAAGTGGGGGTCCCCAAAAGCAGATGCTGTTTTTTAAAGAAGAAAGAGAAAGAAGAACAAGCAAAACCACAACACATTACTCCTTAGGTTCATGAGGTAAAAAAAAAAATCTCCTTTTGATGCTCCAAAGACTGGCATTTAAACAAAGGAAAAAAAATGCAAGCTGTCATTAATCATCCTTGACCATCTTCTTTCTAAGGAAGTGTCTACTGATTGCAGGAAGTCATGGACATCGACTACTAAATGCTCGCTATTTAGGTTCCAGGGGCTGATGAGATACTCAACAGCAGAAAGTCTTGCAGGACAATTAAAAGCCACATACAGATTTTGCCACTGCTAGACGAGTAGAAAGCTTCCATGGGAATTTTCCACAGGACAGGGCACCCTCTCTGTTGTCAACAGACATACACACAGAGATACTCTAAAAGCCAGCAGGGTATCAGAAAGCTACACACCACAATGGAATTCTGAGGCACTCACCAGCTCGCGGTGGGCTGTAGGTCCTGCAGTCACTGGAGGGCCTCCTTTGCATGTACAAGTGGCAATTATCAGACCACAAGCAGCAGTAATAGAAGCTGATGACATCGTAAAGCCAGTGGGAAAAGCCAGGTATCCGGGGAGGCTTCATGAAAGGGGGTGAACCCCAGTCATGGCCTCGGTCAGGTGTGCTGCCTCCTGTGGAGTCCTGGGTGAGGACTTGGGTCCCTGTGGAGTCATAGCAGCACTGCTGTCCTGCTGCATACTGGGGGCTGGAGAGGAAAGCAGAAGAAAGTCAGTCATGATTCAGCTCTGTGAAGTCCATTCTTGTTTAGAGGTTAGCTATTGCCTTTTTACGGATATAGCTCAATTCTTAGGTTGCCAAGGTCTGTAAGATGTCCAGAGATGACACTTCACAGTTAGACTTTCTTTCCCACCCCTCCTCTGTTCTTACAAATTAGACCAGGTTAGGGACAGGGGGAAAGGGGTTTGTAACCAAGGCAGTAAATAGGTCCTGTGAGCCTTACAGTGACATAAACATAGCGCTCTTTTATATTGTGCCAATGGAAAGAGTGCAAAGAACAACTCATTGACCTCAAGTAGACCAATACAGGAAAGGCTTAATTAGGCATAATGAAATCTCTTTCAGACATTAACCCTTTGTGATGGTTTTAAATCTGTTTTTTTAGTTTTTCTTCACAAAGTTAGAGCAGAGAAGGTGAAGGAAGGTAAATAAGTCACTATTGGGTGTAAGAAAGCAAAATAATGATTATTCTAAACACTTCCATTGGAGAGACAGAAATGTTTAAGAACTATTACTCAAAACAAGGTTGGGGAGTTTGGGCAGTCTGAGTTTGGGACTCGGCTTGCTTGCTCGGCAAAGCAAATGAAAGCTGTATTTACAAGCAAATCTACAATCTATGATGAAATGCAATTAATATGTACAAATATATACTATTCACAACATTTACAAATATGTACAATCAACAAAAAAAGGACAACCAAGGCCCCTTTGCTTCCCCCAAGGGGGCCTCCCCCCTCAGACCAGAAAGAGACCCCCACATTCCCCTGGCACAAGGCAGAGAGTTAAGAAGCAGAGAGGCTGTTAGACTTAGCTCGTAAAGGTCAGTGTGTTATCTTCAGCCAGAAAAGAAGAAGGGGCAACCAGAGACAGAAGCCGAGCAAGCCAAGCAAGCCGAGTCCCAAACTCAGGCTGCCCAAACTCCCCAACCTTGTTTTGAGTAATAGTTCTTAAACATTTCTATTTCTCCAATGGAAGTGTTTAGAATAATCATTATTTTGCTTTCTTACACCCAATAGTGACTTATTTACATTCCTTCACCTTCTCTGCTCTTTGTGAAGAAAAACTAAAAAAAAAAAAATCAGTTTTAAAACCATCATAGTCCACCCCTTCTAAACAATTCCATTGGTTGCTACTACTATCCGTGTAATCTAAAACAATATCTACAACGATGAGTGAATAAAGATCATAGTCCATTCCGGCTATCTCAGATGTAGACGATTCAAAAGTTTCTAATCACAGGAAAAACAGCAAACAGCTTGTTTCCTCATAGATGGAGTGAAGAAAGGAACAGGGACTCTCAGGTGACTCAGGGTTCTCAGGGTTCGTAGGGTTCGTGCACTGTAGATCTCATGGATTCTCCTCTTGGGCGCGATATCATATCTGTACAACACTCTGAATTTAACCTCTCTCAGCCAAAGTTAGATTTCTTTGTGGAACACACTGAATTTCACCATTCTCTTGCATCACCCAATAAGTGTGCCCAGGACCTTCAGCAGAAACCACCCCTCAAACAGGTTTGGCTTCTCCTGAAGGAGAAAAATACCCAAACAGTTTTGTCTAACAGATTCTTTTCTCTGATAACAGTAACTCTATCACCTTCTTCCCTTTGCAACAAATCTGATTGGACAGGTCCAGCTCGATTCACTGAACCTCTACTATTCACCAACCAGGTTGCTTGTGCTAAGTGCTTCTCCCAGTTTTTCAAAGATCCACCCCCATGGCTTTGAGAGTGGTTTTCAGCAAACCATTGTAGCATTTGATCTTCCCTGCAGCTGGTGCATAGTAGAGAATGTGGAATATCCACTCGACGCTGTGCTCTTTGGCCCAGTTCTTCACAAGATTGTTCTTGAAATGAGTTCCATTGTCTGACTCAATCCTCTCTGGAGTTCCGTGTCTCCACAGGATTTGTCTCTCCAGACCAAGAATGGTGTTACGTGCAGTTGCATGAGGAACTGGATAAGTTTCCAGCCATCCAGTGCTCGCCTCTACCATAGTCAGCACATACTGCTTACCAGATCGAGAACGAGGTAGAGTGATGTAGTCAATCTGCCAGGCTTCACCATACTTGTACTTGGACCATCGGTCACCGTACCACAAGGGCTTGATCCGCTTTGCCTGCTTGATAGCAGCACAAATGTCACAGTCATGGATGACTTGAGTGATAGCATCCATGGAAATGTCAATGGATCTCTCATGAGCCCATTGGTAGGTTGCATCTCTGCCTTGATGTCCTGACGAGTCATGGGCCCACCGAGCTAAGAACAGCTCACCTCGGTGTTTCCAGTCAAGATCAAGATCAGAATTTGTGTCCACTTGACAAACTCTTGCAGCTAAATCTGCCTGATGGTTGTGATGTTGTTCCTCAGTAGCTTTGCTCTTAGGAATGTGAGCATCAATGTGTCTCACTTCACTGGGCTTCTCTCAATGCAAGCAGCAATGTCTTGCCACAGATCTGCAGCCCAGATAGGCTTTCCTCTCCTCTGCCAGCCATTCTTTTTCCAGTCTTTCATCCAACTCCACAAGGCATTGGCTACCATCCATGAGTCGGTACAGAGATAAAGTTTTGGCCATCTCTCACTTTCAGCTACGTTAAGAGCTAGCTGGACAGCTTTTACCTCTGCAAATTGACTGGATTCTCCTTCTCCATTTCTTGCCTCTGCAACCCTGTGTGTTAGACTCCACACTGCAGACTTCCACCTCCTCTTGTTTCCAACAAGACGACAGGAACCATCTGTGAACAAAGGATATCTCTTCTCATCATCAGACAGATCACTGTAAGGAGCAGCTTCCTCAGCACGAGTTACTCTCTCCTCTGGAGGTTTTGCACAGCTTGTGCCTTCCGGCCAGTTTGTGATCACCTCCACCAAACCAGGCTTTTCAAGATTTCCCATTCGAGCTCTCTGTGTTATCAGAGCCATCCACTTAGACCAGGTAGCATCTGTTGCATGATGTGGTGAAGAACCTTTACCTTTGAACATCCAATTCAGAACTGGCAATCTAAGAGCTAGAAGAAGTTGTGACTCAGTTCCAGCCACTTCAGAAGCAGCTTTTACTCCTTCATAAGCAGCTAAAATCTCTGTTGGAGAGTAGTTAGCTTCTGAGCCTCTGTAGCCACGACCCCAGAAACCAAGAGGACATCCTCGTGTCTCCCCTGGAGCTCTTTGCCATAAGCACCAGGTTGGGCCATTGTCACTCGCAGCTGTGTACAGAATGTTCTTAATGTCTGGACCAGTTCGAAGAGGTCCCAGACCCATTGCTTGGACCACCTCTCACTTTATCTGGTCAAAGGCTGCTTGTTGCTCAAGACCCCACTGGAAACCTTCTCTTTCAAGTCACATCATAGAGAGGTTTCACAATCTGACTGTATCCAGGAATGTGCAGTCTCCAAAATCCCACTATGCCTAAGAAACGTAGAGTTTCTTTCTTATTGACGGGATTTGCCATGGTGGAGACTCTGTTTATCACATCCATTGGGATGTGACAGCAACCATCTTGCCACTGCACTCTCAGAAAGTGGATTTCCCTGGCAGGTCCTTTCACCTTGTCTCGCTTGATAGCAAAACTGGCTTGCAAGAGAATCACAGTTCACAAGTGATTCACAGTTCAACCATCTGTCATGCAGTGATCCATGATGCTTTGAAGAAAGATGGAACTCTAGAACACATTCAGTTCATCGATGACATCATCATCTGGGGTGAAACTGCTGAAGAAGTCTTCAAGAAAGGTAACAAAATCATTGACACCCTTGTTTAGGTATCCTAGGGTTTAGCACAGTGCAATTAATTGTTTACTAAATCTAAGGACTTAACTTCATCTCAGCAATGAGGGCAAATACACGAATAAGAGGGAAGCAGTGGTTGCTATGCACATGAGAATTTGGAGTCCAGAGACCTTTGTGACTTCTGTGATGCAGTGCTGAAGTGGAATGAGTAATAAAAAAAGAGAAGTTTAAAAAAAATTCTTTACCTGGCTTGAATGGCTCTTACACAATGCACAGCACCAGGGTGATAAGTACACACACTGCCCTTTTCAATGTCACAACCATAATCTGTCTGAAAGAGATCAATGATCATGCTCAATTGAATTCTTCTGCCATTGTCCCTTCTATTTTCATTTCCTGTCCCCACCCTTTGTCTCTGACAATGTATGTGGAAAGTCTAAAGGAGGAACTGGTTATGGCTGCATGTTGGGAAGCATAGAATGGTAGGAAAAACAGTGAAATTAATACTTGGGTGATTAAAGCGATGTGTTAGACTAACCTGAGTGTTTGGCAATCTGCTACAACAAACCTTAAAGAACAGATGCAGCGTGATGAGGAATTCACCTGTAAGTGCAAACTGAACACAGATTATGCTGGGCTAACTTTGAATTTTGTCCTGTGTTCTTAGAGACAGTGTAGTAGATCTAATTTTTTCCTCATGTGGTTTTACCTGTGTCATTTAAAATACATATCATGTTTGGAGCTTCATAACCGGGAAAGAACAGTAACAAAAATTACCTTTTTAAAATTTTAAAAAATATAAATTAATGCATAAATTGTCACTTTTTAGTATCATAAAAAGGACAGGAAGTTACCCTATGTGGCCCTCAGATCAGTGCTTTAACATATAGCATAGACTAAATGTCTATTACTTTCTTAATTTTTGTCAGTTCCTTACTAACAGCGAAGATGGGGAGGAAAAAGGAAGCAGGAGACAGGAAATAATGGATTATGGCTGTGGACTTGAGCTCTGAAGTACAAGGCAGAAACATTTGCAGCAAATTATAATATATCAGTCAAAGATGCAGCCTGCTTCTTCCTGCATGGGATATTACCTACAAACACAGACTGGCACCTTGCAGGATCAAGAAGTCATCCCTGCTCCCAGCTCCACAGAACTCACTGCCCTGCTTGAGTGTTTTCTGTATGCCACAGGAACTACTGACTTCATTCCCTGCTTAAAAGTGATTTCCATTTCCCGTCCTACAGGCACTTGTTTTATTCATACTACCTGGATAAGATGCATCTGTGTCTGCCATTTGACATGCTACTTACGCAAATTTAATTTAATTTAATTTCTTTGTAATGCCTTTCAGAGAGGAAATGGGGCTGTATGGAGAGTATTGCATTCCTTGAGCTTCTATTTGGAATCATGAAAATCCAGAGGCATCAAGTAATAGCTTACATGGAACCTGCCAGTGTCAGCTCTTGCCTGTGCCAAAGTGCAAGGGCAATCTATAATTTCTTCTATGAAATTTGGAAGCTTCTCCTCCTTTCTGTCCCATTCTATACATTTTGCAGTCGCCCATGCATTTGGGTTACTTCTGAAGTCTTCCCCAAGGTGCCAAGCCAATGCATGCTCTGAGCTCCAGATTGATAGAATATTGCTGGAAAGGAAAAAAAGCAGCCAGAAATGAGACCTGATAGCTGAACAAGCACTGTTTTGACAGTAAGAGTGTGTCTTAGTCACTAACTGCAATTCCAAAGAACTGTTCAACTTGTGAGTTGTTATTTCATTACAGAGGCCACTACCTTCTTTTTCCTGCAGAAAGTTACAGCAAATGTCCAATGAAATAAAAGGAAGTGAGCATAAAATGTGTAGGAATGCAAAGGCATGCTTACAAAATAGAAACAAGTCAAATGCAGAGGCTACAGTGACAAAAATTCCATGATTAGGGTTTCCTCCATGGTTGCAACAAAAACATTCAGCAAGTTCTACTTTGCTGGGGCTTTGGCTGAGATGCAGTAATTTTCTTCACAGCAGTCCGTACAGTGCCGTGTTCTGGATCTGGGACTCAAACAGTTCTTCTAACTCCCCAACATTTCAGCTGTTGCTGAACAGTGCCTGCACAGTGTCAGGGCTTTCTCTGGTTCTTAGGGAGTAAGATAGGGGTTGGCAAGAGGTTAGAAGGGAACATAGACATGACAGCCAACCCAAATTGACCAAGGGTATATCCCATGCAATAACTCATCCTTTTTGGCAGAAAAACCATG
This sequence comes from Indicator indicator, assembly GCF_027791375.1. Classification (NCBI taxonomy): domain Eukaryota; kingdom Metazoa; phylum Chordata; class Aves; order Piciformes; family Indicatoridae; genus Indicator; species Indicator indicator. The sequence goes on along the minus strand of NC_072035.1, from coordinate 27,856 downwards.
GGGGAGTGTTTCCAGAGCAGCCGTCACTGGGGGACTAACTGGGCATAGGTCTGCCTGTGGCAGATGTTGAATGATGGCTTTGTGTTACTTCCTCTATGCCTACACCCCTCTTTACTTAGTAACCTGTCTGTGTCTCAACCCAAGAGTTTTTCTCGTTTTTGTCTTTCCAATTCTCTCACCATTTTTTCATGTGAAATGGAGCAGGAGCCCTAGATTTAAACCCCAAGGGAGATAATAGCTTTAATACAGGAAGCAATAGGGCACCTATGGTAAATTAAGATGGCAATGACTTGCCTCTGCCCATCAGAATAGGTGCTGGGTGTAATCCTCAAAATTCCAAAGTCCCATGTGCTGTAATCTCCTTTAGCTGGTACAGGAATGAAAGAAAATTTCCCATTGTTGGGGATTTCTCTTGCCAAAGTATAAAGATACTTCCATTCAGCCAACCAATTTTCTGAGTAACTGTCACCTGTCACATAGAGAAAGCGAATTGGTTTGAATGCTGGAAACAAAGCAGTTACCACAAGATTGAAATTAGCTGTCTCCATGCCTGTGCCAATGAAGAGGAAAAGCTGAGGTTATTGCCATGAGTCATTTATACTTGCAGATCTTTTCTTGAGACCACAGTGAAAGCGGCTGCATGCTGTGCAGACCTCTGTGTGCAAGTTACACCTGCTGACTGCTTGTGTGCCGGTAGGAAAAGTGTCACTTTACCTGTTTCCTGGTATCCCCAGACTTCTATGTTGATGTGGCTTGCTAAAAGTGCCTGCTGTGTCCAGGTGAGAGTTAAGTTTCCATCAGTGTTGTGGGTGCCATAGTATTGCCATTTTGTCGAATTGACCAATGTGCATTTTTCTCCATCTGAAACTTTGCTGTGATGTACTGCATCACAGAACATAAAAAAAGGGTTAGTGACATTTCTGCTTGGCAGAGCTCTGAAGTAGTACCACTATGTTATTTAAGATTTAGCAGTATTTCCCCTGTGTATGTTTTCTAATGCAATGCACAACGTAAGAAGAGTAAGCTGAAGCTGCGAGAATCCAACCTTTACAATGTGGGCAGTCCTTAGATTGCTAAACCATGATTTTCAAAGAGTAGTTGCTATGAGGTTACTCTTTTGGTCAGCCTCATTTTTAGTGAGATAATGCTCCTGCTTGCTTGTCTTGGAAGAGGCACACTGCTGTATAGCGGCAGAACTCAGTTGTTGTGAAAGTTCATCTCTAAAAGTAAGAATTAGCATGAAGCAACAAAAATTACTTTTTCGAGGTCCAATAACTCTTTCAGGAAGAAGAAAAGTGGTCAAAAGGGAAAGACTTACAGTATCATCTTGCATCCATGGAGCAAGAATAGAGAAAGAAGAGAGATACTGTAAGTAACCTGATAGCCAAGTTCCAGAGTATGGAAAGGTCAGCCCGCCATCTGCAGAAACCTCCAGAGGGACGAAACCTGTCTCGTAGAGCAGTGGGGAGATGCAGTGGGCTTTTCCATCCTTGTCAACATAGCCACCCGTTAGGATTTCCTGTTTGAACCTGTTGATGTTGAAAACAGTTTTTAGTATCACCATTGAGAGAAGGGAATTTCTGAAGGTCTCAGTTGTGTTTCATCAAACAGCCTTGTATCATATACAGATCATTCTGTGTCCTGTGGCTGTTTAGCTTGTATCCATGAGTGTAGACTAGAATCACACCTCTGTACTTTGTGCTCATTACCCCAGTATGGATTCTGCTGTGCACTGCACCAAAACACAGCAATCTGTGTGCCTTAGATTTGCTATTTATTTTCTGAGGGAGGGGTGTGTGATAAATTAGCCACAAATAACAAAAAGCCCAGCAGAAAGACACATGTGATGTTGCAGGATTGATAGGATTACCGAGTGTCTGACACAGACCATGACATGCAGGCATTGCAAATTTCTGGTGTTGTGAAGCTTTTTTTTTGCTGGTAAGTCCTGTGACTACAACAAAAGTAATTTCATACTGTTCTAGAATTTTTGTTGCAAAGATTAACTCAGAAGTCATTGCTCAGAATCTCCTGTGGATAGAATGGCAGGACACGGCGTGGGGTCAGTAAAATTCAGTGTGCATATGCATTGCTTGTGTGGCACATGCACCTGAGTGTGCTACAGGGTGATGTGTAAGATCCACAGCCTTGTCTTTCAGGAGAAAAATAAGGTGTCCTACCTACATTACTCTCCATTGCTTTCTCATTCACATTAAAAATTGAATACTTCTTGTTTGTTTGTTTACAACAGGGAAATACTAAAAAAGGTCAGCAACAAAGATCCCCAAAAGGAAACTCATTGATCAATCACTGCTTTGATATATTAATGGAGAAACTAGCAGAGTAACCATTGCATCACACAATAACTTGACCTAAATGAAACAACCATGTGTGGAAACAGAGATGACACGTGTCCTTGGGGGTGGAGGTCAGCAGAGCCTTTGCGTGTTTAAGGATTCTGACAGCCTTGCAAAGGAAATTTTCACTGCTGTATGAACTAGTCTTGTTCTGTGGCAATCAACTATTGTTGGAAAGTGACATTAGAAAGGTTCACCTCCCTTTGGTGGAGGAATACGAAATCATGGCCCACCTGCATGTTAGCACAGAAGAAGCACTAAAAGCTGTATTTTCAATCAAAAAGTCTTTGCCTCCCATCAGAGATCCCGAGTATGGAGAAATTTGAAGACAAAATTGTTTATAATCAAGACAGCAAATCTGCAAGGACTGGCATGTTGCCTGGCAGGAACAGGTATCAAGCAGCTCCCCACAACGATGTGAGCAAGAGTCTTGAGCTCCTTGTTAAAGGAAGAGAAAAACACAGACAGGAACATTATTGAACTCTTCCAGATGTTCCCTGAAACAGAAGTATATAATCTCAAAGCCTGCTGTAAACAAATGAAGTAGGCTGGTTCTGCTAGTTTGGGTGGATAATGAAGAACAAGCATTGGAAAATGGAGAGAAGGGAACATGAAAGGAGCCAGTCACACATAAGCAAGCTGCTGGCCTGTGCGCTGCTCTGACTGGGTCCTGCCCCTGAGCACCGTAGCCACCGCATTACATCCTGCTGCTGTATTCTGTGTCGTCTCTCCCTCCCGTGTGTGCATGCACACACACGTTCTCATCAGAAGTGAACACCAGGATGACTGAGCCAGGCGGTAGAAGGAGACCTGCACTTGGAAACACCTAAGGTCTGAGCTGTTGTGACCACAGAAGGGACTTGGGATTTGGGCTTAGCTAACAGATGTATTTAGGTGGACCTACAAGCAGGAGCTGCAGTATCCACATCTGTGGGTCTGAGACCAGAGGAATTTCCTGAATCTGGGAGGACAGTAGATCTGACACTACTGGCCTGGGAAAGAGAAATCTACAGTGTCCCAAAAGCTGCTGGATTCATCTAGTCCTTAAAGGTCATTAACAATGCATGAACAAGTCTAGGAGAGGAAGAATATCCAGTCGCCCCTCATGGGGCTGAAGAGCAAGTGCTTGCACTTCCAGGTATGACAGACTCTGCTGAAATGAAAAAATGTTGCTGAGTGTTGGGGCAGGGGAGAGAGGGGCTGGCACGAGGAGGGTTGATAAGTTTTTTGTTGTTGGGTTGGTGGGTTTTTTTTGGTTTTTTTGTTTTTTTTTGTTTGTTTGTTTGGTTTGGGGTTTTTTTGGTAGGATGGAGAGATCAAGAAAATGAAAAGGAAGTAAAATCTTTGTTTTTCTCTCTTTGCTGGCCTTCCTTCTTTATCCTGGGATAGTATGTGAGCAATTGGCAGAAAAGAACAAGAACGGCAGTGAGTCGGAAATAAAAGTCAGCCTTCGTTCTATAGTAGAAAACTTACCTGTGATGGAGGTTGAAATGATTGCTCAATATAGGGAAGGAGAAAGTTGTTCTGTGTCTTTAAAAATATTTACTGCATTCTCTGGATTGTATGTTTATTTACAGAAAAGATCTGCTGTCCTACTAGAAAGTACAAAGGAAGGGGTTAAAAATGACAGGGTTCTGGCAAAAAACAGTTTGTCTGCCTTTTCTTTAGCTTGCACAAATGGTGTCAGTAATTTCTTACCAAGGTTTGCATTCTGAAGTTCAGAAGTCAAAGAAGTTTGTAGTTAAAAGAAGCAACATTTTTGAAAGTCACTCACCTACATTCCAAAGTGCAGTGTGGGTGAAGAGAATGAAGAAAGAAACTTCTATTCCAACAAATTTCATATTTTGTCTGGCTGATTCAGGATGGTGGATAGCCTCTCTGCCTGCCCAGAAAAAGCCTTTTATAGAAACACGTGTCCAGAAATGAACAAGACTCTCACTGTTCAAAGGTTTGTTGTAAATTACTGAAGCAAAGCGAGCGGAAGGAGATGTACCTTTTCAGAGGTCATCTCTGATTACGGATAAGATGGAGGGAATGGGGGTGGGTAGTCAGCAGAACTCCTGCACATATTTCAATAGTTATGCTTTTCTGAATTGGAATGTGGTGCATGTTGTTTTACAAGCACTGCTGCTCCAAAGGTCAAGACCATGGGATCATTGGCGCAAGGTGTATGTTTAAGTTTTATTGGAGGAACTAGAAACAGTTATCAGTAAGAGGAACAATAAAGAATAGATGCTGACAGCACAGTTTTGTTCAGGAGATAATGGAACATCGAGAAAGCGAGTTTACTGCATTGTGTGTGTCAGCATGGCAGTGGTAAATGAGAGAGGGAAAAAGAGATTCTGAGGAGGGTAGAACTGAAAATGGTGCTGTGGTGTGAGAGCAGTGAAAAGGAGTTTGGAAGCCTTCTGACAGAAGCACAGGGATATTCTGGTAAGGAAGAAGGGCAGGGCTGATGCAAATAGCTGTCGTGTAACTACCTGTTCCAATAGCAGCACAGGAGCTTATGATGGAGTGGTTGTGGGAGGTACTGAAACAGTGCAAGACATACTCTGCTGATCTGGAATGTAAAATACCAGTGCCTAAGAATCTCCTTGCACTTAGTGTTAGCTGGATAGAAGATCAAAGACAGTGCACTCTGGCAGGGGAATTTTGGGAAGAAAGGCTATTCAGACCTAGGTATCAACAGTATTATGTAAGGCTGCAATCGCCTGTAATTGTGCTATAGATGTGGCAAAACTGGAATCAGTGCCCAAAAAATAATTAGGGGCATATTGTTAACTTGAAAGGTATTCAGGTAAAGGATGTGCAATGGCAGCAGTGGGCCCAACTTCAGAAAAAATGGATTATAAGGTATAGGATCACAAAATAATTCAAGTCACAAGAGACTCCAGAAGGTGGTTCTTGTCCAACCACCTGGGCAAAGCAGGTTTAGCTACAAGGTCAGATCAGGTATCTCAAGGTTTTATTCAGCCTGGCCATGAAAACTGAGGATAAAGACTGCGCAACTTCTCTGGTTCCTCACAGTATCTGGGGTCTTCTATGGAGTTGTGGTGTCTCATGTTTTGGGGTTTCATGGTATATGGGGAGGTCTCAGCTTAACTGCTTTGCCTGGCAATGAGTTGCAGGTTTGTATTGGGCCTCATCCACAAACCCTGACACAGAGTAGGATGTTTTGGTACTAGAATGTGGAGCTGTTGGAAAGCAAGGTCCTCATTGCAAGTGATTCAGAAAGGAATTTCCTTTGGCACATGGGGGCAGAAATATCACTGTGGCAAGCTGCTGCAAAGCACCAGCCTCGGGGACTGACCTCTAACCACCTTTCCCTTCTCACTTAGAGCTTGCATGGAGGAAATTAACTTCTCTCTAGGCTTAGTGTCTGCTGCTCTGTGACTCTTGGCCCCATTTGATCTTCCAAGTTTCTCAAGGTTTCAACTACACCCTGTAGTTATTCCTTTCATCTGTCAGATTGAATCATTGTACTTTCAGAGTTCTAAGGGAGGAAGTGTGGCAGTGCCTCAGTGCATGGAGAGTCACTGTACTATTTGGTTACCTCAGGGCCATGTTTAAACTAGTCCAGCAGAAGTCAGTCTTGCCTGGCTTCCCCAAGTCACATTCCTGCTGTAATAAACCTGTTAGAATTGCTTTCTGAGTTTTTGATTTAAAACCATAAAAATAGATAACTGAAAGTAAATGCTGTTGAGCACAGCATCTTAATGAGATGGCATTTAATGATTTTTCAGATGTTTGAGGAGATAATACACAGCTGGACTCTGGTGCTTACAGAAGATGAAAGACACGGAGATGGGCAAAGAGTACATTGTAGCGAGTCCTGGGTGGAGAAGTGTGAGGGGGAGAGCCGGCTGGGCGTGGTGTGAAGAGCAGGAGGGTCATGCTTTCAGCGTGCCAGACACAAGGTCTGTTTCGTTTCCCATTGTCTCTTGTGCAGTCTATAGTTGTTAAATTATGGGGCAGCCTTTTGGCTGTGCTGGCTCTCTAGAGCTTCACTGTGTTGAAGGCCGATAGGGAATTCTCCCTTCTGCGTGGCAGAGGACCTTCCAAGCGGTACTGTAACTTAGTCACAAGTCTGAGCACCTATTAAGCATTTTCACTCGTAAATGTGACTTTTTATTAACGCTTGAAAGAAATCCTTTCTTCTAGCATTCAGGCCTTGCTGTGACTCTAGAACGTGTTTCAAGCTTTTGAGATGGAGAGAATCATTACAGCTGAGTAAGAGCAGTGAAGAGCTCAGCACAAGCTGTGTGTCAGTGTTGGCAACTGAATAAAATCTTAATTCTGGCGTGTTGTTCTCAAGGGTGAATTTTCCTAAAGCAGATGTTTAGCTTGCTGCAGTAGCAAGACTTTGACGTTTCCCTCAGGTGAAAGGAATCTGTATGAAATGTGGTGTGTTGTGTACCTCTGTATTTACCTTAGTGAGATGCTGTCATCATTCTAGCTTCATTTGAGAGCTGGGTCTTGAAACAGCCACTAACTGAGAGCTTTCATGTCAGTGTTCTGAGTTTCTGATCTCTAGAGGCTGTGCTCACTGTGTGTGCCAAGTGCCGTAGGGCAAAAACTGCTTGGATAAATAGAACGCACACACTGCCCCACTGTTGCAGGACTTGGCCTGAAATTAACAACCTGTACCAGTTAAAAAAAAAATCAGACAGTATCTTCTGTGACTGCTAGCACTGAAGTATTTTCTCGTATGTCCTATTCTTCACCTTGCCAAAATACTACTGTAGAACTTGCTGAAGCCAAAGAAAATTGAGACTACAGGTGTCTGACTTTTGCCATGACAGGTACTTACCGGTGCGTTGCTGCATGTTCTGTATGGATTGCCTATGGAAGCTGTGCTGGTTTGAGGCCAGCCAGAACATCTCTTGCCCCGAAAGGGACAAAAGAATGACACATGCAAACAGATTGGAGAGTGATGGAAAAGTTTAAATGGAAAAGCAAATTGGTGAAGCTACAGAAAACTACAAACTACAAAGCATAGTGGAAAAGAACATCCTAAGGCATACAGAACCCCCTCACAGAATTCCCAAAAGCTTCCCAATCCTCCCTTCCTCCCACCTGAGGGTCTACCCAATCCCTCAGGGCTCTTCCTTCCCCCTCCTCCCACTGCTAGGCAAGTCTCAGGCTGGCCAGGTCTGAGACTGCCCCCCCCCCTCCATTCTCCTCCTGGCATTAGGCCTAGTCAGGCCTAAGAGGCCTGAGATACCCCCCCCCGGCATTACCTGATAAGAGAGGACACCTCCCATGGGAGCAGAGAGGGAAGAAAGAGGAAGAGGATGACTCTGCAGATGGCTTTATAGGGCGCAGGATTTATGGGTAGAAATACACCGTTTCCTGTGTCCACCCCTAGTGGGCGGGTACCTGGGACACCAGAGGTGTATCTCATGCAGCAGTGGCAAGGGGCACCCAGCCCAAACTGCCACAGAAGCCCTGCTGTGAGTGGTTGGAAATAGGGGACCTCGCCCTGTGGGTGTGGAAGGGTTGTGAAGAGATTTAAACAAGGCTGATTGTGCTGTGTCCTTCAGGTAAGGCTCACCTTGCTTCACTGGAGGGTAAAGGATTTTGCCAGGGGTTCGTTGTGGGCTGACAATGCAGCAGTTAAATTTGTATTGAAGGTTGAAATGGAATATTTAATTGCAGAATAAGAATTCCAGCCTGGGGATTGGACTGCATTTGAGTTGCCTTTCTCCGATGGAAAGGCCTTTAGCTTCCCTACAGCTTCCCAACTGATGTTGCTCCTGAGGGCCCCTGAAAGGATGGATTTGCAGTTCGGCAGCTCCTCTCTGTAAACTTTCTCCCTGCCCTGTGCCACACCACAGCTGTATCTGCTCCTGAACTTTGGGGTACCCAATCCCACAGCTACCTGGAACGTTCAGGGAGGCATATAAAATAGCTCTGGGCCTATTAAAAGGGCTTTTGGTGACATCTGAAGGGGTCTGGGGGCACCTAAAGCTGTGTGTGTGGAATGTAAAGTGGGTGTGGGGGTATCTAAAGGAGTTCTGCAAGCACCTAGAAGGGGACTGGGCCCCCCTAAAAGGATCTGGGGCAGGTGTTAGGGGGTTCTGAGGGTGCTTAAAATGGACCTGGGTGTATCAAATGGGGTTTGGGGCAGATCAAAAGGGGTTTGGGAGCATCTAAATTGGTGTGGGGACCTCTGGATTTTCCCTTGTGGGCTCCTGGGAATCTGTGGAGGAGTGCTGAAGGAGTTGGGGTCTCTGAGGGTTCCCTGTTGTGTCTGGTGGTGACTTGGTGCTGTGGTTTTGGTGGCTACAGCAGGTGTCCACAAATTGGTGCCTTGCTTTATGTTCCACAGCTCTTGGCCAACCAGGAACCACAGCAGTTGGAAACAGGAGACCTCGCCGCACTGGTGTGGAAGGGTTGTGAAGAGATTTAAACAAGGCTGATTTTGCTGCGTTCTGCTGGACATGGAGGTACTGTGGCCTTCAGGTAAGGCTCACCTTGCTTCACTGGAGGGTAAAGAATTTTGCCAGGGGTTTTTTGTGGGCTGACAGTGCTGCAGTAAAATTTGTATTGAGGGTTAAAAAGGAATAATTAATTACAGAGTAAGAATTCCAAGTGGGGAGTTGGATTGCAGAAGAGCAGCTATTTGAGTTGCCTTTCTCTGATGGAAAGGCCTTTAGCCCTTTGGCCCTGCCCTGTGCCACACCACAGTTGTATCTGCTCCTGAACTTTGGAGTACACATTCCCACAGCTAACCTGGAATGTGCCTGCTTAAAACAAGAACTGCTCTAAAATAACCTATTTGTCACTAGTGCCAGTTTTGTGTGTGGTGTAGAAATATTCTTACTTATTTATTTGTTTTCCTCTTCAAGCCTGTGCCCTGAATATAGGGAACCAGAGGAGCAATCTGTTCTGCAAAGCAGCCAGAACATGTGTGGCCCTGTATTTGAAGCCCTGCCCCAGTGATGGGCTGATAGAACAGGTCCAGCCCATGCAGCAGACAGGACTCAGGCTCTCCATTGTGTCTGGCACAGCAATTTTCCCTGGAGAGTGTTCATCTACTGTCATTTTATTCCCTGGTTCAGCAGAGAGCAGCACAGAAGCCGTGGCCACAGAGCCCAGGCCTGGGCGTCTGGCAGGCTGCTGAGCAGCCCTGGGCGCTTGTGAGCTGTTGTCCAGTCCGGGGGAAGGAAATGCTCTTGCTTTCCCTGGTAAAGCTTCGTTCTCTTTCTCACTCACATGAGGGGTCGATGAATCAGTTGATGAATGGAGATGGATCTGAGGCACATTTTAGAGCACCTTGTGTAAGTATCTTGAGTACAGCTGAGTAGTTGGTGCTCGTTCCTGCTGAGAAAGAAGCACTGGGCGTGTTGTGTTGCATCTTCCAACCAACTGTACTCTAAAATCTTTCTGGGAATATGTGTGTTGGCTTTGTAGAGTGCACCTGTGGGGGGAGGTGTTTGGGCACTGGGGAGTCTCATGTTCCTAGACAGAGAAAAGTCAGCTGCCTTTCTGCTCTTTCAAAGTATAGAAAGTAGCTTTCAGGGTAAACTGTAGGGCACTGGAGCACCACAGTAAGCGGCAGTGCTTCAGGTGGATCCAAGGGTGCATGAGTGTGAAATGCAAAGACAGCAGCATGGAACCTGCCTGCAATGTGTGACCGATGCCTCGGGGTGAGTGTCACTGGCAAGGGCTCCAGCCAAAGCAGGGTGTGAGAGACGTGGTGCCAACCTCTGGCCTGTTGTCCACCGTGGGGCAGCCACCGGCCTGCAGCACAGGGGCTGGGGTAGGTGCAGCCTCCTTCCCCCCTTTATTTCTCTGGCAGAGCTCCCGTTTTGGAATAGTGGGGACGTGTACAGGCCGAACGATTAAAGGAATGAGCTGCCGGCTGGGCAGTTTCCTTTCTTTTGTGCCTTTTTTGGGGGTAAATCCAAAGGAGTGGGGGGATTCTGGGTGGAATGCTTATGTCAGATGGTGCAGGGGCATGATGCAGCAGAGGAGCAGGTGAGTGAGGGATGGCAGCACCCTCCCCTGCCCCCCCCCCAAAATGCTGAATGCTGAAAATTCTCAGAGGGGATCACAAACTATTTAAAAATGTAAGTATGAGTGTGAGGTGACGCAGAGAACCTCTCGTTTTGATCTAGATATTGAAGAATGGTATTGGTTTATATGTGCAAAAGATTTTGAAATAACCCCCTTTTATCTCCTCTATTCTCCCAAGGCTTTTAGAATTAAAGAAAAGACAACGACGTAGGGGCTTGATATATGACTAGAACTTGTGTATACACGACTTAAAAAGAGTGTCTTTTCCTTTGTGCGTGTGTTGTGTTTTTTTAATTGAAATACAAAAAAGTCTGAACAGGACCAGGGGGAGCTGCTCCCCACGCTCAGGGAAGTGCTCAGTGCTGTCCCCGCGTGTGTAGTTGTCGGTACTGCAGCCATGCAGCGGCGCGTGCCGCCCTGTCGGTGCTCAGTGCTGCCGCCGCGTGAGTAATTGTCGGCAGTGCAGCTGTGCAGCGGCGTGTGCCACTCCGTCAGTCCTCCGTGCTGTTGCCTCGATTGTCAGTGCGCTGAAGGCTTGAAATGCCCTTAAACTTCTTAGGGGAGAAGGAGTAAGACGCGATCGTTGGTATGGATTCAGCGCATGCGTTGTAGCACGGATCTGGCAGTGCGCGTGCGCTACAGGCTCCGAGCCCCTCAGCCACGTCTGCCCTGGAATCTGAAGGCGAGCTGGGGGCATCTAAAGCAGTTTAGAGGGTGACAAAGCGGGGCTGGGGACATGTATACGAATCTCGGAGCACCAAGATGCCGTGGCCCCTCAGCGATACGCCACCGCGCTCCGGGAGATGGCACCGCCCCTCCCCAAGATGGCGTCGGCCCTCCTCACGTCGGCTCCGCCCCTAGCACGACGGCTCCGTTCTCTCTCGGACGGCTCCGCCCTTAGCAGAATGGCGTGCCGCCTCGTCCTGGCCACCGGTCGCCCTGTGGCGTCTGTGCTCTTTGTTGTGCATAAGGTGAGAGGCAGCGTCTGCTGCTTTCTGGGCTTGTTGTGCGGTAGCTCCAGGATTGCCCCTGGCTCTGCTTGTGGGTGGGTGAGCTATCGGCAAGTTCCCGGAGCCGGCACCGTCTGGATGCGCGGTAGGGAGGGCGGCGAGAAGCGGCAGCGGGAGGCAAGCGGGGGCCGGCGAGGCAGCGGCACGGCTCGGCCCTGAATGGGATCGTGGAGGGGCAAAAAGGGAGCCGATTCGTACTGGTCTGGGAACGGTGGTAATGGATTTGGCGGGCTCTGGACGGTGCTGCAGAGGACTGCGGGAGTTAATGTGGGTTTGAATGTGTGCAGAAAAGCCTGCTAATATTTAAGAAGGGGTCCTGGGAGGGGCTGCAGCTTTGTGGGAGGGCTTAGGGACGTCCGAATGGGACGCTGGAGGGACACAAAGGGAGCTGATTCGTAGTGGTTTGGGAGCGGGGGTAATGGATTTGGCAGGCTCTGGACGGTGCTGCAGAGGACTGGGGGAGTTAATCTGGGTTTGAGTGTGTGCAGAAAAGCCTGCTAATATTTAAGAAGGGGTGCTGGGAGGAGCTGCAGCTTTGTGGGAGGGTGGGGATGCGTCCAAATGGGATGGGAGAGGCACAAAAAGGGAGCCGATTCGTACTGGTCTGGGAGGGGGGGTAATGGATTTGGCGGGCTCGGGACGATGCTGCAGAGGACTGGGGGCACTGTCTGTGGCCAAGCTTCTCCACGCACTGTCTCCACACACAGCGTGTGCTCAACGGTAGCCCATGGCTGCTGTTCCCTTTCCCTGCAACTACCGGGCTGGTGATTGGCTGCCTGATCTACCCTGATGGCTGGGACTCGACAGAGGTTCGGCGCCTTTGTGGGGACAAGACGGACAAGTACACGCTGGGTGCCTGCAGCGTGCGCTGAGCCTACATCCTCTGCATCATCGGCATCCTTGACGCCCTCATCCTCTCCTTCCTGGCCTTTGTGTTGGGGAACAGGCAGGACAATCTCCTGCCATCTGACTTTAAAGTGGAAAATAAAGGTAAAGGAGCTGGGGCTGAGCTCTGAGGCCCATCCTGCTGCAGAGTGTTTCAACCCCACAGCTGATTCTGGTGAGGATGCATCTCAAATGTTGGGCTCAGTTTTGGGCCCCTCAGTCCAAGAAGGACATCGAGGGGCTGCAGCAGGTCTGGAGAAGGGCAATGAAGCTCGTGAAGGGTCTGGAAAACAGGGCTGGTGAGGAGCAGCTGAGGGACTTGGGATTGTTCATCCTCGAGAAAAGGAGGCTGAGGGGAGACCTTCTGTCTCTCTGCAACTCTCCGAAAGGAGGTTGGAGCCAGGTGGGGGTTGGTCTTTTCTCCTAAGGAACAAACAACATGACAAGAGGAAACACTCAAGTTGTGTCAGCAGAGGTTTAGGTTGGACATGAGGAACAATTTCTTCTCCAAAAGGGAATTGCCCAGGGCAGTGGTGGAGTTTCCATTCCTGGAAAGGTTTCAAAGCCTTGTAGATGTGGTACTGAGGGATATGGTTTAGTTGTAACCTGGCAGTGCTGGGTTAAGAGTTGGACCTGATGATCTTAAAGGTCTCTTCCAACTAAAACCATTCCATGATTGTCTTTATTTAGGAGGATAGTGACATCTTTCAGTGGGAGAAGCAGGAGAGGGGTTGTCATTATTCTGCTTCATAAGGACATAGAGATCTCCACAGAAGGTCAGAAGCAGGCAGAATATTGATGGTTCCTAAGCAGGAGCTCAGACTGAGCCAGGCTATGTTTTACAGCCTTTTACATGGGCTTCCTCCCTATGCTGTTAAGGTATTGGAATTTTTTTTACCCCCTTTTGAAAACAAACCTGGAAGCTCACCTGCACCTATGCTTTATATCACACCTCATTAACATTGTAATTTTCTTTCTGTTTTGCAGAAGAGGGCCATGACTGACAGAGCTGCTTACCGCACAAATGACCCTGGCAGTGTTTTTCAACATTTCTTCCCAGTACACATAAAACTGAGGTGCATTTTAATTACTGAAGGACTGACAGTGCTACAGAGTTCTGTGCTATGGTGACATTGGTTTTATTTGGGATGAAATGGGAAACAATCTTTGGTTTGCCTCTTGAAAGCTGCAAACCATAAATACTTGCTGAGTGACAAAAGAAGTTGTTCTATCACCCTTTTTCTTTAAACTGACTTTTCTGGGAGCTTGAAACATACCAAATTCTGTGGATTTTCTGCAATGGTTTATTATCACTCATGAGGCTGCTTTTGCCTCACAGCTGTCGTGGAGCTTACATGATGGGAAAAACCCAGACTGGACACAGGAGGTTTATTTTGAGTCCATCAGCAAACCTGGGGCAAAGGGGAGGGTTGGCAATTTGCTGCTTCTTGGGGTTTGTATGCCTTCTTTCAAGGAAAATACTTCTAAATAAAAAAACCCAAACAAACAGAAAACAGTAGTGTTTTGGATCCTGTCATTGTACCAGACATTGCAGAGCAGGTAAGAGCTGGACTAGAGAGTGGTCATTTGGGATCCTTCCATCTCCCTCCATCTCCCACAATCTCCCAGACAGAATTCACAGGGTATGGTGTCACCTGCAGGCACTGCCCAGGAACCTAAGGATGCAGTCATGTGTTGGTTCAAATGCCTACAATGGTGACAGCGCTAACTAACAGCACCCACATCATAACCTAATGTCTGCTGGCTGTATGGTGACCCAGCACCTTCTCTTGTTCACAGGTCCTCTGAATGCTAGAAAATTGCACCTTGGATCACAGACTCCCCAGTTCCAATCAAGAGTGTCCACGAGGACTGTTAATTGTCATTGTTTGTGTATTGTTTATGCTTGATCCTTACGCTTAGCTCTAAACCAGAATTTTAATTAAGACACAGGTACTAAAAACTGTAATTTGGGACTGCTGGGATCATCATTTGTGTGCCTGCTGACCCCTCAAGTGCTGTGGACCAGGTGTAAATGAGAATGCTGGGTTGAAAATGTTGGAGACTTTTCCTTAAATGCAGCTTGTTTTGCCCTGCAGGGTGTAATGCTTTATGAAGGGCAAGTTCGTGGCACAGCTGGAGCACACCCGTAACCTTGCACTGCTGCATGTAAGTGGATGTTTGCCATTTGATGGGGTCAACAGAAGGATACAAACACCAATAGAAGGGATGATCCTGCTCCACTTGTTCTTCCTGGAAATCCTACATATTTCTGCATGAAATTTCCATTGTTCCTGACTGTAGGCAGCCCTGTTGAAATGACTGTAATTGAAAATAACACAAAAGGAAACGGTGAAGAATTACATGGAAGTGGTTGTTGTCAGTCAGAAGCACTTGAGCAGCTGTCACTGACTCTGAGATGTGCACAAGCCTCCTGGAACCCTTGTTAGATGCCTTGAGACTGATTTTCCTTATCAATACCCAAGATGAAGAGTAACTGCAGCAAAAAAATGAGCTGAACCTACTCCTTTAGTTGGTGAATTCCATGATTTAGTCGTTCACTCTCAGCAGAATGGAAACCCAGCATTGGAGGAATTTATTCAGAAGGTAACTGTCAATTGACGTAACTTTGAAGCTGTCAGGTCCCCACAGTGTCTCGGTTGGTCTGTGGCGCTGCTAGGGTCTCGGCGTCCCTAGTGCCGCTGACTCTCATGCTCACTGCCACCGCCTTGTGGGCACGGCCAGGTACAGCTTGCTGCCCCCTGTGGCTAAGGGGTCTTAGTGGCCTCTCAAGGGGCTTTGGAGGCAGGTAAAGGGGCTTGGGGGTGTCTAAAGGGCTTTTGTGGGCATCTAAAGTGGTCTGGGGGCTTCTGGAGGATCCCTTGGGGACTCCCGAGGGGGGTCTCTGGAGGGTCCCGAACGAGGTGGTTGTAGGGTGTCAGGTTTAGGGGATCTCTGTGGGGTTCCAGGTTTTGGGGTTCCGCAGGATTTGGGGAAGACTCACTCTGGTTTTCGGTGTCTCTGAAGCCACGTCTCCTCCAGTATCTAAAGGCGAGCTAGGGGCATCTAAAGGAGTTTAGAAGGTGACAAAGGGTGTCTGAGGGCATCTAAACGGGTCTGGGGTAACCAAGATGGCGCTGCCCTCACCAAGATGGCACTGGTCGCACAAAGCGGATGTCGCCCTCACCAAGATGGTGCTGGCTGCACCAAGAAGGCGCAGACCTCACCAGGATGGTGCTGACCGCACCAAGATAGCGCCGGCCTCACCAAGATGGCGCTGACCGCACCAAGATGGCGCTGGCCTCACCAAAATGGCGCCGACCGCACCAAAATGGCGCCGGCTGCTTTAAAATGGTGCCACTTGCGTCGCCCTAGCCACCAGGTTTCCTGACAGCTCTGCTCTGCGTCAGGCCTGTGCCAACCTCTGCTGTTCTCTGGGATTCTTCTGTGCCAGCTCCCAGTCCCGGGACCCTGTGGAGCCACCGCTGGCCTCACCAAAATGGCGCAGGCCTCTCCAAGATGGCGCTGACTGCACCAAGATAGCGCCGTCCTCACCAAGATGGCACCGGCCCCACCAAAATGGCACCGGCCGCACAAAGATGGCACCGGCCCTCACCAAAATGATGCCGGCCGCTTTAAAATGGCGCCAGTTGCGCTGCCCTAGCCACCAGGTTTCCTGGCTCCTCTGCTCTGCGTCAGGTCTGTGCCAGCCTCTGCTGTTCTCTGGGATTCTTCTGTGCCAGCTCCCGGTCCTGGGACCGTGTGGAGCCGCCGGCGGCGGCGGGGGGCGGCGGCGGGCAAGCACTGTGGTGGGGGGCAGCGATGGCAGGCAAGTGGCGGCGGCAGGGAGGATCGGGGTAGGGTGTCCGTCTGCAGCAGTCTGGAGGGGTCTGCTCCTAGTAACACTGTTTTCCTAGTTTCTCCTGGTGCTCTCAGTATGGGTCCAGTGTTTTGCCAGTTGTGCTGGTAATTCCAAATTCCATTCCTAGTGCTCCCAGTGCCCTCCCAGCTCCTCACAGTGCTCCCAGTATGGGTCCAGTGTTTCCAACCCATTCCAGTGCTCCCGGAAACCCCAAATTCCCTCCGCAGTGCTCCCAGTGCCCTCATAGATCTCCTAGTGCTTCCAGTAACCTCCTAATCTCCTTCCCAGTGCTCCCATTGCTCCTAGTAGCGACCCCAGTGTCCCAGTATTCCAAACTCTCTTCCCGGTGCTCCCAGTAACACCAAGTGCTGCCCAGTGTCTCCCCCTGCTCCCAGTAATACCCAGTGTGTACCCAGTGTCCTCCTAGTGCTCACAGTGTGACCAAAATGCCCCTCCCTCCCCCCCCCCCCATCTCTCCTAGGTCTCCCAGTAATTCTAAAATCCTTTTCCAGGGCTCCCAGTAACACCCAGTGGCCTCCCAGTTGGTCCTAGTGCTCCCATTAAAGCCTAGACCCCCTTTCCAGTGCCCTCCCAGACCCACCAGTGCTCCCAGTAATACCCAATATCCTCTCAATCTCTTCCAGTGCTCCCAGAAACACCCAATCCCTTCCAGTGTGACCCTAATGCTCCCCCAGTCTCTTCCAGTACTCCCAGTAACACCCAATGCCTCCCAGTGCTCACAGTGTGACCCCAATGCCTACCAGTCTCTCCCAGTGCTACAAGTAATTCCAAAATCCCTTTCCAGGGCTCCCAGTAACACCCATTGACCTCCCAGTTCCTCCCAGTGCTCCCATTAAAGCCCAAATCCCCTTTCCAGTGCCCTCCCAGACCCATCAGTGCTCCCAGTAACATCCAATGCCTCCCAGTGCTCACAGTGTGACCTTAATGGCCACCAGTCTTTTCTAGTAACACTATGTGCCCTCACAGTCCCTCCTAGTGTTCCCAATATGGTCCCAGTGTCCTCCCAGTGCTCTTAGTATCTCAAATATTGCTCCGACTAAGACCCTAGTGTCCTCCCTGTGCCTCCTAGTGCTCTCAGTAATACCCAGTGACCCCCTGTCCCAGTGCTCCCAGTATGGCTCTAGTGTCCTCCCAGTCCCTCACATTGCTCCCAGTGCCCTCCCAGAAACACAGTGATCTCAGTAATTGCAAAATCCCACTCAAGTGCTCCCAGTAATATCTAGTGACACTTGGGCCCTCCCAGTGCTCCCAGTAAGTCCAGATCTTCCCTCCAGTGCCCCATAAGTGCCTCCTATCCCCAAGTCTCCTAGTGCTCCCAGTAGCCCCCCAAATCTCTTTCCCAGTGCTCCCATTGTTCCTATTGCAGCCCCAGTATCCTTGCAGTATTCCAAATGCTCTTCTTGGTCTGTTGTCAACTTAGGTGGGTCTGAGGGTATCAAAGAGGAACTTGGGGGCATCTGGAGGGTCTCTTGGGGAATTTTTATTTGGACTTTTAGGGTTAGGGTGAGTTGAATTTTTGCAGCTCTTGCTGTTGGATTTTTGCAGCTCTTTTCTTCCCCCTGAAAGGAGAGTGGCTCTGCCAAACTGGGCTTTCCTTGGCTCCTTTCGGACCCCCAGCACTTTTGCTCTGTCTGCACCAGGTTAGTGCCATCCTCTGCTGCTCTCTGGGGTTCCTCTGTCCCAGCTTCAGGGCTCTGCC